>NC_061512.1:176659353-176816831 GCF_022539505.1 Lolium rigidum | reverse complement strand
GCTGCAATACTACCACCATCAACTACACGCCAGCAAGCTATTTTCTCGGCACCGTTGCTACCGCTCATACTTATTCATACCACCTCGTATTTCACTATCTCTTCGCCGAACTAGTGCACCTATTAGGTGTGTTGGGGACACAAGAGACTTCTTGCTTTGTGGTTGCAGGGTTGCATGAGAGGGATATCTTTGACCTCTTCCTCCCTGAGTTCGATAAACCTTGGGTGATCCACTTAAGGGAAAACTTGCTGCTGTTCTACAAACCTCTGCTCTTGGAGGCCCAACACTGTCTACAGGAAAAGGAGGGGGAAGTAGACATCATGTCCCCAACACACCTAATACACTTGTCAGATGTATAGGTGCACTAGTTCGGCGAAGAGATAGTGAAATACAAGTAATATGGATGTATATGAGAGGTAATAGCAATCTGAATAAAATATGGCAGCGAGTAAACATGCAACAGAACAGCAAATAAACGGAGATTCGATGTTTGGAAACAAGGCCTAGGGGTCATACTTTCACTAGTGGACACTCTCAACATTGCAATCATAATTAAATATAAGCACTTCATCATACTACTCTCTTATTGGATAGAGAACTCAAATTCATTGGGCAAGTATGAAAAAGCACACCTCAAAGGCGTATTCCCAAGTACTATAAACACCCCACACCGTCACCGTGAGCAATTCATAGGAGGTACTAACACACCACAATTCATAAGGGAGTTACACACGGTGCACACACTATCACCATTACACCGAGGTCACAGTAACTCCAAAGTTCACATAATTAAGCACTTGAGTAGCATATGACATCTAGATTACAAAGCTCATCATATGGATTTCAGTCATGTAAGGCAGCTCATGAGATCATTGTATTGAAGTACATGGGAGAGAGAGAGATTAACCACATAGCTCTGGTAGAGCCCTCAGCCTCGGGGGAGAACCACTCCCTCTTCATCATAGGAGACAGCGATGCCGATGAAGATGGCGGTGATGTCGATGGAGATGACTCCGGGGGCAATTCCCCGTCCCGGCAGGGTGCCGGAACAGAGACTTCTGTCCCCCGAATTGGAATTTCGCGATGGCGGCGGCGTCCCTGGAGTCTTTCTGGAGTTTCGTCAATCCGTGTCGAAGTTTTAGGTCACGACAGGTCTTATAGGCGAAGAGGCGGAGTCGGAGGGGCCACGGGGGTCCCACACACTAGGGGAGCGCCCCCCCTTGGCCGCGCCACCCTGTGGGGTGGGGCCCCCTGGCTCCCCTCTGGCCCCTCTTTGGTGCTCTGGAAGCTTCCGGGAAAAATAAGATATTGGGCGTTGATTTCGTCCGATTCCGAGAATATTTCCTTTGTAGGATTTCTGAAACCAAAAACAGCAGAAAACAGGAACTGGCACTTCGGCATCTCGTCAATAGGTTAGTTCCGGAAAACGCATAAAATCATCATAAAGTGTGAACAAAACATGTAGGTATTGCCATAAAACAAGCATGGAACATCAGAAATTATAGATACGTTGGAGACGTATCAGGCATGCACAAATGTGATTTTAGATGGTTTTATATCCAAGGCTACCCCCAGGTGTGTCCGGCTTCTCGGACATGGGGTTACTACACTTAGGCAGATTATGGATGTATAGGGGGAACTCCCTCGGAGGTGAACCAGAGAGAAACTTGAGATCATATGGGATGATCCTTGTTACCACATGTACCTATGACCCAACCAAGCTCAAATGCAGGCATATGCCCGCCGGGGGACCCCCGATGGGATGCAGTCAAAGGGGTAGACCGCGCGGTCAATAGAACTAGGATTTCGTTAGAAATCGAGCATCGGATCTAGGGAATGGCCCCAAAACTTGTGTTTGTCCACATGGCATGCAGAAAACTGATTTGAGATGGTTTTATATCCAAGGCTACCCCAGGTGTGTCGGGCTTCTCGGACAGGGGGTTCTACACTTAGGCAGATTCTGCATGTATAGGGGTGAACTCCCTCGGAGGTGAACCGGAGAGAACCTTGGGACCATATGGGATAATCCGTGTTACCACATGTACCTATGACCTAACCAAGCTCAAATGGAGGCATATGCCCACCGGGGGACCCCCGATGGGATGTAGTCAAAGGGGTAGACCGCGCGGTCAACAGAACTAGGGTTTCGTCAGAAATCGAGCATCAGATGGGGTGAATGGCCGAAAAACTTGTGTGTGTCCACATGGCATGCACAAAAGTAATTTGAGATGGTTTTATATCCAAGGCTACCCCCAGTTGTGTCCGGCTTCTCGGACATGGGGTTCCTACACTTAGGCAGATTCTGGATGTATAGGGGGAACTCCCTCGGAGGTGAACGAGAGAGAAACTTGAGATCATATGGGATGATCCTTGTTACCACATGTACCTATGACCTAACCAAGCACAAATGGAGGCATATGCCCATCGGGGGAGACCCGATGGGATGCAGTCAAAGGGGTAGACCGCGCGGTCAACAGAACTAGGGTTTCGTCAGAAATCGAGCATCGGATCTAGGGAATGGCCCCAAAACTTGTGTTTGTCCACATGGCATGCACAAAAGTTATTTGAGATGGTTTTATATCCAAGGCTACCCCCAGGTGTGTTTGGCTTCTCGGACATGGGGTTCCTACACTTAGGCAGATTCTGGATGTATATGGGGGAACTCCCTCGGAGGTGAACCAGAGTGAAACTTGAGATCATATGGGTTGATCTTTGTTACCACATGTACCTATGAACTAACCAAGCACAAATGGAGGCATATGCCCACCGGGGGACCCCCGATGGGATGCAGTCAAAGGGGTAGACCGCGCGGTCAACAGAACTAGGGGTTCGTCAGAAATCGAGAATCGGATCTAGGAAATGGCCCCAAAACTTGTGTTTGTCCACGTGGCATGCACAAAAGTGATTTGAGATGGTTTTATATCCAAGGCTACCCCCAGGTGTGCCCGGCTTCTCAGACAGGGGTTCTACACTTAGGTAGATTCTGCATGTATAGGGGGAACTCCCTCGGAGGTGAACCGGAGAGAACCTTTGGATCATATGGGATGATCCTTGTTACCACATGTACCTATGACCTAACCAAGCTCAAATGGAGGCATATGCCCACCGGGGGACCCCCGATGGGATGCAGTCAAAGGGGTAGACCGCGCGGTCAACAGAACTAGGGTTTCGTCAGAAATCGAGCATCGGATGGGGTGAATGGCCCCAAAACTTGTGTTTGTCCACATGGAATGCACAAAAGTGATTTTAGATGGTTTTATATCCAAGGCTACCCCCAGGTGTGTCCGGCTTCTCGGACATGGGGTTCCTACACTTAGGCAGATTCTGGATGTATAGGGGGAACTCCCTCGGAGGTGAACCAGAGAGAAACTTGAGATCATATGGGATGATATTTGTTACCACATGTACCTATGACCTAACCAAGTTAAAATGGAGGCATATGCCCACCGGGGGACCCCCGATGGGATGCAGTCAAAGGGGTAGACCGCGCGGTCAAAAGAACTAGGGTTTCGTCAGAAATCGAGCATCAGATCTAGGGAATGGCCCCAAAACTTGTGTTTGTCCACATGGCATGCACAAAATTGATTTGCGATGGTTTTATATCCAAGGATACCCCCAGGTGTGTCTGGCTTCTCGGACAGGGGATCTACACTTAGGCAGATTCTGCATGTATAGGGGGGGACTCCCTCGGAGGTGAACTGGAGAGAACCTTGGGACCATATGGGATAATCCGTGTTACCACATGTACATATGACCTAACCAAGCTCAAATGGTGGCATATGCCCACCGGGGGACTGATACGTCTCCAACGTATCTATAATTTCTGATGTTCCATGCTAGTTTTATGACAATACCTACATGTTTTGCTCACACTTTATAATGATTTTATGCATTTTCCGGGACTAACCTATTAACAAGATGCCGAGGTGCCGCTTCTCGTTTTCTCGCTGTTTTTGTTTCCAGAAAAGCTGTTTGGGCAATATTCTCGGAATTGGACGAAACAAAAGCCGAACCTTCTATTTTACCGAGACGGACCCAGAACACCAAAGGAGAGACGCAGAGGGGCCAAGGGGGCCCCACACCACCTGGCGGCACGGCCAAGAGGGGGGGGCGCGCCCAGCTATGGGGTGGGCCCCTCGGGACCCCTCCGACGCCGCCCTTTCGCCTACATAATCCCTTGCGGCGCGAAAACCCTACACCAATCGATCATATTCCAGAAAGACTCCAGGGGCGCCCCCACCATCGCGAAACCAAGATTCGGGGGACAGATTCTCTGTTCTGGCATGCCGCCGGGACGAGGAAGTGCCCCGGAAGCCATCTCCATCGATGCCACCGCCTCCATCATGCTCCATGAGTACTTCCCCCATGGACTACGGGTTCTAGCAGTAGCTAGTTGGTACTCTCTCTCCCATGTACTTCAATACAATGATCTCATGAGCCGCCTTACATGAGTGAGATCCATCTGATGTAATCGGTGTTGTGTTTGTTGGAATCCGATGAATTGTTACATTATGATCAGTCTATCTATAAAGTTTGAGAAGTTATTGTTGCTGTAATCTTGTTGTGTTTAATGCTTGTCACTAGTGCACGAGTGGCATGATCTTAGATTTAAGCTGTATAATTATTGCTTAGATTGTATCTACAAGTTGTTTGCACCTGTCTATGTCCGGAACCCGAGGCCCCAGAGTGACAGCAACTAGGATAACTGGAGGGGATGGCTTAGATATGAGGATCACATGTTTTCACCAACTGTTAATGCTTTGCTCCGGTGCTCTATTAAAAGGAGTACCTTAATTACCAAGTAGATTCCCTTGAGGCCCGGCTGCACACCGGCTGGTAGGACAAAAGATGTTATGCAAGTTTCTCATTGCGAGCACGTATGACTATATATGGAAAACATGCCTACATGATTAATAAATTGATGTTCTATCTTAATGTTATTTCAATCCTATCAATTGCCCAACTGTAATTTGTTCACCCAACACTTGTCACTTGTTATTGGAGAGTTACCACGAGTGTAGATAGTCGGGAACCCCGGTCCATCTTTCATCATCAAATTCTCACTCGGTCCTATATGCCATTAGAAGTAGTATCAACTATTTTCCGGTGCCATTGCCTCCGTGTTATCTGCTATCGCTGCTGTGTTACTCGTTACTATTGGTCTCATATTATCGCTGCTTTCACAGCATCCCTCGTTACTAGTGCTTTTCCAGGTGCAACTGAATTGACAACTCGCTTGTTAAGGCTTATAAGTATTCTTTGTCTCCCCTTGTGTCGAATCAATAAATTTGGGTTTTACTTCCCTCGAAGACTGTTGCGATCCCCTATACTTGTGGGTTATCAAGACTATTTTCTGGCGCCGTTGCCGGGGAGGCATAGCTCTACTCATAAGTTCACTTGGGGAGTACACTCTACCTCTCTTTTTTTTTTGTTTTGTTTTGCTTAGTTTACTTTTGTCTAGTTCATTTGTGCTTAGTTTATTTATGTCTAGTATTATTTTTCTTAGTTTACTTTTGTCTAGTTTGTTTTTGTCTTGTTTTATTTTTCTTATATACCCGAAAATCCATAAAAATTTGAAAAACCGAAAAATTAAAAACTGTTGTTATGGAAGAACTCACAACCATGATGGAGCTTATATAATTATATATGAATTATAGAGAATCAAGAAAAGGTAAAGTCATGAGTGCCGTGTTAGAAAAATTGAATACAATTGCTAAAATCTTGCTTAAACGCCATGATATAAACTGTTGCTCTAAACAGGATACTAAACATCTTAAATTCCAATGTGGCTTTAGTGAAGAAGTTTTAATTATGAACTATCATTGGAATAACTATATTCATCTTGGGTTCGAAGAAGTAGAACAATTTGTTTTATTTGTGGGAGCCTCTGAGATAGAATCCTTCATGGCTAAAAATTATGAAACTTGTATTGCTTGTAAAGACCTTAAAGGTTATGTCTCTTCTATCCTTGATTTTTGCATAGAAAGTTACATCAATAATCCTTATATCATTGATTATAAAGAGAGACTCATTCATGCACAAGAATGCACTCACAATTTGCAGGAACCTGTGGAAATTGATGAACCTGAAAGCTCATAGGATGAAAAAGAGGAGGAGAGTGATGAACAAAAGGAGGAAGAATGGATTAGCTACCCATGCCAACCTTCTAATGAGAGTAGCTCTTTATTTCTTACACTATTTGATTGTCCTCCATGCTTACCAAAGGAGGATGAATGTTATGTTCTTGTGGATTCTCTTGAAATATTTCCTATGAGTAAAACTTGTGAGAATAATTATGCTACTGTTATCTATGATAATCCATGCTATTTTGATAAATCTTATGATAATGCTTTGTTTGTACCTGATATCGAAATGCATGATACTAAAGAGTTTTGCTTGGCAAATGTTTATGATAAAGTCTACTCGATAATATTAATTGTACTACTAATGAAAATGGGATTGGAGAAGTCTTGACTTTATCTAGGAGTCCCATATCTCTTGAGATTGATCAATCATCTTGTTATATTATTGATAAAAGTGGGTTTGAAAGTTTTAATCCCATTATTTTTGAGCTTAATAAAAATTATGTGTTTGTGGATCATGAAAAACATGCTTTATGTGATAGTTATATTGTTGAGTTTGCTCATGAAGCTACTGAAAATTATTATGAGAGAGGAAAATACGGTTGTAGAAATTTTCATGGTACTAAAACACCTCTCTACATGCTGAAAATTTTGAAGTTACTCGTGGTTTATCTTCCTATGCTTGTCACTTTGTTCTTCATGAATTTATTTGTGTACAAGATTCCTATGCATAGGAAGCGGGTGTGACTTAAATGTGTTTCGAATTTTCTTCTTGATGCTCCTTTTGCTTCATTTTCTCTTTTCATGTGAGCATCATTAAAATTACTGAGCCCATCTTAATGGCTATAAAGAAAAAACTTCTTGGGAGATAACCCATGTTTTTATTTTGCTACTGTTTTGTTGTGTCTTGGAAGTTGTTACTACTGTAGCAACCTCTCCTTATCTTTATTTTATCGCATTGTTGTGCCAAGTAAAGTCTCTAATAGAAAGTTGATACTAGATTTGGATTTCTGCGTAGAAACAGATTTCTAGCTGTCACGAGTTTAAGTAGGTCTCTCTGTAGGAAACTCAAAAAAATCTGCGCAAATTCACGCGTGTTCCTCAGATATGTACGCAACTTTCATTAGTTATGAGTTTTCTGATTTGAGCAACAGAAGTACCTCGAAAAAAATCATGTTTACTGGCTGTTCTGTTTTTTGCATTGTCTCTTGTGGACTTTAAGCAAGGCTTTCTAGACGTGGAGAGCTGTAGTTAATGTTTTATTGAGTTCTTGCAATGTGTCACTACAGGACTAAAGTGGATTAAAGTTTTTTGAGTACTAACCCCTCTAATGAAGTTTATGAGAAGTTTGGTGTGGCAGAAGTTTTCAAGGGTCAAGAGAGGAGGATGATATATGATCAAGAAGAGTGAAAAGTCTAAGCTTGGGGATGCCCCCGTGGTTCATCCCTGCATATTTCAAGAAGACTCAAGCGTCTAAGCTTGGGGATGCCCAAGGCATACCCTTCTTCATCAACAACTTATCAGGTCACCTCTAGTGAAACTATATTTTTATTCGGTCACATCTTATGTGCTTTACTTGGAGCGTCTGTGTGCTTTTATTTTTGTTTGTGTTTAAATAAAATCGGATCCTAGCAATCCTTGTGTGGGAGAGAGACACGCTCCGCTTTTTCATATGAACACTGGTGTTCTTCGTTTTACTTTTAATGTTCATGACAAAAGTTGGAAGCTACAGCACTTATTGTTATTTGGTTGGAAACAGAAAATGCTTCATATTGTCTTGAATAATTTGATACTTGGCAATTGTTTTGAGCTCTCAAGTAGATCATGTTTAAGCTCTTGCATCATGTAGTCTAAACCTATTAGTGGAGAACTACCGTAGAGCTTGTTGAAATTTGGTTTGCATGATTGGTCTCTCTAAGGTCTAGCTATTTTCTGGTAAAGTGTTTGAGCAACAAGGAAGACAATGTAGAGTCTTATAATGCTTGCAATATGTTCTTATGTAAGTTTTGCTGTACCGGTTCATACTTGTGTTTGCTTCAAACAACCTTGCAAGCCAAAGCCTTGTACTAAGAGGGAATGCTTCTCGTGCATCCAAAACCTTGAGCCAAAACCTATGCCATGTGTGTCCACCATAACTACCTACTATGTGGTATTTTTCTGCCATTCCAAGTAAATACTTCATGTGCTACCTTTAAACAATTCAAAAGTTATCATCTCTTATTTGTGTCAATGTTTTATAGCTCATGAGGAAGTATGTGGTGTTTTATCTTTCAATCTTGTTGGGCAGACTTTCACCAATGGACTAGTGGCTTCATCCGCTTATCCAATAATTTTTCAAAAAGAGCTGGCAACGGGGTTCCCAGCCCCAATTAATCAACTTTAATTAATAATTCTCTTCACATGTTTTGCCATGATTCATCAGTAAGCAACTTAATTTTGCAAATAGACACTCCTTCATGGTATGTGAAATGTTGGAAGGCACCCGAGGATTCGGTTAGCCATGGCTTGTGAAAGCAAAAGGTTGGGAGGTGTGTCATCCATAAATAAAACTAAAGTACATGTGTAAACAAAAGAGAAGAGGGATGATCTACCTTGTTGGTAGAGATAACGTCCTTCATGGGAGCCGCTCTTTGAAAGTCTGTTTGATGAGGGGGTTAGAGTGCCCACTACCATTCGTTGACAACAACAAACACCTCTCAAAATTTTACTTTTATGCTCTCTATATGATTTCAAAACTTGAAAAGCTCTAGCACATGATTTAATCCCTGCTTCCCTCTGCGAAGGGCCTTTCTTTTACTTTATGTTGAGTCAGTTTACCTACTTCTTTCTATCTTAGAAGCAAACACTTGTGTCAACTGTGTGCATTGATCCTTACATACTTGCTTATTGCACTTATTATTTTACTTTGTGTTGACACTTATCCATGAGATATGCATGTTGAAAGTTGAAAGCAATTGCTGAAACTTAAATCTTCCTTTGTGTTGCTTCAAAACCTCTTATTAAGAATTTATTGCTTTATGAGTTAACTCTTATGCAAGACTTTTTGATGCTTGTCTTGAAAGTACTATTCATGAAAAGTTTTGCTATATGTTATCTATTTGTTAGCAAACTATAGACCATTGCCTTGAGTCACTTCATTCATCTCATATGCTTTACAATAGTATGATCAAGATTATGTTAGTAGCATGTCACTTTAGAAATTATTCTTTTTATCGTTTACCTACTCGAGGGCGATTAGGAACTAAGCTTGGTGATGCTTTATACGTCTCCAACGTATCTATAATTTCTGATGTTCCATGCTAGTTTTATGACAATACCTACATGTTTTGCTCACACTTTATAATGATTTTATGCATTTTCCGGGACTAACTTATTAACAAGATGCCGAGGTGCCAGTTCCTGTTTTCTGCTGTTTTTGGTTCCAGAAAAGCTGTTCGGGAAAAATTCTCGGAATTGGACGAAACAAAAGCCGAACCTTCTATTTTACCGAGACGGACCCAGAACACCGAAGGAGAGACGGAGAGGGGCCAAGGGGGCCCCACACCACCTGGCGGTGCAGCCAAGAGGGGGGCGCGTCCAGCTATGGGGTGGGCCCCTCGGGACCCCTCCGACGCCGCCCTTTCGCCTATATAATCCCTTGCGACGCGAAAACCCGACACCAATCGATCATATTCCAGAAAGACTCCAGGGGCGCCGCCGCCATCGCGAAGCCATCTCCATCGACGCCACCGCCTCCATCATGCTCCGCGAGTAGTTCCCCCATGGACTACGGGTTCTAGAAGTAGCTAGTTGGTACTCTCTCTCCCATGTACTTCAATACAATGATCTCATGAGCTGCCTTACATGATTGAGATCCATCTGATGTAATCGGTGTTGTGTTTGTTGGGATCCGATGAATTGTTACATTATGATCAGTCTATCTATAAAGTTTGTGAAGTTATTGTTGCTGCAGTCTTGTTGTGTTTAATGCTTGTCACTAGTGCACGAGTGGCATGATCTTAGATTTAAGCTCTATAATTATTGCTTAGATTGTATCTACAAGTTGTTTGCACCTGTCTATGTCCGGAACCCGAGGCCCCGTAGTGACAAGAATCGGGATAACTGGAGGGGATGGCTTAGATATAAGGATCACATGTTTTCACCAAGTGTTAATGCTTTGCTCAGGTGCTCTATTAAAATGAGTACCTTAATTACCAGTAGATTCCTTTGAGGCCCAGCTGTCACCGGCTGGTAGGACAAAAGATGTGATGCAAGTTTCTCATTGCGAGCACGTATGACTATATATGGAAAACATGCCTACATGATTAATAAATTGATGTTCTATCTTAATGCTATTTCAATCCTATCAATTGCCCAACTGTAATTTGTTCACCCAACACGTGTCACTTGTTATTGGAGAGTTACCACTAGTGTAGATAGCTGGGTGATACGTCTCAAACGTATCTATAATTTCTTATGTTCCATGCTACCTTTATGACAATACTCACATGTTTTATACACACTTTATGTCATTTATATGCATTTTCCGGCACTAACCTATTGACGAGATGCCGAAGAGCCAGTTGCTGTTTTCTGCTGTTTTTGGTTTCAGAAATCCTACAAAGGAAATATTCTCGGAATTGGACGAAATCAACGCCCAGGGTCTTATTTTTCCATGGAGCTTCCAGAAGACCGAAGGGGTTACGAAGTGGGGCGACGAGGCGCCGACACCACAGGGCCGCGCGGCCAAGGGTGGGCCCGCGCCGCCCTATGGTGTGGGGCCCTCGTGCCTCCACCGACGCTGCCCTTCCACCTACATATACTCTCCATCGCGAAAACCCTATTACCGAGAGCCACGATACGGAAATACTTCCAGAGACGCAGCCGCCGCCAATCCCATCTCGGGGGATTCAGGAGATCGCCTCCGGCACCCTGCCGGAGAGGGAAATCATCTCCTGGAGGACTCTTCATCACCATGATCGCCTCCGGATTGAAGTGTGAGTAGTTCATCCTTGGACTATGGGTCCATAGCAGTAGTTAGATGGTTGTCTTCTCCTCATTGTGTTATCATGTTAGATCTTGTGAACTGCCTATCATGATCAAGATCATCTATTTGTAATGCTACATGTTGTGTTTGTTGGGATCCGATGAATATGGAATACTATGTCAAGTTGATTATCAATCTATCATATATGTGTTGTTTATGTTCTTGCATTTTCTCCGTTGCTAGTAGAGGCTCTGGCCAAGTTGATACTTGTAACTCCAAGAGGGAGTATTTATGCTCGATAGTGGGTTCATGCCTCCATTGAATCTGGGACAGTGACAGAAAGTTCTAAGGTTGTGGATGTGTTGTTGCCACTAGGGATAAAACATCAATGCTTTGTCTAAGGATATTTGTGTTGATTACATTACCCACCATACTTAATGCAATTGTCTGTTGTTTGCAACTTAATATCTGGAAGGGGTGCGGATGCTAACCCGAAGGTGGACTTTTTAGGCATAGATGCATGCTGGATAGCGGTCTATGTACTTTGTCGTAATGCCTGATTAAATCTCATAGTAGTCATCATGATATGTATGTGCATTGTTATGCCCTCTCTATTTGTCAATTGCCCAACTGTAATTTGTTCACCCAACAAGCTATTTCTTATTGGAGAGACACCACTAGTGAACTGTGGACCCCGGTCCATTATTTTACATCTGAAATACAATCTACTGCAATACTTGTTCTCTACTGTTCTTCGCAAACAAACATCATCTTCCACACTATACATTTAATCCTTTGTTTACAGCAAGCCGGTGAGATTGACAACCTCAACCGTTACGTTGGGGCAAAGTATTTTGATTGTGTTGTGCAGGTTCCACGTTGGCGCCAGAATCCCTGGTGTTGCGCCGCACTACACTCCGTCACCAACGACCTTCACGTGATCCTTGACTCCTACTGGTTCGATAAACCTTGGTTTCTTACTGAGCGAAACTTGCTGCTGTACGCATCACACCTTCCACTTGGGGTTCCCAACGGGCGTGTGCTTTACGCGTCATCAAGCTAAATTTCTGACGCCGTTGCCGGGGAGATCAAGACACGCTGCAAGGGGAGTCTCCCGCTTCCAATCTCTTTACTTTGTTTTTGTCTTGCTTTACTTTATTTTATTTACTGCTTTGTTTGTTCTCTATATCAAAAATACAAAAAAAAGTTAGTTACTTGCTTTACTTTATTTACTATCTTGTCTACGTTCTCCATATTAAAAACACAAAAAAATTAGTTACTTGCATTTACTTTATTTAGTTTGCTTTATTTACTATTGCTAAAATGAGTAATCCTGAAGTTGAAGTTCGTTCGTTTAAGCAACAAGGGGGAGAATGTTTAAAAGATGCTTGGTATAGAATTAGTGATGCTCATAATAGGTGCACTAAGAAACACTCCACTATTATCCTACTTAGGAATTTTTATGTTGGTATCTCTAGCTGGAATAGGTATGTTCTTGATACTCTTGCGGGAGGTAATTTCCTAGGCACTCCTACCTTAGAAGCTAGTTGCATTATTGAGAGTCTAGTTGGAATACCACATGTTAATGAAGTTAAAATTGAAATCTCTCTTGAAGATGTCATGAAAAAGTTGGAGACCATAGAGCAAAATCTTCCAAGTATTAAGACCAAATTGGGAATATTACTTAATAGCACTGATAAACTTGATAAATCTCTAGGTGGAATTAATGAGAGAATTGCCGTCTTAGAAACTTGTGCTACTCATGATAATCAAACCCATAGGATTAGTGAAATTGAAGAAGCTATGGGAACCTTGGGTTCAACTTTTTCTTCTCTTAAGTTTAAGGAGAAAGCTTACGTGGGTAAGGAGCAAAAGTTCATGTATGTCTCTAAGGTGCCTAAGCCAAAAAACTATTATAGGACTAAAATTGACAAATCCCTTAGTACCACTATGGATGAGGGAGCATCTAATATACCTATTGTGACAAATTGTGAAAATTATGATGTTGATGCTTCATCTCTTGATAATACTTGATTCACACTTTTCGCGCCTAGCCGAAAGGCGTTAAAGAAAAGCGCTTATGGGAGACAGCCCATTATTTTACTTCTGCACTTTTATTTTATATTTGAGTCTTGGAAGTTGTTACTACTGTAGCAACCTCTCCTTATCTTTATTTTATTGCATTGTTGTGCCAAGTAAAGTCTTTGATAGTAGGGTTGATACTAGATTTGGATTACTGCGCAGAAACAGATTTCTTACTGTCACGAAATTGAGCAGCCCCGTCTGTAGGCAATTTAGAAAAATCTGCCAATTTACGTGCGTGATCCTCAGATATGTACGCAACTTTCATTCAATTTGAGCTTTTTCATCTGAGCAAGTTAAGTGCCTCAGAAAAATTCGTCTTTACGGACTGTTCTGTTTTGACAGATTCTGCCTTTTATTTCGCATTGCCTGTTTTGCTATGTTTAATGGATTTGTTTGTTCCATTAACTTTCAGTAGCTTTGTGCAATGTCTAGAAGTGTTAAGAATGATTATGTCACCTCTGAATATGTGAATTTTTAATTATGCACTAACCCTCTAATGAGTTTGTTTTGAGTTTGGTGTGGAGGAAGTTTTCAAGGGTCAAGAGATGAGGATGATACAATATGATCAAGAAGAGTGAAAAGTCTAAGCTTGGGGATGCCCCCGTGGTTCATCCCTGCATATTTAAAGAAGACTCAAGCATCTAAGCTTGGGGATGCCCAAGGCATCCCTTCTTCATCGACAACTTATCAGCTCACCTCTAGTGAAACTATATTTTTATTCCGTCACATCTTATGTGCTTTACTTGGAGCGTCTGTATGTTTTTGTTTTTGTTTGTGTTTGAATAAAATCGGATCCTAGAATTCTTTGTTTGGGAGAGAGACACGCTCCGCTGTTGCATATGAACACATGTGTTCTTAGCTTTACTTTTAATGTTCATGGCGAAGGATGAAACTGCTTCGTTCATCATTATGGTTGGAAACAGAAAATGCTTCATGTGGTAATTGGTATAATGTCTTGAATAATTTGATACTTGGCAATTGTTGTGCTCATATAGATCATGTTTAAGCTCTTGCATCATGTACTTTGCACCTATTAATGAAGAACTACATAGAGCTTGTTAAAATTTGGTTTGCATGATTGGTATCTCTAGAGTCTAGATATTTTCTGGTGAGGTGTTTGAACAACAAGGAAGACAATGTAGAGTCTTATAATGCTTGCAATATGTTCTTATGTAAGTTTTGTTGTACCGGTTCATACTTGTGTTTGCTTCAAACAACCTTGTTAGCCTAAGCCTTGTATTGAGAGGGAATACTTCTCGTACATCCAAATCCTTGAGCCAAAAACTATGCCATTTGTGTCCACCATACCTACCTACTACATGGTATTTCTCTGCATTCCAAAGTAAATTACTTGAGTGCTACCTTTAAAATTCCATTCTTTGTCTTTGCAATATATAGCTCATGGGAAAATAGCCTTAAAAACTATTGTGGTAAAGAATATGTAACTTATGTATCTTATTTCTTATAAGTTGCTTGTTGAGCGGTAACCATGTTTCTGGGAACGCCATCAACTATTACACCTTTGTTGAATATCATGTGAGTTGCTATGCATGTTCGTCTTGTCTGAAGTAAGGGTGATTTATCCTGATCCAATGGTTTGAGTATGCATATTGTTAGAGAAGAACATTGGGCCGCTAACTAAAGCCATGAACCATGGTGGAAGTTTCAGTTTGGACACTAATCCTCAATCTCTTATGAGAATATTATCTGTTGTTGAATGCTTATGCATTAAAGAGGAGTCCATTATTTGTTTTCTATGTTGTCCCGGTATGGATGTCTAAGTTGAGAATAATCGAAAGCGAGAAATCCAATGCGAACTTTCTCCTTAGACCTTTGTACAGGCAGCATAGAGGTACCCCTTTGTGACACTTGGTTGAAACATATGCTATGCAATGATAATCCATGTAAATCCAAGCTAATTAGGACAAGGTGCGAGCACTATTGGTATTCTATGCATGAGGCTTGCAACTTATAAGATGTCTTATGCATAACACATATGATTTATTACTACCGTTGACAAAATTGTTTCTATGTTTTCAAAATAAAAGCTCTAGCACAAAAATAGTAATCCATGCTTCCCTCTCGTGAAGGGCCTTTCTTTTACTTTATGTTGAGTCAGCTTTGCCTACTTCTTTCTATCTTAGAAGCAAACACTTGTGTCAATCGTGTGCATTGATTCCTACATACTTGCTTATTTGCATTCATCATATTACTTTGTGTTGACAATTATCCATGAGATATACATGTTGAAGTTGAAAGCAACCGCTGAAACTTATATCTTCCTTTGTGTTGCTTCAAAGCTTTCTACTAAGAATTTATTGCTTTATGAGTTAACTCCTATGCAAGTCTTATTGATGCTTGTCTTGAAAGTACTATTCATGAAAAGTCTTTGTTATATGATTCAGTTGTTTAAATCATTGTCTTTACCATTGCTTCGAATCACTGCATTCATCTCATATGCTTTACAATAGTATTGATCAAGGTTATGATAGCATGTCACTTCAGAAATTATCTTTGTTATCGTTTACCTACTCGAGGGCGAGTAGGAACTAAGCTTGGGGATGCTTGATACGTCTCAAACGTATCTATAATTTCTTATGTTCCATGCTACTTTTATGACAATACTCGCATGTTTTATACACACTTTATGTCATTTATATGAATTTTCCGGCACTAACCTACTGACGAGATGTCGAAGAGCCAGTTGCTGTTTTCTGCTGTTTTTGGTTTCAGAAATCCTACAAAGGAAATATTCTCGGAATTGGACGAAATCAACGCCCAGGGTCTTATTTTTCCACGGAGCTTCCAGAAGACCGAAGGGGTTACGAAGTGGGGCGACGAGGCGCCGACACCACAGGGTCGCGCGGCCAAGGATGGGCCCGCGCCGCCCTATGGTGTGGGGCCCTTGTGCCTCCACCGACGCTGCCCTTCCGCCTACATATACTCTCCGTCGCGAAAACCCTATTACCGAGAGCCACGATACGGAAATACTTCCAGAGACGCAGCCGCCGCCAATCCCATCTGGGGGGATTCAGGAGATCGCCTCCGGCACCCTGCCGGAGAGGGGAATCATCTCCCGGAGGACTCTTCATCACCATGATCGCCTCCGGATTGATGTGTGAGTAGTTCATCCTTGGACTATGGGTCCATAGCAAGTAGCTAGATGGTTGTCTTCTCCTTATTGTGCTATCATGTTAGATCTTGTGAGCTGCCTATCATGATCAAGATCATCTATTTGTAATGCTACATGTTGTGTTTGTTGGGATCCGATGAATATGGAATACTATGTAAAGTTGATTATCGATCTATCATATATGTGTTGTTTATGTTCTTGCATGCTCTCCGTTTCTAGTAGAGGCTCCGGCCAAGTTGATACTTGTAACTCCAAGAGGGAGTATTTATGCTCGATAGTGGGTTCATGCCTCCATTGAATCCGGGACAGGTGACGGAAAGTTCTAAGGTTGTGGATGTGTTGTTGCCACTAGGGATAAAACATCAATGCTTTGTCTAAGGATATTTGTGTTGATTACATTACGCACCATACTTAATGCAATTGTCTCGTTGTTTGCAACCTATTATCGGAGGGGGTTCGGATGATAACCCGAAGGTGGACTTTTAGGCATAGATGCATGTTGGATAGCGGTCTATGTACTTTTTCGTAATTCCCTGATTAAATCTCATAGTAGTCATCATGATATGTATGTGCATTGTTATGCCCTCTCTATTTGTCAATTGCCCAACTGTAATTTGTTCACCCAACATGCTATTTCTTATTGGAGAGACACCACTAGTGAGCTGTGGACCCCGGTCCATTCTTTTACATCTGAATACAATCTACTGCAATACTTGTTCTCTACTGTTCTTCGCAAAAAAACATCATCTTCCACACTATATATTTAATCCTTTGTTTACAGCAAGCCGATGAGATTGACAACCTCACTGTTACGTTGGGGCAAAGTATTTTGATTGTGTTGTGCAGGTTCCACATTGGCGCCGGAATCCCTGGTGTTGCGCCGCACTACACTCCGTCACCAACGACCTTCACGTGATCCTTGACTCCTACTGGTTCGATAAACCTTGGTTTCTTACTGAGGGAAACTTGCTGCTGTACGCATCACACCTTCCACTTGGGGTTACCAACGGGCGTGTGCTTTACGCGTCATCACTGGGAACCCCGGTCCATCTTTCATCATCAAATACTCACTTGGTCCTATATGCCATTAGAAGTAGTATCAACTATTTTCTGGTGCCATTGCCTCTGTGTTACTCGCTATCGCTACCGTGTTACTCGTTACTATTGCTCTCATATTATCATCGCTTTCACATCACCCCTGTTACTAGTGCTTTTCCAGGTGCAGCTGAATTGACAACTCAGTTGTTAAGGCTTATAAGTATTCTTTGTCTCCCGTTTTATCGAATCAATAAATTTGGGTTTACTTCCCTCGAAGACTGTTGCGATCCCCTATACTTGTGGGTTATCAGGGACCCCCGATGGGATGCAGTCAAAGGGGTAGACCGCGCGGTCAACCGAACTAGGGTTTCATCAGAAATCGAGCATCGGATGGGGTGAATGGCCCCAAAACTTGTGTGTGTTCACATGGCATGCACAAAAGTGATTTGAGTTGGTTTTATATCCAAGGCTACCCCCGTGTGTGTCCGGCTTCTCGGACATGGGGTTCCTACACTTAGGCAGATTCTGGATGTATAGGTGGGAACTCCCTCGGAGGTGAACCAGAGAGAAACTTGAGATCATATGGGATGATCCTTGTTACCACATGTACCTATGACCGAACCAAGCTCAAATGGAGGCATATTCCCACCGGGGGACCCCCGATGGGATGCAGTCAAAGGGGTAGACCGCACGGTCAACAGAACTAGGGTTTCGTCAGAAATCGAGCATCGGATCTAGGGAATGGCCCCAAAACTTGTATTTGTCCACATGGCATGCACAAAAGTGATTTGAGATGGTTTTATATCCAAGGCTACCCCCAGGTGTGTCCGGCTTCTCGGACATGGGGTTCCTACACTTAGGCAGATTCTGGATGTATAGGGGGAACTCCCTCGGAGGTGAACCAGGGAGAAACTTGAGATCATATGGGATGATCCTTGTTACCACATGTACCTATGACCTAACCAAGCTCAAATGGAGGCATATGCCCACCGGGGGACCCCCGATGGGATGCAGTCAAAGGGGTAGACCGCGCGGTCAACAGAACTAGGGTTTCGTCAGAAATCGAGCATCGGATCTAGGGAATGGCCCCAAAACTTGTGTTTGTCCACATGGCATGCACAAAAGTGATTTGAGATGGTTTTATATCCAAGGCTACCCCCCAGGTGTGTACGGCTTCACGGACATGGGGTTCCTACACTTAGGCAGATTATGGATATATAGGGGAACTCCCTCGGAGGTGAACCAGAGAGAAACTTGAGATCATATGGGATGATCCTTGTTACCACATGTACCTATGACCCAACCAAGCTCAAATGGAGGCATATGCCCGCCGGGGGATCCCCGATGGGATGCAGTCAAAGGGGTAGACCGCGCGGTCAATAGAACTAGGATTTCGTCAGAAATCGAGCATCAGATCTAGGGAATGGCCCCAAAACTTGTGTTTGTCCACATGGAATGCACAAAATTGATTTGAGATGGTTTTATATCCAAGGCTACCCCCAGGTGTGTCCGGCTTCTCGGACAGGGGGTTCTACACTTAGGCAGATTCTGCATGTATAGGGGTAACTCCCTCTAAGGTGAACCGGAGAGAACCTTGGGATTATATGGGATAATCCGTGTTACCACATGTACCTATGACCTAACCAAGCTCAAATGGAGGCATATTCCCACCGGGGGACCCCCGATGGGATGCAGTCAAAGGGGTAGACCGCGCGGTCAACCAAACTAGGGCTTCGTCATAATTCGAGCATCGGATGGGGTGAATGGCCCCAAAACTTGTGTGTGTCCACATGGCATGCACAAAAGTGATTTGAGATGGTTTTATATCCAGGGCTACATACCAGGTGTGTCCGGCTTCTCGGACATGGGGTTCCTACACTTAGGCAGATTCTGGATGTATAGGGGGAACTCCCTCTTAGGTGAACGAGAGAGAAACTTGAGATCATATGGGATGATCCTTGTTACCACATGTACCTATGACCTAACCAAGCTAAAATGGAGGCATATGCCCACCGGGGGAGCCTCGATGGGATATAGTCAAAGGAATAGACCGTGCGGTCAACAGAACTAGGGTTTCGTCAGAAATCGAGCATCGAATCTAGGGAATGGCCCCAAAACTTGTGTTTGTCCACATGGCATGCACAAAAGTTATTTGAGATGGTTTTATATCCAAGGCTACCCCCTAGGTGTGTCCGGCTTCTCGGACAGGGGGTTCTACACTTAGGCAGATTCTGCATGTATAGGGGGAACTCCCTCGGAGGTGAACCGGAGAGAACCTTGGGATCATATGGGATGATCCTTGTTACCACAGGTACCTATGACCTAACCAAGCTCAAATGGAGGCATATGCCCACCGGGGGACCCCCGATGGGATGCAGTCAAAGGGGTAGACCTCGCGGTCAACAAAACTAGGGTTTCGTTAGAAATCGAGCATCGGATGGGGTGAATGGCCCCAAAACTTGTGTGTGTCCACATGGCATGCACAAAAGTGATTTTATATTGTTTTATATTCAAGGCTAACCCCCAGGTGTGTCCGGCTTCTCGGACATGGGGTTCCTACACTTAGGCAGATTCTGGATGTATAGGGGGAACTCCCTCGGAGGTGAACCAGAGAGAAACTTGAGATCATATGGGATGATCCTTTTTACCACATGTACCTATGACCTAACCAAGCTCAAATGGAGGCATATGCCCACCGGGGGACCCCCGATGGGATGCAGTTTAAGGGGTAGACCGCGCGGTCACCAGAACTAGGGTTTCGTCAGAAATCGAGCATCGGACTAGGGAATGGCCCAAAAACTTGTGTGTGTCCACATGTCATGCACAAAAGTGATTTGAGATGGTTTTATATCCAAGGCTACCCCCCAGGTGTGTCTGGCTTCTCGGACAGGGGATTCTACACTTAGGCAGATTCTGCATGTATAGGGGGGAACTCCCTCGGAGGTGAACCGGAGAGAACCTTGGGATCATATGGGATGATCCTTGTTACCACATGTACCTATGAACTAAACAAGCTCAAATGGAGGCATATGCCCACCGGGGGACCCCCAATGGGATGCAGTCAAAGGGGTAGACCGCGCGGTCAATAGAACTAGGGTTTCGTCAGAAATCGAGCATCAGACGGGGTGAATGGCCCCAAAACTTGTGGGTGTCCACATGGAATGCACAAAATTGATTTGAGATGGTTTTATATCCAAGGATAAACCCCAGGTGTGTCCGGCTTCTCGGACATGGGGTTCCTACACTTAGGCAGATTCTGGATGTATAGGGGGAACTCCCTCAGGAGTGAACCAGAGAAAAACTTGAGATCATATGGGATGATACTTGTCACCATATGTACCTATGACCTAACCAAGGTCAAATGGAGGCATATGGCCACCGGGGGACCCACGATGGGATGCAGTCAAAGGGGTAGACCGCGCGGTCAACAAAACTAGGGTTTCGTCCGAAATCGAACATCAGATCTAGGGAATGGCCCCGAAACTTGTGTTTGTCCACATGGCATGCACAAAAGTGATTTGAGATGGTTTTATATCCGAGGCTACCCCTCAGGTGTGTCCGGCTTCTCGGACAGGGGGTTCTACACTTAGGCAGATTCTGCATGTATAGGGGGGAACTACCTCGGAGGTGAACCGGAGAGAACCTTGGGATCATATGGGATGATCCTTGTTACCACATGTACCTATGACCTAACCAAGCTCAAATGGAGGCATATGCCCATCAGGGGACCCCCGATCGGATGCAGTCAAAGGGGTAGACCGCGCGGTCAACATAACTAGGGTTTCGTCAGAAATCGAGCATCGGATGGGGTGAATGGCCCCAAAACTTGTGTGTGTCCACATGGAATGCACAAAAGTGATTTGAGATGGTTTTATATCCAAGGCTACCCTCGGAGGTGAACCATAGGTTGGTCATACTTTACCATAAAATAGGCTCTGTTTGAGCCGTGGCGGGAGTTTCCACATACTGATCCTGGATTTTACCAAGTGCTAGCCCATGTATGCGGAAATCCTCACAACAACGTGTACATGCAAGGTTAGACAAACCTTACATCACACTTGTACACATATGTTATGGGCATATGCAAGTTTTCCAGCGATTCCGACGCTCCGATGGTCTGTATCTTGGAAAACCCTAGGGCGGGACCCCGCAGATCTGCCCCTATAGCTTTCTCCGTGCGAGGGTTTACCAATGGAATTTTTTACTTGTTTTGGTTTGTTTAGGACATGTGTACATGGAAACCATAGGTTGGACATACTTTACCATAAAATAGGCTCCGTTTGAGCCGTGGCGGGAGTTTCCACATACAGATCCTGGATTTTACCAAGTGCTTGCCCATATATGCGGAAATCGTCAACACCGGGTAAATGCAAGGTTAGCCAAACCTTACATCACACTTGTACATATATATGTTAGGGGCAGATGCAAGTTTTCCAACAATTCCGATGCTCCGGTGATTATATCTTGGGAAACCCTAGGGCGGGGACCCCACAGATCTACCCCTAGGGTTAGGGTTAGAGTTAGGGTTTGCAATGTATGCGGAAACCCTAGGGTTAGGGATAGGTTTAGAGTTAGGGTTAGGGTTAGAGTTAGGGTTAGGGAAACCGTAGGGTGGGGACCCCGCAGATCTACCCATATGTACATCGATAGCAAATGTTGGGCCTAGTGGCTCCGGTTGACCCGTCTGCGAAGAGCGTCACTCGTGGGACCTACATATGCCATCTACCAATTCTTAAAAAATAGAACCATTTTTTACATAATTCATACTAGTAATTAAATAATACAAACATAATATAAAGTAATATGAGGGAGGAAAAAAACTATATGCCGAGGGTGGCCGTCGGCATAGGAGGGGCATGCCCTATGCCGAGGGTGGCTCTCGGCGTCTGGACTGACGCCGTAAGAGCGCCGTGACGACTCAGGCGCGAGGGGTTGCGATGCCTACGCTACGCCGAGGGCCAGGTAGACGCCGAGGGCAGCCCTCGGCGTAGCCACCTTTACGCCGACGGCATGGGTACGTCGATGGTCGACGTTCGGCGGTGCTCTGGCGAGGTCGTACGCCGACGGCCCCGACATTTGGCCGTCGGTGTACACTTTGGCCCTCGGCGTCTACTGCCATTCCTGTAGTGTCTCAGCCACTGGGCATTTTATTTTGTCTTCCGTTAGGCTAGTTGACCGATTATATTTTTGGCTGAAGTGAAACTAAATCACTTTGACCAAGATGCATATATTTCAGCACGTTCTATGATAAGAACATATTCGGTCGCATGCTTGACGAGATGTGTGCCTTTACGCCGTGGTCATCATGGCTGCCGTGGGATGAAAGGGGTGTAGGTCTGTGTACCATAAGGATATGGTCTGACCCCACTTATATCCGAGAAGTGTTGGAATTTTTTCTAATTCAGTCCCAACTTATTTAATTTAGTCCACAATTTCTGAAAATCCTAAAGGCCCAATTTGCCCATTCATGCATGACAAGGGGTGGGACAAAAGTTCAGTACCATGAAAACACAAATGCCACATTCTCCTGGTTGCAGAGCTTACCACGAGTCGGTACAGTAGACCTCCGAAACCCCGCATCTTGTGATCATGTACTGGAGAGCGGCGATAACATTTTTGGGGAGCACTCTTCGCGACTACTGACTTCCCCGACAATGATATCTTCCCCGACATCAGTAGTCTCTACGACGACATGTGAGAAAACACCAGTAATGCAAACGGGTCTTCTTCTGTGTCCTGTATGTTATCCTATTTCTCCTAGTTGAGATCATGATGCAATTTCTAGTTTTAGTATCTTGTCTAGAATTTATAATATCGCACTATATGTTAGATGACATGGCAGGGAGTGGTGTTTTGGCACGTGGGATCATATGATCCTTTTATTTTGAAATGCATCTTAGATACATTTTGAAACATCAAAAAATTGAAACAAAAAAATCGCCCGTACATCTTCATGTGCTACACGTCCACAAACTTGTTTCATGAAAATTTGACTTGTCTTGTGGCCTGTGTAAAAAAGACAAAATTTGGTGCTAAAAGCAAAACTTGTCATAACATAAATTTTCTCTTTTTTATATAGAACACAAAAAGTATCTGTTTTTTCTCGAAACTTGACGACCACACATATATTGTAGAGGTGTACATGTAGAATTTTTTGTCAAAAATTTTCGACACTTCGAAATATATTTTCTTGGTATAGGGAGCATATGCATCCGGGAGCCAAATTGAATTTCCGATGGCAGGTCTAGTTTCTTTTCTTTACTTCTAGCCATGTTCTATCTATTGTTTTTCTGGATAACTTATCCGAAAAATTGCTTATATTTCCAACAATCCAAAAACCTTATTATAGGAAATTTTCCCTTGTTATCTTTTCTGCATCTATGAGGCCAACACTATTCGAGGGTGTGAATTTTAAAACATAGCGTGCCAGAACAATTCTCTGTCTCACAACCATGAGATGATTTGATGCAATTAAAGGCAATCTTATATGAGGGCTTACTCCACTCGAGGAGAAAGCTTTTCAGGAAGCCGGCACTCTTTTGAGAGGTGTTATTGTTAGTGTTCTTGGTGAGAATATTGTTGGCTTATATTTATCATCACTACGGGAAAGGATATATGGGATGCGCTCGAGGCCATGCATGTTTGGGGTCTCGAATGCGGGTAGTGAATCATATGTCATGGAGAAATAATATGACTAGATGACTGATGAGCGATCCGTTGTTGAGCAGGCTCAAGATATATAGTCCATTGCCAAGGAACTTGAGCAGTTCGCGTGTGTGTTACCAGACAAGTTCATTGCTCCAGACATCATTGCCAAACTTCCTCCTTCATGGAGAAATTTCGCTACATCTCTGAAACACAAGAGACAAGAAATTTCTGTCATGCATCTCATTGATACTCTTGATGTCGAAGAAAAGGCTAGAGAAAAAGACACACGTGCTCGAGGCGCCGAGGGAGGTTCTATGAAGTTCGTAGTTCTATGACACATGGTTGATGATTTCCTTAGATCCTTGTACTCCAAGGAGAAGCTATACATCAGGTGAACTTTTTTGCTTTTAAATGTTCAACACTCCAGAAATAATATTTGATTAAAGAACAACCACAGTTAATTTAATATTCTGTGGTAACTTTTTCCAAGATTACAATGCATAATCTAGTGGACTCGTCAGAACATGCATCTAGGAGAATTTGAAGGTAATATATGAGACATGTCAGGGGACTAGGCTGGTCAATATTCCTTAATTCATCTGATGCAACTCGCCTGATGTTGGTTAGATGGCATCTATATGAAGTTATTTGTTGTTGTGGGCGCTATAGTTAATTTGTTTTCTTGATTTGCAGTCAGAAATTAATGATTACTAGAAGGACCTGGCGCGCTGCTGCGCCCGATTGTTGTTATTGTCGCCACGTATATGCACCTCATTCCTGCTGGTAAGTTAAGTTGGTGGGCAGGTATGCGCTTCACTTTTCTAATGGGACACAGACAAAAAACAATTTCCTTCGGCTTGATGCGTGCCATATCGAAACGTGGAGTGCAGTGGCGCATACTCAGCCTAATTAAATGCATATTCTTATATGCATCAAGCAAAAGAGTGAAGTAATAAATCTAATTTATTACTATCTCTTATCTTAGGCTTGCAATTTTTCCTTTTAGCAAGTACGAAATGTCACATGGAATTATATAGAACAAACAAAATTAGGTAGTCGGCTATAATGATACAAGCTCGACATGATATTTCACGAAATTTACGAAGAAACAACAAGGAAATAGTCCAAAAGATGACTGCTTACACCAAGATTCCTTGTCAGCTCTTCTTTCAGACCTGCAGCCGGCCAAGCAGCCAGTTTGAATGTGTCATGACATGTTCATTTGGTAGGTACAAGTCACATCATTGCAGCTTCAGTCTGTAAGGCATCAAAAGCTAGTGTATACCTTGAAGCAGGATATAATGCATCCTCTATCATATCTGATGGCTTTATCCCAGCCTTCCGATTTGCTAACTGGCCTCATGGGAACCATCAACGCAGGACTACATTCATCTCCTTAAATTTGCACTGATCTGGCCATCAGTCTTAAAAACATGCATAAGCAGACCGAAGAGAACTCACAAGTACTATGTTTTCTTGCCAGCACTTGCTCCTAGCCTTCACATTCTACGCTCTTCTGCTGCTGCCCGCCAAGTACCGACCAGCCATTTTCTAGATAATTCCTTACCGCTCTTGTCAGGTTAAGTACAAAGGGCCTAAAACAGGAGCAATGAGGTAAAATTAAACAAATTGAAAAGTGAATAAATTAGATATGACAGGTAAAAATCGCATGATACACATCAAACCAGTGGCAAGTTTACTTCATAAGATTTAAGCACACATATAAGCTTATATTATATCATAGGCAACTACTCACAATTATTTGGCACAAAAGGAAGCGTGAAGACGCCAATAATGCTACCAGAAAACCTACTCCATTAAGTAGATTAGAATAATTAAATACAAGAGATAAAAAATCATGCATCACCTCATATGGTTATCCTAGCAGGGGACACTTAACTTTCCAAAAAAAAAACAATGCAAAGATAATTTCATGATTTAATTCCAAATCTGGGACACGATAGATATAAGTTTAGATATGAAATCCAGTGAAGTAAAAGGTTTAATAAGAATGTAGTACTCCAGAACATCACAACTGTTATAGGGAATGAATTGGAAAAATATAAGCTATGTCTGCACGACACCAACCTTCACAAGCAAGGACTCATCTTGCTGAGTAGGAAAATTTGAAAAAAATTAACATCCTGATACACAAACTGAATATACAGCTACGTAATCCAATGATTCTAAAACATAACACCTAAGAACTCAAATCCATCTACCAAATTATAAATAGAAGAATCAATTCAACTCAACACAATTTCTCATATCCCAGGAACCATAAAGTAGAAAACTCAAGAAAAAAGAAGAAAAAAAATGGTACCATCCTTGTAACGTATAGCTAGTGGGTAGGTATGCAAGATTTCTTGACAGTCGTTCATGTATTCACCTTATTAACCTTAGAATTGCAAAAAAGGTATTATTGTGACAAAATTCCTGGAATTGCAAGCCTGAAAGAAACTGTTAATACTTTGTCCTATGATGACAACACTCACAAGTCACAGAACACACCAGAACTTACATTATACGTGAGCATTTCTTACTGAACCATATGTGAATATTGCTTTTAATAGAAAAAATAGATGGACATGAATCATACACATGAATCATACAAACTATATACATCGAAGAAATCGAAACCTCAGTAGGATAAAGTAAACCGACATTAGTATTTTTTTCAACTCAGCTTTCAGAAGATGCCTTAAATATCATGCTCTTCCTAATATGTTTAATTTCTGTCTCCTGGCTCTCGTAAGTAATGATTTAATTCGTATAATAAAATATGTAATCCGAGAGTTACACATAAATATTTGAAAAGCAATTATTGTGTTAGGTTAATCCTAAAAATCTGTTTATCCAAGTTCCTTGCCATGGATTTTCTCTTCAAGCTTTCATAAGAAATGAGATAAGGCTCAGCTATGCATTTAGTATAATGAAAAATAAAAATGCACTACTAATTTACGCAATTTCTATGTGAGGTAAAGGATTTACGATGTGGTGAAGCACACATCATCCTCCATTTTCGCTGGAAGTAACTGCCTGAAAGGTTTAGTAGTACTGCCTTCCGATCCATATTACTTGATGCTAAAATGGATGCATCTAGACATAATTTAGTTGTAGATACATCCATTTTAGAATCAAGTAATATCGATCAGATGGAGTAGTATTATTCTCATTTTAACTGTTCAACAATACCAACAATTTCAGCCCGCAAACAACAGTCCCTGGAAAAAATTATATTTTTTCCTTTGTATATAAAAATTAATGAATCACAACACTGACTGAACTAAAGCATCAATTTTATGGTACAAATTACCAAATAACCCAAATTTCTTCACAATGCCAAGGACTCATCTTGTTGAATAGGCCAGACTTGGGATATATACACACTTGCAGAAATTTAACTTTCTAATACACAAACAAGAATACATCTAGCTAATCCAACGATTCATAGTTTGGGACCATATAACACCTAAGAACTCAAATCCATCTCCCAAATTTTAAATAGAACAAGCAATTCAACTCACCTCAGGGCGTGCTTCTGAATAAGAACAGCTGGATCTTGACAGGATTCACACAACGGAAGGAGCAAGCTTTACCTACTCTGGATAATAAGGCGGCACTTCTCTCGCCAGGGGACGGGAGACATCGAAGCTCAGGGGAGAGGTTTCCCATGACCTTGGCACCAGTAGACCAGAAATTTTAAGAGCACCTCAGCTCCGTGTCAACTGATGACACCAAATATCGCGTAGGTGGTGAACCTGTAGTCCAGTAAGGAAAAATAACCATAATATTTTACACAAAATGTAAAATGATTTTTTTATCTAATGTAATATCTGATGCACTTAAAATTATATTAGTATCTTTATATACAACATAAGAGAACAGTGTAATGATCAGGTAATACTATTGTAGCACAAAACAACTTTACTAATGACTAATCCAGTGATCCAAGACTGAAGCCTGAGGTTCTGCATATAAACTGAGGCAATCCACCATATAGTGGAATTGTGTAAGCAATATAGCACAGTGAATCAAGGATTATTAGGATTCAATCACACAGGTGACAGGCAAATTACTAATGTAGGAGCAGTATTTTGACTCAACTGCGTGAGTTAAAATGTTAATTAGATCATAGTAATGGTAGAGATATCGCCCATGTCTATGCACAAGGTGATTTAACCACAAAATCATTACCGCAGATGCAACATGACCCTTAATCATGGGGGTTAAACACAAGTTATACGGCTACAATATGTTCATACTTAAAACTTAGGAATAAGGGTGGAAGGCGAGGCTCACCTGCGGGGATGAGGAAGGCAACTTTGGCAGCGAACATGACGCCATTGTTGGCGGCATGGAAAGCAGGGCACATGGCCTTGGTGTCCGCCATCGCAGCAACGGCGCAACGCCGGGCACCATCGCGCCTGTCCCATCTTAAAATAAAGATCACATGTCTGTTCAACACTACAGGGGACTTTATGAAAACATTGCACTACCATTTAGTTTCCTTTAATGAAAGGACATAGTTTGCAATCAACCAAAACACAGAATGATGATGTAATACCAAGATTAAGACATCACATCGATCAAATCTTTGAAGCCACTGCTTCATATTACAGGGAATGTAAACATGTTTAACATATTAATTAGGTGAACTACTTCAACTTACAAATTGTGCACTAATAGCTTAATGATATTTGAATGCAGCAAAGTTCAGAAAAATAGATTAACTTGTAATCTAGAAAAATAGATTAACTTGTAACTTGTAGCTATACAAAAAGTTCTAATCTGCTAGTATGCTACGGGTAATCTGCTAGAGCTAGACTGCTATGTTGATCAGTTGATGCGGCTGAAGCAAGAGCTGAACAGCTGAAGACTGAAGAAAGTGAAGAGTACCTTGCCGTTGCCTGCCTGCCAGCAGGTCGCCGCTGGCCACTGCTCGCCTGGACGCATGTCCGCCGGTCGCTGCCGCAAGCGCGTGCTCCTCTAGCCGCTGCTCTTCTGCTCAGCTTGACTGCTTCCCGCCGGTGTCGCCGCAATCGCTAGGCCTGCCGCGCGTGTGTGCATCTAGGTCTGGTGAATAGATGCTGGAGGGCGTGCGGCTGTGGGCTGGGGTGTACAAGGTGAGATGGGGGTCGTTACCTTACCTCCACCGTTTCTGGTGTGGGAGATCGGACGGGGGCTGAGATGCCATGGTAGGAGGGTCGAAGGGGGGGTCGGGGATGAAGCCGGTCGCCGGACGGGAGGAATCGACGCAGGCAGGAGCGTGGGAGCTGTGGTTGAGCGGACCGAAGTCAACCGCAGAAGAGGTTCCGTGAGCGATCTAGAACTAAAGGATCGAGAGGAAAACGAAGTTGTCCCCTTCCCGGTCTGTAGCTCAACCTGTAACAAATACACAAGCGTCCTGTCGCGGTGTCGCCCAACACTGCAACACGTAGCAAACACATGAACCGACTATCCTCGTGTAATCACTCAATTGGAGCTAGCACGGAGCAACCACAGGGCCTCAGAACCCTGGGAGCTTAGTGCTCTTGTAAGATATGACGAATGTGATATAATATAACACGTCCTTTTCCATAAATGCCTTGTTCGAAATCGCATGGAGTGCTCAGAGTTGTCTTATGCATGTGGCTATGAGTCAACTAAATGCAAAATGATAAATGGTTGGAACTTGTCGTAGGCGGCTACATCTCCTTTTGCAGCACTTTAAGTTGTATTGCGTCTCTTTCATGGTGTTGCTTATATTTTATGCCCATCGGAGCAATATATTTTGTGTGAATGTGAACAATATATTCCATTATTTGGTGAATGTACTTGAGAATTGATGTTTTCTCATGAACATGTATGGTCTATGCAAGCTTAATGCTTTTTTGATCTATGGATCATGTTTCTATATTAATTTTCCATGCGTATCATGTTGAGTACGTAATGTAATCCCTCCGTCCTACGAAAGTTGTCTTAAATTTGTCAAAAATCGGATGTATCTAAATACTATTTAGTACGTAGATACATTCTAGTTTAGTAAAATCTCCAACAAGTTTCATGAGATGGATCGGAGGGAGTGCCTTGGAGTCTGTCTTGTCGCAGTGTTCATTGAAAAAGAAGACAAGTTGTGACTAAAGTTGGTTCCTCAACTAAACTAATGCGTTGTATTATTCAAGCATAAGTCAGCGCTTTTCTGTTATAAGCAGGAGTTTGATAACCTCCAAGTGCAGGGAATCACCGTAGTACAATTCGATAAGTATTCGAGTGTCAAACCCACGAGGAGTTGAAGGTAAACTATCTATTTTCTAAAGCCCTATAACCCAACTATATGGTTTTCTATGCAAAGCTAGGAGATATGGTGTGTGTGTGTGTGTGAAGAGGTTTCTACTATAAAACTACAAGTGCTAAAAAAAATGCAATGAGTAAAACTAATACAAGAAAAGTATAGTTCAATAAAGTAAAATAAGATGAAGTGAAGCGGAGTAACTCAAGGCAGTTCTAGCAAATTGCTACTTCCTCCAATTCATATTAATTGACTCTAATATGAAAGGATCTAGACACATTTTAGTTCTAGATATATCAATATTAGAGTCAAGTAATATGAATCGGAGGGAGTACTTCATTTGTGTGGTTGTCATAATTAGTGAATCACAAAGATAGTCTTTTTATAGTTTCTTCTAGAGAGGAGCCATAGATAGATATAGCCATAAACATGAGCAATTACACCACTAGTGATTAATCCCAAGAATTTATTAAGAACAAACAAGGGAAATATAAAGACATAAAGTCCAATCAAATATGTAAGTTTAAAGGTTCCCATAGTTATACCCCCGTTGATTAGCCATGAATTAATACAACATAAATATAATAATTGGGATTCGGTTTCTGTCAAACTCCGGCTATCCTCATCCTATCAACATGCAATGGTGACAACCTTATGCATCCCCCAACATATGTGTGCACTCATATATCAGTACAAAAGATCATCATAGAGGACAACATATACGTGTATGCAACCATCACAAACTATCTCACAACTGTGATGAACAAGTCAGCTGGGGCGGGGGATGAGGGGCGAGAGGTTAAAGGCGCCAGAGATGACCGGACGAGCGACGAGAGGTGAGGCGGCGGAGGACGGTGCTAAAGGGGCGGCAGAGCAGCGAAGCCCTAGCTGCTCCGCACGAAAGGGGGAGATGGGGACGGGGATCCGGTGGAGGTGCATGAGAGAGTGGACGGGAGGGTGCGGGGGAGAACAAGGGATCTGACGGTGGACTTTCTCGTGGAAACATCGAACGGTCCAGATGCTCCAGTGACGACCATCAAACGCGTTGAGTGTCATACGACCAACTCCAGTTTCTTTACTACTAGTTGAATGCCCGTGCGTTGCCACAGAACATTATGATTTGTCATTTGAAATAAAATTCTTGAATATTTTTACTATGCATCTTATCATTGTGTTAGTAAAAAATATCACTTATGCTTGATTCCCTACAACGAACATCACACGATAAGGGTTATTTTTGTCGTTGCACATAAAAGTATAATTCACATTGTATATGAAAGATAGTCTAACTATGTTTCAGAACATAAAATATTCAACCCCGCTTGAAAAGAGTTTTAAGAGAGTTATATTTTTTTTTTGTCATTGTGCAAGTAATAATACCAAACTTCTTTATTTTCAACTATCTACTTCTCATCATGCGCATGTGTACAAAAGGGCAACTAACTTTGATTAGCAATATATATGTTGTTACCATGAAAATGCAGATGTAATATACGCCTCATCTCCATGTCGGCCTCCCTCTTCTTAATCTACCATCATGATGCGTCCAACCATTGTAAAACAATCATCCTTGCGCACAGAGGCTCCCCTAAATTTTTCACTTTGTCGGCCCCCAAAATCAGGACGTCATCGATGCATTGAAGTCTGGCCGGCACGATCGTGGCTATCATCCGCAGAGGAGCTTCACCGCGGCAGGAATCAATGCCCTCCTCTCGCCGTGCCAAGCAGAAGGATCATATGCTTTTTGATTGCCATTAGAAAAAAATCATTTATGACCGTGATGGGGTACATGGATGTGCATGTTTCTAACAAGAGTAAATCATCGACATCATTGCTTTCTGTTTCTAAAATAGGTAGCTTCCTTCTTCTTCCATACGGCGTTTGAAAGAAGTGATTATCCAGCTATGCAAGGTATATTCACCTTACGAGTAGAAATGTATGCACATTAGATATATATAAAACACAGAGATAATTTTCTTATGGCTAATTACTATTTAGCTCATGACAAGATATATCCACCATAGGGTTTGATAACAAGAGTATGTGAAATATAAAAATATTAGTAAGAATAAAAATAGAAATTGTACCATACAGAGCAAGTCTGCAAATAGCAATTGCACAATTGCACATATAATCATTCGTCTCTATCAGACAAGAAATTCAAAATAGAAATGCATTTTATTTCATCAACTCATGTCAGTTTTCCGCGCCCTTGTTGCATTGTTCTCGACTTCTCCCTAACAACCAAATACAACTATAGGAGAAAGATTTCTCATTGTACTCAATTTTATCCACAATGAAAGCTAAAAAAAAATCTAGTAAGACAAATAAGAATATCTTGAATTCCTTCAATGTTGTTCTTGCATATTCAACCTCTTCATCATGAAGACACTTAAACTGGTTGATCATGCAGCTCTACTCTTTCACATCTAGCTTTTTTGTGCCCTCTGTCATTGAAAATCCTTGACCTGAGATAACAATTTGGAGAGATGAAATGATGAAGTGCTCAATCATGTTTTGCATCTGATGTCACACTAAGCTTGGATGCTCCTAGACCAAAACCGACCGTTTTTCTTGCGATCAATATCAGCAATGAACTATACCACAATTTTCAGCAAAGAAACATCCATTACTAAACGCATGTGTGACATGCATGCTAGATTCAGGTATTATTAGTACTTCATAGGGTGAAAGTAAATTATGTTGCTCACAGATGTGTTTAGCCTGTGCTAGAGAAAGTTCATCGAGAAGGATGTCGGGCCAGAGCATATGGACCTGGAGCAGAACACGTGCAACTGCAAGACTTGCTGAATGCGTCTCGTCAGATATGTGCATGTCATTCGACAGTACGGCTGAGCCGCCGCCATTATACATTCCGTCTGACGGTAGTAGTAGACGGGTGGGGGTTAGCAAGAAACATACTGATCTTGATGTGTGTAACGAGGATTGGGCATGCCTTGAGCACGATGTCGCCACTTTTAGCCGCTTTCCCGAGGTCCGTCGCCACACCGTTGTTTACCGGGATGTACCTCATCTTGGCGAATCTCCCACCTCCTCTGCTGCCTCTTGTGGTCGACAACACGTGAGTGGCCATAGATAGACTTCTTACCGAAGGTTCGGCCAGCGCATAGCACGCAAGTGAGGCAGCCAACGCAGGCAGAAAACGTCCAGCACCTCACCATCTCCACCCCGCCATAACGTGTAGAGTCGGGCCGCGGCCTCCTCGATGCAAACGGCAAGCGTCTCCACACCGCTCCATGACGAGTAGAGCCGCCGCTACCTCCTCGATGGAAACGGCAAGCGTTTCGCCCATCTCCAAGGTCGTCCCTGCGCTATGAGTAGAGCGCTGCCTCAGCATGCTCTCGATCGTACGCTTGTCGCTGGCGCCGGCGCAGCACCCCGTTGTTAAACTCCCCATACAATAGAGAGACTAAGGAGATGAGGGATTGGACCCTAATTTTTTTGCTCGGGAGAGATATTGTCATGATTATTGTTTGCTTGGGAGAGACATACGATGCGTTAACACAAAGGGGATTTTCTTCCTGATTTTTTCTCGCTGTCGACTTGATTTGTGTCACGATTTCTTCTTGGTAGCAATATATTCGGTCATCAGAAGGTAGTAGCAAACGGGGCTTGCCTGCTCCACGCCGCTGCTTCCATCCATGCTCACTGACGATAATTGTTGGACTTTCTTTTTTGAGATCTGCCCCCAATTTTGTTTTCTACTCAGATGATTGTGGGACTTCCTTTTTTGAGCAAGAAAATATATCTTTCCTAATTTATTGATTGCGTGATTTGTGGGCAGGATATGGACGATGTGTCACCACTTTTGGCTATTAAACATGCGGAAGATTTAATCCATTGATGAAAAATTGCACGGTTGTAATTGCTCTAATGTTTGATGTCAAAGTGCACACCATCCCCAACTGCAATATTACAATTGGAGCAATCATAACCGTTGATCACCCTCAAAAACTGCCATTCAACATCTGATTCATATGTACCGTCGATATCCTCACAGGTCCTTCCGCACGGTGAGCAATCACTAAAAGGGAAGATATAGTCTATTTCTAATGGGTAACCGAATCACGTCAATTACTCTGCAAACAAAAAATTAGTTGATTTGGAAAGCTATAACGTCAATCACAAGCCCACTGCCTTTTCTTCCCACGATCATTAAAAAAAGGGTACAAGTCCATCTTCCTTTTCCCCCGATAAACGTATTCCAAATCTCGCTCGATCCCTTCCTACGACAGGAGATGTCCATGGAATAGCCGTTCTCCTCCACTCCTCCGACGAGCACCACCTATGCTCTGCCTCGGGTCCCAGATGTTGTCAAGCACGATTAGCAGATGGAAGCTGAAGAAAGAGCTATAGATTTGATGGTGCAGTCCCCACGCTCACTCGAGAAGGTCTAGGCGGACAACCTTAGGGTTTGCCTCCTCGATAATTTCTGGCTTGACTTCTACGATTAATTTCAGTTGTTGGTCTAGATTGTAGAAGTCGCGAAGGACATGACCAAAAAGCCACTTATTGAATCTTTTGAGTTTGGTCGTTATCTCAAAAAAAAGAAGGATCAGCTCATGGACGGCCATGGTGGGTGTAGCGTCAGCGACCCACACAACTGCGAGGAGGTGCATCTCGTGGACTGCCGATGCAAGCACAATGTCCACGGATAGCGCCATAGTGAGGTGAAAGGACTCGTGCGGCTGCTGACATTTGCCCTGACGTGCGAGGCGCGACCGAAGGACCCGAGCGCGGCAAGGACTAGATGGAGCACTGGCTCCCTCGAGGTGTCGTGGAAGGCCACAGAGGACACGGCTTTACCATCCCGTTCGGGGGCGAGCATAACTCCTATTAGAGGCTATTATTGGCACAAAAATGAAGTAAAAAATGATAAGGAGAGGTTATTACAGAGGTAACAACTTCCAAGACTCAACAAAAGAAAAATTACAGTAATAAAACATGGGTTATCTCCCAAGAGTGCTTTCCGCCTTTCAGCTAGGCGCAGAAAAGTGCGAACATCAAGTATTATCAAGTGAAGAAGCATCAACATCATAATTTGTTCTAATAATAGAGTCATAAGGTGACTTATTTCTTTTCCGAGGGAAGTGTTCCATACCTTTCTTAAGTGGGAATTGATATTTAATAATCTCATCTCTCATATCAATAGCAGCACCAACAGTTCTAAGAAACGGTCTTCCCAATATAATTGGATAAGAAGCACTGCATTCAATATCAAAAACAACAAAATCAATGGGGACAAGGTTATTGTTAACCATAATAAGAACATTATCAACTTTCCCCAAAGTTTCTTTGCATCAATATCAACAAGATGAACATCCAAATAACATTGTTCCAACGGTAGCAAATCAAGCATATCATAGATTTTTCTAGGCATAACAGAAATACTTGCACCAAGATCACATAAAGCATTGCAATCAAAGCCATCTATTTTCATCTTAATGATGGGCTCCCAGCCATCTTCTAACTTTTTAGGAACAGAAGCTTCATGTTTCAATTTCTCTTCTCTAATTTGCATAAGAGCATTTGTAATGTGCTTTGTAAAAGCCATATTATAGCACTAGCATTAGGACTTATAGCAAGATTTTGTAAGAACTTAATTACTTCAGAGATATTGCAAGCATCAAAATCAAAGTCATTTTTATCAAAGGTGAAAGGACTCTTGTCTCCCATACTCCGAAAAATTTCAGCGCACTTATCAGGAGCAGCTTCAGTTGTTCTATGCAATTTTGTAGAAGGAGCGAGGACTTTTCCTACACCATTTATTTTACCATTAATATTATGAGAGTGGCTAGCATTTGAAACTTCATTACTACTGGTGGTGGTTAGGGCACAAACTTTAGTCAAATTATTGTTTCTAGCAATTTCATCTTCTCTTTCCCACCTAGCATGCAATTCCGCCAACATCCTAACATTTTTATCTATTCTAACTTGAATGTCATTAAAAGTTTTGCTTTCTTTAACATCATGAGGCATAAATTTTAATTTAAGAAATTCAACATCATGAGCAAGGCTATCAACTTTAGAAGCAAAAATATCAATTTTGCCAAGCTTTTCCTCAACAGTTTTATTGAAAGCAGTTTGTTTACTAATAAAATTCTTAAGCATGACTTAAAGATCAGAGGGTGCACTTTTATTGTTGCTGTAGGAATTACCATAAGAATTGCCATAAGCATTAACATTATTAGAAGGATATGACCTATAATTGTTGCTACCAGAATTATTCCTATAAGTATTGTTGTTGAAATTGTTGTTTTTAATGAAGTTCACATCAACATGCTCTTCTTGAGCAACCAAAGAATCTAACGGAATATTATTTGGATCAACATGAGTTTTACCATTAACAAGCATAGACATAATAGTATCAATTTTATCACTCAAAGAGGAGGTTTCTTCGACTGAATTTACCTTCTTACCTTGTGGAGCTCTCTCGGTGTGCCATTCAGAATAATTTATCATCATATCATCAAGTAATTTAGTTGCAGCCCCAAAGTAATGCACATAAAGGTACCTCCAACAGCTGAATTCAGGAGATTTCTTGAAGAAAAATTTAGTCCTGCATAAAAAGTTTGATCATCATCCAAGTAGTCAGTCAATGAGTGGGACAATTCTTTACCAAAGATTTCATTCTTTCCCAAGCTTGAGCAACATGTTCATTATCAAATTGTCTAAATTTCATTATGTCACTTCTCAAATATATAATCTTAGCAGGAGAATAATATTTTCCAATAAAAGCATATTTGCATTTAGCCCAAGAATCAATACTATTTCTAGGCAAAGATAACAACCAATCTTTAGCTCTACCTCTCAAAGAGAAAGGAAACAATTTCAGTTTTATAATGTCACCATCTACATCCTTATATTTTTGCATCTCACAAATTTCAACAAAATTATTAAGGTGAGAAGCGGCATCTTCAGTACTAACACCAGAAAATTGCTCTTTCATAAAAAGATTTAATAATGCAGGTTTAATTTCATAGAAGGCTGCTTCGGGAGCAGGTGGAGCAATAGGTGTACAAATAAAATCATTGTTGTTTGTGCTATTAAAGTCACACAACTTAGTATTTTCAGCAGAACCCATTTTAGTAAAATTAAAACTAAGCAACAGAAATAACAACTATAATAGAAACTATTTTTGTGTGTTTTTTATATAAAGTCAACTATAAACGAAACTAATGTTTTTTTTGTTTTTTAATATAATGAAACAAACAAAAAAATAAAATAAACTAAGCAAAACTAGAACAAAGTATAGAGATTGGAGATGAGAGACTCCCCTTGCAGAAATCTTCTTTCTTCCCGGCAACGGCGCTAGAAAATCTTGATGGTACTCTGGTGATGGCGCCAGACAATCTTGGTGGCGGTTGTTGTGGAAGCGGTTGGGAAACCCTAAGAGGAAGGTGTGATGAGCACAGCAGCAAGTGTTCCCTCAGTAAGAAACCAAGGTTTAATCGACCAGTAGGAGAAATACGTGACTTCTGAAGGTGTTGCTAGCTAACTAGTGGCAGGGCGCACTACCGGCGTCAGCAACAATGTGGAACCTGCACACAACACAACCACAATACTTTGCCCCAACTTACACTGAGGTTGTCAATCTCACCGGTTTGCTGAACAGAAAGGATTAGACGTATCGAGTGGAAAGAGATGTTTGCAGTAATTAAAGAGAACAAATCTTTGCAGTAAGTAACAGAGCAAGATTGCACTTGTTGAATTTACCAGTGTAAAGGAAAGGACCGAGGTCCACAGTTCACTAGAGGTGTCTCTCCATAAAGATAAATAACATGTTGGGTGAACAAATTACAGCTCGACAATTAACAGAATATTGACCATACATGACAAGATGATTACTATGAGATTCGTTTGGGCATTACAACATAATACATAGACTGTAATCCAACTGCGTCTATGACTAATAACCCACCTTCCGGTTATCGTCCGAACTCCTTCCAGTATTAAGTTGCAAGCAACAGATTATCGCATTAAGCAATGTGTATAATAAATAATAGAATTACCCTTGGATAAAATATTGTTATTTTCTCCCTAGTAGCAACATCACATCTACAATCTTAGAAGTTATTGTCACTCTTCTAGAAAACTAGAGGCATGAACCTACTATCGAGCATAAATGCCCCCTCTTGGAGTCACAATCATCTACTTGGCCAGAGTATCTACTAGCAACAGAGAGCATGCAAGATCACACATAACATATGACATGAATATATAATCGACATCAACATAGTATACAATATTCATCGGATCCTAGCAAACACAACATGTAGCATTACATAAGTATGATATTGATCATGTAGGGCAGCTCACAAGATCTAAACATGATACACAAATTGGAGAAGACAACGATATAGCTACTGCTATGGACCCATAGTCCAGGGATGAACTACTCACGCATCACTTCGGAGGCGGGCATGGCGATGTAGATGCCTCCGGCGATGATTTCCCCCTCCGACAGGGTGTCGGGAAGAGCTTCAGAACCCTCCCGAGATGGTTTCTGCAATGGCAGATGCGATGGAACTTTTCATGGATAGAGGCTCAGATATTCAGGGTTTTCCCGAGATCGTGAATAAATAGGCGGAGGGTCGATGTCCGTGGAGGCCAGGGTGGCCCACACCACCCTAGGCGCGGGCCAGTGCTAGGTCGCGCCTAGAGCTGGCGTGGCTGCCCTGCTGCCCCCATTTCACTTCCCTCTGGACTCTGTCTTCGTTACGGTAAAATATTGACTTTGGCTTTTGTTTCATCTAATTTCGAGAATATTTCCTATACAACATTTCTGAAATACAAAAACAGCAGAAACCAGGGAACTGACACTGTGGCATCTTGTTAATAGGTTAGTTCCGAAAAATTTATAAAAGTGCAACGAAGTATGAACAAATATATATGAATTGATGTAAAACAAGCATGGAGCATAAAAAATTATAGATACGTTTGAGACATATCATGGGGGTCATTTTTTTCTTTTTTCATCAAAATCTAAAAGTTATTTAAAAGTCCTATTTCTGTTTTGAATTTGACGAATCCATTTTTTGTCCAAATGACTTGTTGAATTCGGATAGGAAATTTCACGTAGATACATTTTGATATAAAAACATTTTTTATCAGAGGTCGTATGCAACCAGAAATCTCGTTTTGCCGAAACATGACGCCATTTTGCATAATTTATCGAAATTCATATTTTTAAATTTTTCTAAAAATAAATGACATAATACATGGACATTTTAAAGGATTTTATTTTTTTGAATTTTCTATCATTTTCTTTGATTTTTTCGGAAACTGATGCCAATACCATGTGAGGCCTTGCCTTATCATATTTATTTATGTGTGATTGCTAATGCCAATTCATTGTTGTCATGGTCACTTCATTTATCCATGTTTTGCTTTTTAAAAGGGAAATAAGTATCATGCCGTCAGCAACTGTAACATGGCTAACCTAAAGGCTCCAGTTGGAATCACGTCCCAGATGAGCGCCAAAATATTATCACCAGACACGCCACCTGCTAGACGGAAATCAAATACAATCTCAGTGTGCCACAGATCTCTTTGTCTAAACCCTTCTGTCGTTGAAGGCAAGCTGTATGACTAAGTTCTTACTGCATCTAGCCTGATGTACTCTGAAGTTCTATATTTGCATTTATGTTTTCTTTGGATGCACGATGACCACACTTAGGTTGCCTCCCATGAACACAGGTAATGATTCTATGGGGAATGTCCTTGTGGATATAGTCACTAACCGGATCGATGCCACCAATCTCATGAATGTTGAAGGCCATGGAACTCCTCACCTTGCTCAACATGATGAGGCTACCCTGCCTAGTAATGTGGTTAAAGGCATGTTTGGTTTATTTTGCATGTTTCTTCCATATTTTGTTTGTAGTATCGTCATTATTACCTCACAAGTTGTCTATATGTGTAGTGGCAAGGAGAAAAAATGTGGGAGAAGTATTGAGCAGATTATACCGATCACCGGCTGGCAAACTGCCAGTGGTCATTCCAAAAGAGAAGATAAGGCGAGTATCAGCTATAATCGATGTAAAGTTTGCAACTGAATGTTACAAGACTGTCAAGAACCATGCGTATGTGCGTTCACACTGGAGGAAGTACAAGGGGGGCACTAGGCCCCTCTCTGACTATTACCACCGAGTTGGGGTAAGTATATATTGTAGGCCCTTTGCCCGACTGTAATGTTTATATACAACTGATTTAAGAGATTTCCATTCTTATGCATGTTCTTTCATGTCACTACTCTCTAGGTAAGGTTTGATATGGATATAAATGTTTCACCAGTAAAAGCAGCATGTAGGAGGTATCTTCAGATAGGTGTTAAGCATCAACGGCATGTCCTAAAAAGAAAATACTTCGATTGCCTTCATCTATGTGATGTGCCGAAAGAAAGCCCCGCCAGTTCGATGAATGACGTTGAGTGGAACGAGCTTGTGCATCACTAGACGGATCCCAAGATTAAGGTCAGTTCCTTACAATATTGAAGATGTTGCATTGTACATGCTTATGGGTGTTGAAGTTGATAAGTGAATTGCCTAGACCTTTTCATCAGTTTGGACTTTTTGGTTTCCACTGGCTAGTGCATTAAGCTTAATAATGAGTATTGTTACTAACTATACCTTCCATTTCAGGAAATCAGTAATCAAAACAGAGAAAACCGTGCTAATGTTCTATACCATCACAGTACTGGGCGACACAGCTATGAAGCTTATCTCGAGAGCTTGGTAAGTCAAGACTTATCAATAAATGACCGTGATTTATGTTTCCCGTTAGATTGCTATATAAGTTTGTTTTCACCCAATGCATGGTCTAGATATTTCTTGTTCAATAGCATTTATTGTATTGTATGTATTTGACAATAACATGTTTGGGGATCCAATTGTGATATTATTTCTATGATTGTGACTTTCCAATGTATTTGACAATAATGTGATGAACAATTGAACTAAATTCCTATTTTGGTAGCACTGCGTCTATGACCTTTCATGTGTATCGTTGCTAGGACAAACTGTAGTTTATGTATGGATGCAAACTCTTTTATTACCAGATCCTAATAGAACCTTTAAGAAGGCCTCTTAATATTTGCCTTTTTAAGGGGGAGAAGTACAACGGCAAAGAACTCGGTTCTTTGGATCTGTTCAAGGAGTGCTACTTGAGCCGACATACGGGCTTCTCCACCCCGACTAAGAATGCAATTGTAAGGCAGCTTTCAAATAGTCATCACTAATATGAAGGTTATATTATGCTGCATCTCATAACCATGTTTCTTCTTTGTAAAAAAAGGCTGAGATAGAACATGAGCTGTCTGTACCAACAACTGATGGAGGATGCAAGACTGAGGCCCAGGTTTACACGATATCCAGTCAAAGAAAATCTCCCAACCAACTTTTCTTCAGAACGTGGGGGTTGTGCATCAGCCCTCTCAGCCTTGTCGAGTCAGAAAGAGCAAGCTTGCTGCAGAACTGGAGAGAGAGAGAGAAGAGTAGAATTGCAGAGCTGCGCGATATTATTCAGATCCAGAACTCTAAAATTGATTAGATGACCAGCAACGCAAAAGAAAAGTAAAAGATGCAGAGTTGGGTGTTTGCAAAGCTTGGGAAGTTGCTCGCGACCTTTGAAAAAATCGAGCAGCTGTCTACGACTTCATAATCTTGATTACATCGTGAACAGGTGGGATGTTCGACGCTTGAACTGTTATTTTAATGTTGCGTTTATCCATGGGGGGACTAATGTGACGACTTTGAACTGTTATGTTGGTGCTTCTGTGCACGCTGTATCGGATCTTACGTTACTGTACGTTTCCTGTAATCCATTAAATATGCATGTAACCAAGTAACGATGCATGTAATCCAGTAAGTATGCATGTAATCCAGTAAGTATGCATGTAATTACTTATATATCACATTCAGTTGTTTCATAGCTCTCATGGGCCAGATCATTTGTGTTGGACCAAAACAGAAATAAGCTTTTATTGGGTCGTTGTTCGTACTAGAGCTCTATCGACGGCAAATCGGGCTGTCCAGCCCAATTGGCATGCAGGGCCCAATTATGTGAGGCCACATGTCACCTTCGGTAACAACCATTTCTGGGCTGAAATGGGAGCGAATAATCCATGTGGCGGACGTTTATTCGTCCATGCGGCTAGCTTTTATTTGTCAACGTGTCCAACCTTTATTCACCCCAGTGTCGGAAGTGGACAGGCGACGTGTTCAACTTCTATTGGTCCAGGCGGCATGCTCGCAAAGCCGACACGTGTCCTTGTAAGACTCTTTATGTGCCGACATGCGTCCTTGTATGATTCGACCAAGTGTTCGCAATTTACTGGAAAATATTTTGATCATTGGGTGCCAGGTGTCAGCACCGGAATGGGCCTCGTGTCAATCCACATGGATGCTGATGTCACCCGACCGGAATGATAGCTCAATCATTGTCCTGAAGGAGATATGCCCAAGAGGCAATAATAAAAGTGGTTATTATATATCTTTATGTTTATGATAAATGTTTATATATCATGCTATAATTGTATTAACCGAAACATTAATACATGTGTGATATGTAAACAACAAAGAGTCCCTAGTATGCCTCTTAACTAGCTTGTTGATTAATGGATGATTAGTTTCATAATCATGAACATTGAATGTTATTAATAACAAGGTTATATCATTGTATGAATGATGTAATGGACACACCCAATTAAGCGTAGCATAAGATCTCGTCATTAAGTTATTTGCTATAAGCTTTCGATACATAGTTACCTAGTCCTTATGACCATGAGATCATGTAAATCACTTATGCCGGAAAGGTACTTTGATTACACCAAACACCACTGCGTAAATGGGTGGTTATAAAGGTGGGATTAAGTATCCGGAAAGTATGAGTTGAGGCATATGGATCAACGAGTGGGATTTGTCCATCCCGATGACTGGATAGATATACTCTGGGCCCTCTCGGTGGAATGTCGTCTAATGTCTTGCAAGCATATGAATAAGTTCATAAGAGACCACATACCACGGTACGAGTAAAGAGTACTTGTCAGGAGACGAGGTTGAACAAGGTATAGAGTGATACCGATGATCAAACCTCGGACAAGTAAAATATCGCGTGACAAAGGGAATCGGTATCGTATGTGAATGGTTCATTCGATCACTAAGTCATCGTTGAATATGTGGGAGCCATTATGGATCTCCAGATCCCGCTATTGGTTATTGGTCGGAGAGAGTACTCAACCATGTCCACATAGTTCGCGAACCGTAGGGTGACACACTTAAGGTTTGATGTTAAAATGGTAGAACTTGAATATGGAATGGAGTTCGAATATTTGTTCGGAGTCCCGGATGAGATCCCGGACATCACGAGGAGTTCCGGAATGGTCCGGAGAATAAGATTCATATATAGGAAGTCATATTCCAAGTTTGGAAATGATCCGGTGCATTTATGACAGGTTCTAGAAGGTTCTAGAAAAGTCCGGAAGAATGGCACTATGGAAGGTGGAGTCCCGGAGGGACTCCACTAGCATGGCCGGCCAGCCCTAAGGGGAAGGAATCCCAGGTGGATTCCACCCATGGTGGCCGGCCACCCCACCTAAGGAAAAGGTGGGAGTCCCACCTTGGGTAGGACTCCCCCTTGAATAGGTTTCCCACCTTTGGGAAGTTTTGGTGTTGGGGTCTTATTCGAAGACTTGGACTACAACTCTTGGGGCTTCCACCTATATAATGAGGGGCATAGGGGAGGGGGCCGGCCACCACATAGCCATAGCTTGGCCGCACCCAAGGAGGCCGGCCACCCCCTCTTCCAAACCCTAGCCGCCCCCTCTCTCCTCCTCTTCTCCCGCACGCTTAGCGAAGCTCCGCCGGAGATCTCCACCGCCACCACGCCGTCGTGCTGCCGGATTCAAGGAGGAGCTACTACTTCCGTTGCCTGCTGGAATGGGGAGAAAGACGTCGTCTTCATCAACACCGAACGTGTGACCGAGTACGGAGGTGCTGCCCGATTGTGGCACCGTGATCAAGATCTTCTACGCGCTTTTGCAAGCGGCAAGTGATCGTCTACCGCAGCAATAAGAGCCTACTCTTATAGGCTTTGGAAATCTTCAAGGGTTAGTCTCGATCATCTCCTCGTTGCTACCGTCTTCTAGATTGCATCTTGGCTTGGATTGCGTTCTCGCGGTAGGAAATATTTTGTTTTCTATGCAACGTTATCCTACAGTGGTATCAGAGCCGTGTCTATGCATAGATGGTTGCACGAGTAGAACACAATGGTTTTGTGGGCGTTGATGCTCTTGTTGTCTTTAGTTTGAGTACTTTGCATCTTTGTGGCATAGTGGGATGAAGCGGCCCGGACTAACTTTACATGACCGCGTTCATGAGACTTGTTCCTCGTTCGACATGCAACTTGTATTGCATAAGAGGCTTTGCGGGTGTCTGTCTCTCCTACTACAGTGAAGATTCAATTTACTCTTCTATTGACAACACTAGTATCACCGTTGTGGTTCATGTTCGTAGGTAGATTAGATCTCTCTCGAAAACCCTAATCCACGTAAAATATGCAAACCAAATTAGAGACGTCTAACTTGTTTTTGCAGGGTTTGGTGATGTGATATGGCCATAATGTGATGATGAATATGTATGAGATGATCATTATTGTATTGTGGCAACCGGCAGGAGCCTTATGGTTGTCTTTAATTTTCATGTTGAGTAGTATTTTAAAGTAGTTGTAATAGTTGCTACATGAGGTGAACAACCATGAAGACGGCGCCATGGACCTTGACGCTACGCCGACGATGATGGAGATCATGCCCGAAGATGATGGAGATCATGTCCGTGCTTTGGAGATGAAGATCAAAGGCGCAAAGACAAAAGGGTCATATCATATCACATATGAATTGCATGTGATGTTAATCCTTTGTGCATCTTATTTTGCTTAGAACGCGACGGTAGCATTATAAGATGATCCCTCACATTAATATCAAGATAATAAAGTGTTCTCCCCTCGTATGCACCGTTGCCAAAGTTCGTCGTTTCAAAGCATCTCGTGATGATCGGATGTGATAGATTCAACGTTCATATACAACGGGTGTAAGCCATGTTGCACACGCGGAATACTTGAGTTTGCTTGACGAGCCTAGCATGTACGGACATGGCCTCGGGACAACGAAACCGAAAGGTTGAACACGAGTCATATGGATGATATGATCAACATGTTGATGTTCACCATTGAAGCTACATCATCTCACGTGATGATCGGTTTTGGTGTAGTGGATTTGGATCGTGTACCACTTAACAACTATGAGGGATGTTGTATTAAGTGGGAGTTCATTACTAATTAGATTAAAACATGAACTAATTATCATAAACATAGTCTGAGTAGTATTTTGAATTTATTTTGTAGTATTGGCATCCGTTTTTCTACCATGCGCTAGTCTTGTTATTGAGATAGAAATACTGTTAAAATCTGATAAGAAACTTTATGGATTGGTACCGTATTGTTAAAGAATCAAGAATTGATTAAGTCCTATTGCAAACTTTTAGTAAACCTCATATTGTTGATTCATTGAGCTATGGTTTCAATTAGTAACTTAAGTTATCTTGTCTCCATGAAACTTGAAGTTCAAATCTGTTTGAAAAGTAAGGAGCTGAAAATTTAGTTTTCAGAAATAATCAAGGTATGAGATATATGTGATATCTAAGACCTTATTGCAAGATGATAGAATATAAATTTGGTGAGACTACATAAACTCATAAGTTTTATGGGAATGTACGAAGGTTGAAGACGCAGGGCGTCCCAATCCTCCAACTATTGGGGCACTAATGATATTCGCATATCCATGAAGTAATCGTCCTTAGTATGCACCGTTGCTAAGACTCGTCGTTTCGAAGCATCACGTGATGATCGGGTGTTATAGATTCTACGTGTGCATACAACGGGTGCAATCCAGATTTGCACATGCGAATACTAAGGTTAAACTTTATGAGCCTAGCATGTACAGACATGGTCTCAGAAAGTCATCATGATACAATGGATAAAATTATGAGTGAAATTGTTCATCATATTACAAGGTTACTAATAGTGAATTCCGGAACATTTGTCATATGATGATCAACTTCAAAGTAAGAACCTCAAGGTTATTGGTATTTGACCAACAAACCTAGAAGTTATTGATGTTGAAGTGTTTTTCTGAATAATGAGGAAAGCTAAAAGAGAAACTACAAAAGATTATTGGCAGAAAGAAAAGAAAGACTAGAATGTCTAGCTCAGGTGTATATAAATTATATACATGTTATGGTTGTATTCCTAGTTAGGTCACACAATGAAATTCTTGGGTATTAGTACTATATTGGTTGGTATGAAGTGTCATACAAAACAACGCAATACAAGAATACAATGGCCTAAGTGACTGACAAGGAATATGATAGGAATGCACGACTAGAACAAATAAAATGTTATTATGTTCGTCGTTAGCATTCTATCTAGCCCTTAGAATTTATAATAAAAAACTTAATAATTGTTATTTTGCTCTAGTCAAATGAAAACAATGAGTTGTTCAAATTATGACATTATTCCATATACGATGGATAAGTTATTATAAATCTTAATGGTGAAACACACATACATAATACTGACGCTAAAATGCCATAAGGCAAATGATTTGAATTCCACTTATTTGTGGAACCGCCATTTAGGTCATGTTAGAAAGGAACGCATGAAGGAACTCCATGCAAATGGATTTTTGGAGTCATTTGATTTTTGAATCATTTGACACTTGCGAATCTTTTCTAAAGAGAATGATTAAAATACCGTTCATAGGCCAAGAGTTGAACGGGCAACTAACTTAGTGAAAAAATACATGATGATGTATGTAGTTCACTGGACATAGTTGTGTGCGGGAGATTCTTCTACTTCATGAAAACTTTCAATAATGAATTGAGTATATATGTGGATATATTCAATAAGGAAGAAGTTTGAAACATTTGAATGGATTCAAATAATTTTCAGCATGAAGTGGAAATCATCGTAATAGACAAGTCAAATATCTATGATTGGATCATGGTGGAAATATTTGAATTACGAGTTTTAGCGAACATCTAAAAGAGTTATGAAATTGTTCTACAACTCACGTTTCTTGGAGTATCATAATGATGATGAAGTATCCAAGAGATGTATCCAATCTTTGTTGGATTAATGATGAGATAAAACAAAATGATGCCATTATATTTTTGTGGATTATGCTTTAGTGACTACCGCTTTTACACTAAATAGAGCATCATCATGATCCGTAGAAATGACACCATACGAGTTATGGCATGGGTATAAACCCTAATAGTCCTTTCTTTAAATTTTGGTCTAAAAGTTTACAACCAAAATCGGATGAATGTCTTTGTTGGTTATCCCAAAGAATTGATTGGGAATTTTTTCCACTATGAAGTAAAAGACAAAAGTGTTTGTCAATGTTTCTTATTTCCGAGATTGTTTCTAGTGAAGTATTTGAGTGGGAGGACAATATAATTTGATAAGGTTTATGAACCTGAGCATAATGATCAGAGTAGCGCAGCATCGGAAATTGGTTCCGGAAGCGACCACGACGATCATGGCTCCCATGACTACAAAGTGTTTTAGCCATGGAGATCGAAGTACATATTGAACCTTGTAGGTATGGTTTACTTTGTGATCAAATAAATGATTTGTAGACAAAGGATTGATTGTGAACAATGATAAACCAACTACAAACAAAGAAGTTATGATGGGCCCTGACTCCGTTAAAATAGCTATACGCCATGAAATCCAAGATAGATGAATACTTTTTGAAAGTAATTCGATCTATAAAATTGATGGACTTGGATGAAATATCCTTGAAGAAGCTTGACTTGTCGAAAAGTTGTTTACGACAAAGTTCAAAGAGTTGACTACGACAAGATTAGATCTTCCGTAGCAATGCTTATAGTCTATATGGATTATTCTAGTAATCACTACATATTTATTTTATGAGATATGTTAGTAGGATGACAAAATACATTACTTATCAGAAGTATGTATTAAAGGTGTATACAAGATACAACCAAGAGTTTTGCTAGTCCGTGGAATACTAGATAGGTATACGAATTTCAATTGGATGAAATAAGTATCGCGGAGTTGGAATCTTCACCGGATGAAATAGTCAAATAGTTTTTGATTTCATCAGAAACGATGAAGAGGCTTGCATTTGCAAGAAATTAAGTGGGAGTGCTGAGACATATTTATAAAACTTTATGTAGATGACATATAGTTGGTTATAAATGATGTAATTATATACTTGATTAAAAGGTTTCATTGAGAAATTAACTTCAATGAAAAGATATGGACTGAAACAAATTTAGTGTCAAGATCTATGAAGATAGATTGAAACACAAAATAAGTTTAAATCAAAGTACATAGAATGAATATTGAAATAGTTCAATATAGAAATATTAAGAAAATGTTCTTGTCATGTGAAGTTTTAACAAGGCTTGAGTGTATCTGATACTCAATGAGTAAAAACACATGAGTGATTATGGATCACGAATAATATGTACACAATCAGATGTCATGTGCTCTAAAATGTTATGAGCATATACCAGAATGATTCATGAGATGATCATTGGACGACAGTAAAGAGTATCCTTGAGTACTTTAGAAGAACCAAGGATATATATATATTTTTGTATGAAGAAATGACAAACAAATCGCTGTAAGGTGATTACACCGATATTTGTTTTGTCACATATAAAAATAGAATTTCAATCTCAAATTAGACTAACTGTTGTTTTAAAGGTAACACAATGAACTAGAAGTTGTCTATGTTAGATTTAGAAGAGTTCTAAATATTGTGACGGATTCTACAAACGAAGGCAGAGTATGTCATTGTTTTGACAAATGACTGAGGATGTTGAGTCAAGAAGTTCTTTGAGAACTTGGTGTAGTTCCGATAGTGTCAGAATTTTGAAGCTATATTGTATGTGACGATATTAGTGACTTATTTCAGACCGCGGAATTAAGGTTTCACCAAAAGATCAAACATATTTAATGCCAACTCATTTGGAAATGAGTGATGCGTTGAGACGCAAATGAATTACAAAATACATACGTTTCTGAGCGTGTCAGATCCGTTGACTAAAGCTCTCCCTAGGGCAAAGCATGACCAACACCAGAATGCCATGGTGTTAGGTACCTTACAATGTAATCTAGATTATTGACTCTAGTGCAAGTGGGAGACTGAAGGAGATATGCCCAAGAGGCAATAATAAAAGTGGTTATTATATATCTTTATGTTTATGATAAATGTTTATATATCATGCTATAATTGTATTAACCGAAACATTAATACATGTGTGATATGTAAACAACAAAGAGTCCCTAGTATGCCTCTTAACTAGCTTGTTGATTAATGGATGATTAGTTTCATAATCATGAACATTGGATGTTATTAATAACAAGGTTATATCATTGTATGAATGATGTAATGGACACACCCAATTAAGCGTAGTATAAGATCTCGTCATTAAGTTATTTACTATAAGCTTTCGATACATAGTTACCTAGTCCTTATGACCATGAGATCATCTAAATCACTTATGCCGGAAAGGTACTTTGATTACACCAAACGCCACTGCGTAAATGGGTGGTTATAAAGGTGGGATTAAGTATCCGAAAAGTATGAGTTGAGGCATATGGATCAACAGTGGGATTTGTCCATCCCGATGACGGATAGATATACTCTGGGCCCTCTCGGTGGAATGTCGTCTAATGTCTTGCAAGCATATGAATAAGTTCATAAGAGACCACATACCACGGTACGAGTAAAGAGTACTTGTTAGGAGACGAGGTTGAACAAGGTATAGAGTGATACCGATGATCAAACCTCGGACAAGTAAAATATCGCGTGACAAAGGGAATCGGTATCGTATGTGAATGGTTCATTCGATCACTAAGTCATCGTTGAATATGTGGGAGCCATTATGGATCTCCAGATCCCGCTATTGGTTATTGGTCGGAGAGAGTACTCAACCATGTCCACATAGTTCGCGAACCGTAGGGTGACACACTTAAGGTTTGATGTTAAAATGGTAGAACTTGAATATGGAATGGAGTTCGAATATTTGTTTGGAGTCCCGGATGAGATCCCAGACATCACGAGGAGTTCCGGAATGGTCCGGAGAATAAGATTCATATATAGGAAGTCATATTCCAAGTTTGGAAATGATCCGATGCATTTATGGAAGGTTCTAGAAGGTTCTAGAAAAGTCCGGAAGAATGGCACTATGGAAGGTGGAGTCCCGGAGGGACTCCACTAGCATGGCCGGCCAGCCCTAAGGGGAAGGAATCCCAGGTGGATTCCACCCATGGTGGCCGGCCACCCCACCTAAGGAAAAGGCGGGAGTCCCACCTTGGGTAGGACTCCCCCCTTGAGTAGGTTTCCCACCTTTGGGAAGTTTTGGTGTTGGGGTCTTATTCGAAGACTTGGACTACAACTCTTGGGGCTTCCACCTATATAATGAGGGGCATAGGGGAGGGGGCCGGCCACCACATAGCCATAGCTTGGCCGCACCCAAGGAGGCCGGCCACCCCCTCTCCCAAACCCTAGCCGCCCCTCTCTCCTCCTCTTCTCCCGCACGCTTAGCGAAGCTCCGCCGGAGATCTCCACCGCCACCGCCACCACGCCGTCGTGCTGCCGGATTCAAGGAGGAGCTACTACTTCCGCAGCCCGCTGGAACGGGGAGAAGGACGTCGTCTTCATCAACACCGAACGTGTGACCGAGTACGGAGGTGCTGCCCGATTGTGGCATCGTGATCAAGATCTTCTACGCGCTTTTGCAAGCGGCAAGTGATCGTCTACCGCAGCAATAAGAGCCTACTCTTATAGGCTTTGGAAATCTTCAAGGGTTAGTCTCGATCATCTCCTCGTTGCTACCGTCTTCTAGATTGCATCTTGGCTTGGATTGCGTTCTCGCGGTAGGAAATTTTTTGTTTTCTATGCAACGTTATCCTACATGTCCTACCAGATCAATCATTGGACCGACAACTCAATGATTGGTCTGACACGATGGTCTCGATCAGGGAGGCAGCCGCATGACGTTTATGCCCGTTACGTCGGGCTTTGGGTGTAAGCTAGACCGTCACGGATCCATGACGGGACGATCTAACCGATAGTCTGGCCATCTGTGACGCGAGGTTTTCCATGGTCTTCTAAACCATCAGTATGAGGTCTCCATGAAGGATTTTGCACATTCGCTGACGAACTACAATCGTTATAGACTTGCAAATTGTTTGTAGTGAACTGCACTCTCGAAGGTTATCAACTAAATTTTAATATAGCAGAAGGGGATACAAGCTCATCCACTAATATATACCTTATTGTTTGCCCAAGAAAATAAGTAATACAACAAATAGACACCAATGCAGGCACCCCGCGCGCATATGTACAAATTTTCCATGATATACAAGTTACTCGCAAGAACTTGTTGTAACAAATACTCGTCAATGATACAATGAAGAGGATCGAAGTAAGTCACAACTTCATCTTGCTAATGGACCAAATGTGGACATTGGGGCCCCGGTAGTACTCGTGAAGCTTCCAGTGACACTATTGTCCCCGCGAGATTCCTCCAATGCAAGGCTCTCTTTCAGTTGCGCCACTACGACAGCCATAGGGGGCCTTTGAATAGCAACATCTGTTGTGCAAGCCATGGCAGTGTCGACCAGCTTCCACATGGAGTTGACATCATAGGAACCTCCCATCTTAGCGTCAGCGACCAAGCTAACGTTACCACTAGATATCTTCTGTTTCACACGTTGAACGATGTGGCCATGCCCTGGCAATATTGGAGGCTCACCAGTGGCTACCTCAAGTAGAACAACACCAAAGCTATACACATCACTGCTCTCGGCGAGCCATCCAGTGTGGTAGTACCTAAAAATTTCATAGAAAATATAGTAATAGTTATATCTTTTTTCTTAATATGAAGGAAAAAATGGCAGCGTAGTAAAGTAGCATATAGTTCGTAGATGCATTAACAACTTTACATGTCAAAGTTCAAAATTTATGCAATATTTCTTTATTTGTTTTTTTTTTGTTAATTCTCTGATTGTGTTTTGATTTGGAAATTCAATAAATTATGTGAATAATATTATTACTTTGTCTTAATCGCCATGTTCCTTCATATGCAAGCACATCTTACCAAACATAAATTTTGATTAACAGAGATTAATACGATGCTACTTTCAGTAGTCATCTTAATTTCTTGTCCAGTTACTAGCTATATAAGAAAGACGAACACAATTTATATATAATATTAGAAGACACATACTCAGGGTCCATGTAACCTGCTGACCCAGCTGCAATGGTTGATATATGATCCTGTGTGTCACTCAGATAGGTTTTGCAAAGTCCAAAATCAGCTATTTTTGCTCGTAGATTTTCATCTAAGAGAATGTTGTTGCTTTTGACATCTCGGTGAATTATTGGCAAGCTGCATCCCTTGTGCAAATAATCTAGGCCTACACATTTAACATCAAGTATTTTAGTGAAAATAAGAGGAGAAGATATATTCAACTTGGAAACCGTAGACATCTTTTAAATGTATCATACCTTGTGCTGATTCAAGTACAATTCGTACACGTGTCCTCCAACTCAAGGTTTCTCCAACATCATTTTTACCTTGATATACAAGCATAGTAACAGTTAGACCACAAGTGCATTAGAAACTTTGCATGTGAAAGTTTGTACATTCATGAAATGGCCCTTTGTTTGCTATTATGTAACATTTTCTTAGAAAATTCTTAGTTTGAATTTAATGAAGTAAATGATATAAGATTTTTTTGCTTTGCCAGCACATAGTTAGCAAGATGCAAAGAATTGAACAAGAATAAATATGCAACAATAAAGAGTTGTTACAGATGATTGCATTGACTTAACAGACAGATGTATATATCCTCGAAATAAATCTATGTTTAAAAAAATTAAATGATTGAAGAGAGACCCTTTAGTTAAAAAATGCATAAAAATGTATGGAACCTAAAGGGAATCAAATAATTTGCTATCAAGTAATCATTATTTGGATTTTAAATGGACAAACCTCTCAACTGATCACAAAGACTGCCACGAGACATGTACTCATAAACAAGTGCTAAATGATCCTTCTCCCAGCAGTAACCAACCAAATAAACTAGGTTCCTGTGATGCACCTTTGTCAAGCTATTGACATATGTAATGGACAGAGCACATATGTAAATATCTTAATTTATTGTCATCTCAATATTATAGTTACTCACTGACTTACTTTTAATAAAAATATATCTACACCAAGAAATAAAGTACCTCAGCTAGAAACTCATCAAGACCATGCGATGATGATTCAGATCGCATCTTGATAGCAACTTCAGTATTGTCTTCTAAATGACCATAGTACACGAGACCAAATCCTCCTTGGCCAATGGACCGCTCGAAATTATTAGTATACTTCACCAGCTCCTTGTATGTGAATTGACGACTTTCTGAATTGTGAAGTTGATCCACATTACTTTTAGTGCTTACTGGAGCACTATTAGGTGTTGGTGCACTTGGAGGATAATATGTGGAGACTTCTTGCATAAAAGTCAGTTATATTAGGTAAAAACAAAAATAGTAAATGTTAATAATTAATAGTGTTTTTGAAAGATAAGAGCATACGCACTTTGGTTTTTTCTATTTCTTCTCCAGAACAGGAATGAAAGAACAAGAACTACCACTACCACCATGGGAACTACTACCGAAATAGATATGATTGCAGCTATTTTATTTCTTGCAGGAGGAGGACTTATTGTTTTGTTGCACATATCTTCACCAGATTCATACCTGAAATAGTGAAGTTAATCAAACAATCGTTTCAAGGTTATTTGGTAAAAAACAATACGTAGCAGCTAGGTGCCTAAAATAATAGAAAATAAGCATTCAAGTACAATTCTAATCCATATTTACAGAAAGAGAAACCTCATGAAAAAAGAACCGAACCTGAAAATGAGTGGCCCTGCATTCTTTTGACAAAGGGTATACGGAATTGGGCCATTCAAACTATTCCCAGACAAATCCCTGTATAAATTACATTTAATTTTATACAATGAGTGATGGTATTTAGCATTATAATAAATGTAACCAAATCTATACAAATAGTAATCCCCTCGGGTCTATCGTAATGATGGTCTTCACTCATGACTACATGTATAAGGGATTCCAAATTAATGTCAATTGAAATGGCATACATTATGGAAACAAGACTACAACTATAAAATGAAAGCATGATGCACTTCTATACACTTTCTCACAATCCACTTATCATCTGCCAAGAGAAAGTGTGTTGGAAGGGAAATATGGGTCTAAAGATGTCTACAACTTTTATATACAATAGCTAGGCATTCCTATCATCTAACATACTTACAAAAATTGGAGTTGTGTGAGTAATGTGAAGTTATTAGATATCGATCCATTCAGGCTACTGTTGGACATGTCCCTGCATAAAAATTCACATTTACGGATAAGGAAAAGGATGCATATTTGCATGCGAAATTTGAAAAAAAAAGACCATCAAATAATACTCACAGGTATATTATCCTTGTAGTGTTGCCAGTTACATTGCTACATTTCACGCCATTCCATGCATATTTTGGAGGAAAACATGGATCACCATTCCAATTTTTGTTTACTCCATACTCACGTTTGATAGCCATCATTGCCTCGACTAACATCGAAAAGTGGAAAACCATAGGGGTTAGTAAATGTTCAACCATACTGGTAAAAATAATTTGAATGATTGAATGCAAATATATGGTTTGATGATAGTCGTGACTAATTGAATACTCAGATACTTTAACATGTTTTGGAGAATTGTAGATTTAGGAAACAAAGTTCGGATTTAGCGCCTCATAAATTGAGTGGTTAATTAACATAATGGACAAGGTGGGATTTAATATTCACTCTTCAATGAGACAACCATCGGTCACCATTTAGTCGAACAACTTAAGTGGGGTGGACTCCTGTTTTCATCAAGTTAGCGTATGGGCAGTATGCATGGGCTGTTGTTTGGCTAGCATCGGTGCCCTTGGCTAGATGGGGACCTCGGTGGTGGATTACATGGAACAATCAAATTCACTGTGCATCGTAGGTGAGCCAACACCACCGTCCATCAACTCGTGTGAAACCCATTACTTCAACCATCATGACCATCTTGAGGAGGAATGCCACTATCTTACGTTCAGTGGAGCACGAGACATCGTGGAAGTAAATAGGAACTACATGAAAAGGGAAGAATAGGCTCGGAATAATGTGCTTACAATGAAGCCACATCTCTGTATTATACATCTTTGACAGTCTTCTGAAAAGTAGTTTGATTTCAAGACACCATTATCATTATACTTCATATTTCAAGAAACTATAGTCTTGTGGAGTGTGGGAAGATATAATCTAAATCGGTATACTATTATTCATATACATGTTAATAAAAATTGGAGGTTGTTGTGGTATTTACTCGCTCCAATATTACCCATGGAAAATAGTGAAACATATAATCCATCTATATTACATGAGGGGAAGTAGTGTGTGTACAAATTATCGTGTTGTAACTAGAACGAGACTATGGTATTATGTATTTGTTTTATGAACACTTCCAAAAGAAGTATTGCATTCTAAACAAATTGAGTTTTGTTATGTGTACCTATGTTTTGTTACAATTTCATCTTTCGAGGGATTAAGTATCGATTAGATGCCGTGATTTAATTTGCGGACTAAGCTATTTAACATCAGCAAGCGAGAAAACATATACCGACCTAAATCACCGCTACAACGCGTAATTTAAGGGTTTCCCCCTTGTAGCGAGCATATATCCTTAGCGGTTTGGTGTGGAAAACGATATAGCACCGTTATATCCCGCTATTTAAAACTTTGATTTTATGTAACAAAATAGTACTTTTCGTTAATTTGTTGATGCTTGCAGGATTAGTTTTGTGATAATTGATTATATTTGCGGGTATTCATAGAAAACATTGGAACACATGCATGTTTCTAGTATATTTTTACCTGGACTTAGACTTTGTTATAAGGATATTCTCCCATATGCACAACATGCAGGTCATAAGATGTGGTCGGTAGATCTCTCATTCCCCCATAGCCAAGGCTGTCTCATTTCCGTCCTTACTCTTCTATACAAATTCCACTGAACTGAAAAATTATATTCCCACACCTAGTTATGTTATTTCTTATCGATGCTATTCCCGGTATACTGAAATCTGAGAATAGCAAAGAACCTAATTTGCACTTCGATCTGTAAGGTTGAAACATCATCCGTATCTAGTTTATGTATCTTCTAATTCTGCATATTTAGAATACATGGAACTTCTAATGTCTTTTTTCAAATAGTTAGACATTTGTTCTAGCCCTAAGTAGATGATTGGCTTATATATTGTAACTATTCCATTTCCTACTCTTTGACTACAATGTTACTATAAGACCCTATGTGTTCATGAACATATTTAATGCATTCTCGAGAAAAAATGGAGCAACTCATTTTAGTAAAATACATGAATCATGCGGGGAAGCAGATATAAAGAGAGGGAAATAGAGCTCACAATCTTCAGAGGACGTCCTCGGCATGTCATGGGGGATGAGGTTGTAGATCTCATATGCATTTATCATCGGGGGTAGCACGGATAAATTGGTGGCTGCAAGAATGACACTGTATTTTCCATCTGTTGCCCTATACCACCCAGAATTTTGCACCGAAGAAGCGGTTAGGTACTTGGGACTATACTGGTCAAGCACCTCGTTGTTGATATATGCACTGAACTGCCGGAGTCGTCTCTTTTGGAAGTCAGCAAAGTGGAGGAACACCATGAACTCAAATGAAGCTTTGTATGATTCCCATTCGCTAACTATTATCACCGTGCCATTGCTGATAGGGGCAATGGCTGTCTGGAGAATGGGGCTGGGCACCGCAAAGTTACCGTCCAACTGGATGGTCTCTTGGGTGGAAATGTTGGTCCACAATGAGTTGTTTCGCCGACTCCAGAAACGGTCATATGGATCATCAGGAAACCTTCATGGAAAATGATAATTCATCACTGAAGATGTAAATGGAAATAAACTATTTTCCTATGGCTGACCAAAATATATAAAGCTTAAAGTTTGTATACACATGAAGGTTGCCAGAGGAAGTTATGATGATCACGAGATATCCTCAGAACGCGTGGAACATAAGAAATACGTTATATATTTATAGTAACTGTTGCGCGTAGTTACACCCATATGTGTTTCACACGATCCAGGTAGGATGTATTATACCGGAGAATATGTATGGCTAGTATATATGAAGTATATATAGATATTTTGAAAGTATATATATACTAATTTCTAGGTCGTATGTAAAAAAATTCCACGTACTTCCTTTAGCAAGTTACATGAACAAATATGAAGGTCTTTGGTACATATAGCGCAAACTATAGCCCCCCTTGCAAATGTTTCATGTAACTTGCTTTGATGTAGCTTCTATACAATATATGAACATACTCAAACTGATAAAGTATTAAAAATACTTTCGTATGATAGTCTACGAGACATGGGTACACCTAGGAGTAGAAAGGATTTTCCCCTCTCTGTCTTTCTCTCTCTATCTCTCTATATATAGACTTTGACACGTTCTTGAGTCTTCACTCTGAGGTGAGCCCATGATAAAGAAAAATATCACTCTTTCCTTAAGTGCCACAATACCCATGTAGATTGTGGCATATATACGTTTATACATATAGGTTTCTGTACAAAAGTATAACAATGTACCACAAAAGAAAGTAACACATGTACTTCTAATATTTGGTAAAAAAAAATTACATGCATGTTTCATTGTTTTGTCTTTATTTTAGAACCTTAGCTCTCATTCTAGAAACCTACCAGAGTTAAAAATGCTCGGGAATGATAGTTCACGGGTTGTTTAAGCAACCAACCATTTTGAAATTGAAGTGGACGGAGCATAAAATACTACCTCCGTACCAAGATATAAGACCGTTTTAGTGAGCTATTCTTACATTTTGTAACTGGCGAAGTATAAGATGAAGATGGAATTTTTTGTTTAAAATCAGATAACAACAGTTTCGAACTAGCTTACCGGGTAAAAGAGCTAGCCCCCAAATTTTTCCTGGAAAACAAGGACATTGACACGTTGATGCTGACGTCCGGGTAAAGCGAGGCTTGGAGCGGCCTGAGCTCCACGGTGCTGACGAACGGCGTGCCACCGCCGGTGTTGACTAGGCACACCGGCACCCAGCTGGACCACTGCGACGAAGATGGCCTCGGACCACCAGTCGTCGGTCGGGCTGGAAAGTGTCTATGAAAATGGTTAAACACCTTAGGTCCTTTGATTACTAAAAGTATTTGTTGCGAGAGGTGAGAACATAAGGTCGATGCTAGCATATTTGTTGAGGCATCACCTTGAACATAGCAGGTCACAGATCCAAAGTGAGTTCAATTGAAGTTGAATGGAAAAAATGGAAATTCCCTTTTACCATCAACACTCCGGTTGTCTTGAGATGAAATCCCGAATGGAAGAATGCCGAATATGAAATCCTCAAGAGCACACCATCTCACAAAACCAGGCAAGCTATATTCGCAATATTTGTCGCCTTTTCTTACTATCCCATTGTCGTGCCAGAGGAAGGCCCGTCATGTCAATGTAGAAGCCAAAGCGTGCAGTATTATTGTAACCGCCATTGTAGGCCATGCTATGAAAGAGACAATAGATGGAGAGAACCTGGAAAAATAGAACTAAAACATTCTATAAACTATGATGAAAAGCCAAGAAATACGGTCCCTTGACTTGCGAAGCCAGAGAAGATGTCGGAACTCAGATCCGAAGGTCCCGTCACTAGTAGAAAACCTCACATCCATCTAAGCCATTGGTACCGGTTCCCTTACGAACCGGTACCAATGGGGCCATTTGTACCGGTTTGAGGGCTCAGGTGGGCGAGGGGCTTTCGTACCGGTTTGGGAGGGGCTTTCGTACCGGTTCGTGTTAGGAACCGGTACGAAAGGTCTTCGGCCAAAATTCAGACGCGTGGTGGGGCCGGGCTGGACCTTTGGTACCGGTTCGTAACACGAACCGGTACCAAAGGGTACCCAGCCATATCAAAATCGCCCAGCTCGTCCCGAGCCCCTGCTGGCTCTCATTTTTCTCATCTTCCTCACACTCTAAATTTTTCTCCACCTCTCACACACTCCAATAATCTTTATTTTTCTCCACCATTTTAACAAGATTAATCTTGTTAGAGGAGATGGAGTCTTCCACGGGCTTGCAGGAAAAAAATTCCGAGGCGGAACTTCCGAATATGCCATATATAGGGCATGTGCACCAAGGGCATATTCGAGAAGTTCCGCCACGGAGATTTCCCAACCCTTTCCGCAACATTGTTAGAGGAGATGGAGTCTTCCACGGGCTTGCAGGAAAAAAATTCCGAGGCGGAACTTCCGAAGATGCCATAGGGCGTGTGCACCAAGGGCATCTTCGACAAGTTCCGCCACGGGAGACTTCCCAACCCTTTCCCCAACATTTGTTAGAGGAGATGGAGTCTTCCACGGGCTTGCGGGGAAATTTTTCCGAGGCGGAACTTCCGAAGATGCCATAGGGCGTGTGCACCAAGGGCATCTTCGACAAGTTCCGCCACGGGAGATTTCCCAACCCTTTCCTCCATCCATGGTGATGAAACTCTCCATCCATGTTGGCTTGTTGAGCTGCTTCCCATGGTGTATCGATGCTCCTTTTATAGGCAGAGCGTCCTTATCCTGCCGACAGCTTTAGTACCGGTTGTAGACACGAACCGGTACTAAAGGTTACCCACGCGTCCTTATCCCACCGACAGAGCGTCGTGCGCTACATACTTTATCTCATCGAGCAGGGCGTCCTTATCCTGCCGACAGCTTTAGTACCGGTTGCACCCACGAGCCGGTACTAAAGGTTACCCACGCGTCCTTATCCTGCCGACAGCTTTAGTCCCGGTTGCACCCACCAGCCGGTACTAAAGGTTACCCACGCGTCCTTATCCCACCGACAGGGCGTCGTGCGCTACATACTTTATCTCATCGAGCAGGGCGTCCTTATCCCGCCGACGGCTTTAGTACCGGTTGCACCCACCAACCGGTACTAAAGGTTTGCCTCGATCTGTCTTCCCGCCTATTTTCTTCCCGCGCTTTCCACCGGTTCCCGCCTCTGTCTTCCCGCCATTTTTTCACTATATATATGTAGGCTTGGCCACCATTTACATATCACATCTAGACTCATATCCGCAAACCTCATCATTCTCTCCCATGGCTTCCATCGCATCTCTAACCCCCGGGAGGCGGAGGCGCTTTGCGCCTCGAACTACCCCCGCCCGCCGGGCTACCGCGTCCCGACCGGCTGGTTGCTAAGCGTCGGAGGCGTACCGGTCCCTCCGGTCCCTCTAGGTGTGGCGCGCGAGATGGCCATCACGAACCACTACTACTTCGAGCTCACGCCGGAGCGGCGGAGGAATCCCCGGTGGCATCCCGACTACAGCCCGACTTGGGAAAGCTTCTTCATCAATCGGCGTGAGAGGGCGCTTGCCGAGCACGAGGAGGGCGGCCCGCCTCCTCCGAACTTCAACGAGGCCGGCCGTCGGCTGTGGTGGCGCGGCCGGACTCTCCAGGGCGTCATGGCCTACCGTGGCCCCCGCCTGCGCTACCCTCGGTCCCAGCCCACGCGTGCTCACCCGCCGACGTTCGAGTACCGCGACCCCGATGCCGGCGACGATGATGACGGCGACTACGACGACTACGGTGGCGAGTACTACGGGGCTAGGCAGGAGTATGGCTGAATGACTCCCCGGTAGAATTTGGTCATGTATCTTTAATTTTCAGTTAAGCTATGTACTTTTAATTCGAGTTCAATCGTAATAAAATTTCATTCCCGCCCTTTCTTTTCCGCGCGGCGTCGTGGCCGGAAAGTTTCCGCGCGGACGGCGTCGTGGCAAGAGTAAAGAATAGAAATAGATAATATATAGAAAAGAATTAGAAAATATATAGAAAAGAAATATAAAAAAGGATATAGAAAACAAATAGAAAAGAAAACAAACGGAAATAGAAAAAGAAATAGAAAAGAAATAGAGAAGAAAAGAAACGAGAAAATAAAAAGAAGAGAAAAGAAACACAAAAGAAAAGAAAAAAAACATAAAAGAAAAGAAAGAAGAAACGAGAAAACAAAATAAATAGAAAAGAAAAGAAACACAAAAGAAAGGGGAACGAAAATGAAAAGAAAAGAAATAGAAAATGAAAAGAAAAGAAATAGAAAATGAAAAGAAATAGAAAATGAGAAGAAAAGAAAAGAAACACAAAATAAAAGGAAAAAGAAACGAGAAAAGAAAGAAGAAAACAGGTAAAAGAAAAAAGAAACGGCAATAGAAAAGAAAACGAGTAAAAGAAAAAAAGAAAACAAAAAAAAACCCTTTAGTACCGGTTGGTACCACCAGCCGGTACGAAGGTCTTTACGTACCGGTTGGTGGTACCAACCGGTACTAAAGGCCCATCGCCCTGTTTACACTTAGCCGGCGACCGAAAAATCCCAAAATCTTCTTTCTCCCCGCGCGACAGCGAGAGCCCCGACGCCGCCGACGACGCCGACGCACCCACGCCGCCGACGCACCCACGCCGCCGCCGACGAAGCCGCCGCCGCAGACGCAGCCGCCACCGCCGACGCGGCCGCCGCCGCCCGCAGGTACCTCCCCGGCCCTCTCCTCCTTTTTCCGCCGCCCGCATCCACGCCTCCCCGCTCGCGGCCGCCGACCCTTTCGTGGTCAGCCTCGCGCTCAAGGCCTGCGCCGCGGCCGCCGACGCCGGCCACGCCGCGTCGCTGCACGCCTTCGCCGTCGGGTCCTCGGCCGTCTCCTCCGGCGCCGGCCACGCCACCGCGCTAGCGAACGCCTACGCCAAGGCCGGCCGCCTCGCGCTCGGGGTGTTCGACGAAATGCTCGTGGGCGCCACGACACGGGCGGGCCGACGCTCGTGGGCGCGCGCGCGGACGGGCCGACGCCACGGCGCGCTCCGCCGCTTCGGCCGAGATGCGCGCCTCGGGGGTGCCCTGCGACTCGCACGCATGCGCCGCTGTGCTCACCGCGTGCGCCGAGGCCAGGCTGCTGCTGCGCGGCCGTGAGGTGCACGCGCTCTGCGCCAAGCTCGGCATCGACGCCATGCCCTACGTCGCCAACACCCTCGCCACGCTGTACGCGCGCTGCGGCGACAACATGCGCAACATGCTCGGCGATGCAGCGAAGGGCCGCTCAAGTTACTGACCTGAACGCGCGCTGCTGTGGCTGGCGTGGAGGAGTATGTCGGCCTCCTGGAGGCTGGCGCGCTGCTCGAACGCCTCCAGCAGCAGCTGGTGCACGTACGCCTTCTGCGCCCTGTTGAGGTGCTGCGGCACGCACTCGACGCCGGCGAGCTCGATCTTGACGAGCTGGCAGATGGAGTTCACGTACACGGTGGCGCCGCCGACGCCGCCGGTCTGCCCTGCGGTGTACGCGTACACCCTGTCGCCGACCTCGCATTGCCTGGCGTGTTTCGTCGTTGCCTCCCACATCCTGTCAGTCATGCCGTCGCCCATTATCTGAAAACAGAGCAAAATCAGAACCGAACAAAACCTTCCATGATTTGCAAATCTGACCATGAAGAAGCACTGGGAAGTTAATTAGCATCTGCACGATGCGGTTTAAATACTAGTAGTGCTAGGCGTGTATCCATACGGCGAGGGGTGTACGGTCGATATATAGACAGCCGCCGCGACATAGAGAGAAGAGCGAGAGGACGAGCGCCGAGTGTTAGGGTTAGGGTGCAGTAGCGGTGCCGAGTCCGTGGCGGTGCCGCCGCGACATAGAGAGAAGAGCGAGAGGAGGAGGGGGAACACCGTGTCCGTGGCCGTGGCGGTCCGTTAGGGTTTTTTGCTTTCTTCATTTCAATTGTTATCCATCTAGCAATCTGTTATATGATCATTACATGATGAATGAAATACAATTGCTTTCTTAATTTTGCGGTGACATTGAGGTATGGAGGACGGCACCTTCGTCCGAGATGAGGAGGGGGAAGAAGCGGTGCAGCGATTGATCTATGAGAGTGCCCGTGGTCCGGAACCCGACGATGGAGATGACAACGAGTACGCCGACTTTCTGAATGATTTTGGCGAGGGACTTGAGTCTGAACAAGTTAGAAAAGACAATGAAGTGTCCATCACAAACTCCGGCGAGGTGTATATCTATGTATCAATTAGTACTGTGTTCATCCCTAGATGCATTCATTTATTTGTATTGCACTTATTAACGAATAATTTTTTCTTTTAGCCTTCGGATCATCGAGCAAGTACTGTTAGAACAAAACGAGGCCCGACGCGGGTGCTAAAGGGCGAGGGCAGGTTAGCCCTCACGGCATTCAAGGCTAATGGTGAACCGGTGGAGCCCAAGGAGTTTTGCCGCAAATTTACAAGTCAATCCGGAGTTATTGTTAGGGACCATGTACCGATCAGCATTCAAGAGTGGCATAAGCCGAAGAACCCGGAGAGTGGTGCTACTTATGTCAACGACAGCATGAAAAAATTTCTTTGGGAAACGCTACTGACAAAGTTCAGCCTACCGGAAGACATGACGGAAGGCCAGAAGGATAAAGTCAAGGAATGGACATGGAAGAAGATGGCCATACAATTCCAGAGCTTCAAGAAAAATTTATGGGACAAATATAAGAATGAAGATCCGGTATTCGATGATAATACCGAAAATCTAGTGAAGATAAAAGATCAACTGGGCCGCATTTAAGGAGTATAAGAAATCGTCTAAGTTTGTGTCCCGATCGAAGAAAAATACCGAAAATGCTGCAAAGAAGAAACTTCCGCATCATTTGGGGTCAGGTGGCTACAAGAGTGCCATTCCGAAGTGGACAGCGTTTGAGAATAAACTGATGGATCATGGAATCACTCCACAGACATGGGACTGGCCCGAACGGTCCAAGTTCTGGTTGTTCGCTCATGGGGCAGGGTTGGACCCAAAGACAGGGTTGATCGTTGCGAAGGGAAAATGGAAGGAAAAAATTGAGGCAATTGTACCGAAGCTTGTAGATGCAATTGAAAAGGTCAGAAAGGGAGAGTACATTCCCGATCGAGAGAATGACGAGCTGACACTCGCTCTGGGGAACCCTGAACATGTTGGACGGGTACGAGCTCGCCCAGGTCTCACCATGAAGGAAGCGTGGCCGGACAGCGCTGACACTTATAGAAGCCGTTCGCGAAAGAAGAAGAAGGACGCCGACATTGTAACGGAGTTGTTATCTAGGGTGGAGGCTCTTGAGAGAAATCAGAGGGCACCTGATCAGCCGCTGTTTCTACGGGATCCACAAGCCGATGCTGCCCCATCTCAGCGAAGAAGCGGTGTCGGTTCCTCGCATCTTGACGGATGTGGAGGAAGCTACCCCGTGGATTATGTCACGGAGAAGACAGATTGCGAGCTACATATGTTAATCGGGACCGCGTACGTTAAGGTGGCGGTCGGCTATGTGTACCCAAGTGAAGATGGAGCAATGCACCATCATATGCCCATTCCACCTGGTTGTGTTCGTGTCGGGGTGGATGAAGTTGTTTCGGGGTTTGAAAAAGTGGAGCTTGATATTCCTAGAGGTGAAGATGAGAGGACATCTGGGCGATGTCAAGCACGGTTTCGCCCTATGGCCGAAGAAGTACGTCGTCCTTTTGCAAAGGCCACCGACTCCTACACATGAGCAGCAAATGCCATCGACTCCTCCTGGTGGCGAGTCCTGGTGAGCAGCCAAGTCCACACCTACACGAGAGGGACCCCGGCGTGAGTCCACCATCTCGAGATCCTCCGCGTAAGACGGCGTCCGTTAAGCGGAACGGTACGCCGCCTAGGAAGAAAGCTAGAAAGGAGAAACAACGCCGCCTCTCGAGAAGTTACCTTGGGAAAAAACTCCGGAGGAAAACGCGGAGGCCGTTAAGGCCGAGGTGAAGAAATTTTGCACCGAAAGTGCCAGAGATACCTTTCGAGAAGACACTAGATCGGGAGAAAGTTGTGCGTACCGTTGACAATCTATATGACCCTGTACCATCGCCGCCATCTGACTATGCGCGTTCTATTGAAAGGTCGTATGACAAGATGATCGAGGCGACAAAACCCGTTAAATCGGGTATCAGGGAGATAAAAGGGATACACAGTGTCTACCAGCTCGGACAACAACCCGTTCAATCGGTCGCCCCTCTCAAGGTGTTTGACGGGAAGACCGTTCAAAGTTCTCGACAAGACGCAACTGATTACGCCTTAGCTGAGCGAGCATATCAGTTTGTTCAAGGGAAAGATTTGGTCGAGAATCTCGGGAAGGTACCAACATGTATGCGTAACTTGCATTCGTGGTACCTTAAGGCCTCAAAGGAAGGGATCGAGACTATCATGGTGCGAGTTAGGGAAGAGCACTACTTCCAGGAGATCTTGTGTGAACGTTGACTTCGCCGAACTCTTTCAGTTATACAATCTCCGGGCCCTCGACAAATCAATCATCGAGTTGCTATTGTCACGTAAGTGATTTATTTATTTAATTTGAGAAGTCGTTCATTGTCTGCAGATTATAATCTTTTGTGCGCTATATTATGCAGATCGAAGATGCTCGAATGCAAAAGGGACGATATCACAGACATTGGGTTCATTGACCCGAACACAATGCATGTCAAAACCATAGATGATCCCCTCTATAACAAGGATACACCGCAGACTTTGCTAAGGTTTTTGAAGCGACAACGTGACAAAAAGCTAATACTTTGGCCTTACAACTTCGAGTGAGTCTTCTTGTCTTATAACACATTATATTTTGCTCACCGTATGTCAAAATTTTAACTAATGACTACATATTGAAACGTGCGTAGGTTTCACTTTATTCTTCTCGTCATCAATTTGGAAATTGGAGAAGTTGAAGTCTTGGACTCACTAACCAAAGAAAAGGATCTATACGTGTCTTGTTTTTTAATGCTCGAGAAGGTAATTTGAATTCTTATCGGTTTGTTTCGTTAATTTCCTGCTTTGAACTAATTGATGACTCTTTTATGCATTTTCTTTTGTCGAGCAGCGTATGGCAAACTTTCATCAAGGAAGATACGTCCCGTGAATGGCCACCGAAGCTGCGATGGCGTGCGAAAGTAAGTAGTACTACCTAGGTCCACACACCTTTCAATTATCATACTTGACTATTGTTTGATTGAATTATATTCTTGTAAAGAAATGCCCGCAACAACCTCCGGGGACCGATCTCTGTGGATTCTTCGTTTGCGAGTTCATCCGCAGAATTGTCAACGAGAGAACGAATAATGAGAGAAATAAAGAGGTACAAAAACAATCTTCACAAATTTGTTTTGTTATCATAAGTTGTGCCGAGTTTCAGTAATAGTTGTTTCATGTATTCATTTGTATCTTATTCTTTTATAGTTGGCAAGAAAGCGGAACAAGCTCTCAATCGATGACCGCTTCATAGCAATAGGCGAGGAATTGGCGGGATTTTTCCTTCGGGACGTCATACCACCACTCGCAGAGCACCACAATGAATGAAGATGTACATGTTACATATATCGTTGACTCGAAGAGTACCACTATGCTACATGTAATAGACATATATAGAGTACGCCTCGGAGAGCACCACTATGCATGAAGATCGATCTTCATGCATAGTGCTACTTAATTTGCGATCTCATGCAATAACATGTGTGTTATATTATATGCACCAACTTGCTATGCATCATCTTGATCTTCATGTACTACCTAAACCCAAACGCGTTTACGGTGCATCGACGCGATATGAATCAAACCGATATCCCTAAACCTCTCCAAAACCCTAAAAAGCCAATTCTCTGCCGCGGCGAAGATTTGGGAAAATTCCCTGCCGCGGGGAACCTTTGGTACCGGTTCGTATTACCAACCGGTACCAAAGATCCTCAGCCCTGAGCTCTCCCGGTGGCCCACGTGGAGGCCCGTTTTATACCGGTTCGTAAGCAACCGGTACGAAAGGGGGGGGGGCTTTAGTGCCGAATAATTTGTACCGGTTGCAAAACCGGTACGAATGGCCCTCTGGAACCGGTATAGATGACCGTTTTTCTACTAGTGCGTGAGGTGCTTGATGTGGCAACCAGGGTTTCACTGGGCTTGCAACATTATGCCTTTGGCCAACTAGTTCTTTTTCAGTTCAACACCAGCTCGGCAGAATTTTTAAAAAAAAACATGAATGTCATATTTCATAACAGTACCACTTGCCTAGAACTGGTCAGCAAACTATGATTTAGTTTTCTGTTAGAGCAAACTATGATTTAGTTGACTTTGCACTACGTAGGAGCCGGTTTGTTCCATGAACTCTTAGAAAACCACTGCTACCTCTGATCAATATTAATCGACGCGGCCACCACCCTCCCTAGGTGCATGCACTTAACTACCTCTGCGTTGATTAAAAGCAACCAGAGGGAGTAGATTATATTTGAGTGCGTCAACTTGTAATACAGAGGAAGAAGTAGATAAATGCTTGACATATCCATTTGCTCAATATACTTCCCGGACTCTCCAATCATATAACAGACTGGGTTATGTGATGTACTGTATAATACTATAGAGCATAAGAGATACCACGCGCAAGTAGTGTTAATGAAACTTAGAGTTCGAATGTTGCCATGACAATGTATCATGTTTTATGTACGTTGAAGTTGGAGATCGGTGGCTCCACCGAAATGCCAATTCATGCATACTGGTCTCAACTCCCAACCAAAGGAAGCTTGTGCGTTGACGTTTTCATTATGGTTGGCGAACGACCAAATTCGTGTTACAAAACCAGGTGAGGATGCATCTGCTCCCCTGCAGCTTAGCCCGAATGCAAGCGCTCCTTTTGGCTGCGCATGAACCGATTTCTTCATCCTGTCCTTTAGGCCACGAACCGAAGTACCCAAGGAGGTCCAACTCAAACCACCCCACCCCCGCCACCGCCGGTGCGCCGCTTCCCTGCCACTAGACCCACTAGACGGCCACCAGAGACCACTTGTGGAAACAGAATATAGGATTGTAGTAGTAGCAAGCCCAGTTTACCTGATCTTACGGCATTCTCACCATGTCAGTTGTATTAGTATTGATCAGAGCTCTGCCAATGATTTGTGGTCGCCATCTGTAAAAAATGGCAAAGTTCCAAAGCTGGTCCGGAAGATGAAATTTCACACCAGCAAAATCAACAATATTCGAGGATGCTTGTAGCTTTCTCTTCGTTGCCCTTGATATACAGCACTAACGAGTCTCATAGCCCGACCAAAACTAAATTCAAAGCCAAAAGACTTCACAAATGAACAGGGTGGAGATGTACAAACTATACTTTGTTGTATTCCATAATGTATTACTAACTAAAAAAAATAAAGATTGACTAAGATGGGCCATGAAAATATATAAATGCATGATAAAAATATATACACCGTTAGAATCTAATGATACTGCCTAATTTACTAATTTTGTTTTATTTTATTGTAAAGAGCTGATGAAATGTTGACATGGACCAAAAGTGGGATACAGTATGAACGGCCAAATAAAAAGTTGGAACAACACTCGATTTAAATCGAATTGGCCATTGGCATGGCAATGGCAATTGAATTCGGATTGGAATCCAAATCTAAAACAGAAAATTCGACTCATGATAGCCAGATGAGATTTCAAGGAAATTATATGCCATGACCAGACAACATAACAAGGACAATGAATGCGACCACTCTATTCCGCGGCAGCATTTACAGTCTACTATAAATCAGCATTGCTACTAATCACTCACAAATAGCATTCGCTGTCTGCACGTGCCCAACATGGCTATGACCCACCTGCAGTGAGCTCATGAAATCAGTTTAAGAATTTAGCATTGTCGACAATTTCTTCAGTCCTGAATACGTTTTTCCAAGAACCATTTTCTCCGAGTCCATATTGCACCAGTGGAGCATATATGGGTGTCCCCTATCCATCTGGAAGCTGCGTGTGGAAGATCTGCAGCCCCTCATTGATAAACTGCATGACAAATCTGATCTGCTCTCAAAATGTGATAGCCTTGTCCTCGTCAAATCGGTTCTTGCCGCAACCTGCATCCATGCTATGCTGGTCACCGACATGCCAAAGCCCATCAAGGGAGCAATTGTCAAATGTCAGCGGTTCTTCTTCTGGGCAACGAGCCGCAACGATGGCGGCGGCAGCTCTGCAGTGGCCTGTAGTGATGTCGCCGCCATGTCGATCTTGGCAGCCTGGCGTTCTGGACTGAAGCGCATGGGTTGGGCCCTCTGTGTACGATGCTCGTGGCTTGGTCGTGTAGATCCAACAAAACCTTGGGCTAGCTTCCCAATCAAACAAAATCGACACATTAGCGCCCTCATCCTTGCTGCAACCAAATCCAGACCGAGAGATGGCACCAAACTCCTTTTCGGGACCGACAGATGGTTAGCCTGACAGAGCATCTCCGATCTTGCACGTACCTGTTGTCTTCGCTACTGTCAGCAATCGAAGTGTCAAGAGCCGGACTGTCGCCAACGCCCTTCCTGAAAATGCATGGATCAGAGACATCTCAGGCACTCTTTCTGTCGAAGGAGTTGGTAATTTCCTACACCTGGTCGACATTTTTGCAGAACAGCAGATCGTGCCTGACTCTGAAGATAAGATCACCTGGAGCCTGTCTACTTCCCGCATCACAACTCCGTATGGGGCTGCTTCTGAAGTGCAAAATCTTGATAGATGCTGGACTGTTAAAAGTCGCATGCGCCATGGCCTGGATGATGATGACACTTACGCCCTCTGCGATAAGGAAATCGAATTAATCTCGCACTTGTTGACACAATGCTCCTTTTCCCAACAGATTTGGCAGGATGTCCTCACAAGGTTGAACCTTCAAACATGCATCCCAAACTCTGACGAAGACTTCTGTATCTGGTTTCAAGCTGCAATGCCAACCTGGAACTTGCACTTCAGAGAGGAGCTAAATCAGTCATCCTACTCACCCTGTGGAGACTTTGGAAACTTCGCAACGATGTCAGCTTCAAAGGAACCAGCCCTAATCGGAAGGATCTTGTGCATTCAATCCTAGATGACGCCAAATTGTGGATGACTGCTGGTGCCAAAGCTCTACCTCAACTCTACTTGCCAGACCGCCCGACGCATAGCTCACTAGACCCTGAAGGCCGCCTGATGAATAGCTGACAAGACACTGAAGGAAAACAAATGCTTGCCTTGTACAGCTTCTTTTGTTTGTTTTTTTTTGTTTTTGCCTTTGTAGCTTTCCTACGTGCCTGTACTGTCCATCTTCTAAGACACATGCTTAGGCTGTGGTAATTCCATGCAGTCGGATGCACAGCACTAGCCCCTTCAAACTCACAATAATCAATTTTAACCTACTGGACCGGAACCGGAACAGAAAAACGCCCCGCTCCTGCGCGTCGCTCCCTCGGGCGACGCCAGGGGCGAACCCTAGCTCGCGCGTCCCGACCTCCCCCCTCCCTCCTCCTCCGCCTCCGCCGGCGAGAGCCGCCGGGCAAAGCCCGCGCGGTGCTGGCGGCGGCGGGACATTCCTTACCCGCTGGCAGGGGCCCTGCGCAAGGCAGGCGCGGTCGGCGGCGGTGCACCTAGGGGCTTGTGGAGCTCGGTCCGGCGGCGACGGCGAGGCTTGGCGGCGGCTGTTCTCGGCGAAGGTGCGGGCTGGCGCAGCGTATGACGGAGGGCGACGGCGGAGGAGGCTGCTGGCGGCGGCGGCCCGGGTTTGGGCCAGGCGGGCCCCGATCTGGGCCAGGCTTGCCGCGTCCAGGGCCAGGAGGGCCGTGGAGGTAGCCAGCGCCGGCGGGGCTCCTCCCAGGTTGCACCGCCGTTGGTGCCAGACCTGGGCCAGGTGGGCCCAGATCCGGCGGTCCTCGGCAGTACGGCTGCGCGGTCCATCTTCTGTCCGGGAGGGCCGAGGTGAGGCTCTTGCTCGAGTTCGGTGGCGAGTTCTTCGATGCCGACAACGTGTTCGGCTTGACCGGTGGCATGGCGGCGTCGACAACGGCGCGGCTCTGTCCCCGGGCGTCGTGGCAGGGGTGCTTCTTGGCGGCAGTGCGGTCTCGGCCAAGGCTGTTTGCGAGGAGTGAGGTTGCGGCGACGCCGCTCATGGTGTCTGGTTAGCACGTGGCAGGTCGATGGTGGCAAGGGTTGGTCCGGCCCGGTGCTGCAAGTGGATGGCGACGGCGACCTAGGCGTAGCAGTGTGGTGGCACGGCTAATGGGGCGTGATCGAGGCCTGGCAGACGGCCGGGCCTGATTTAGGCCACATTGACCATGCTACTGCGTCCGGATGGCGGGCACCTCGGGTGTCGGAGGGTGGTTCCTCTCCCTTGGGCTGCCGTGTGCTTTGATGGCTGCTGTCAATGGTGTCTTCCTACCCTGCCCAATTCGAGTTGCGGCGTGCTGGTTATTCCATGGGCTCGAGTGCGTGGGGATGCCGGGGCGACGGCCCTGGAAGGTGGACTGCGCGGTTGGCTCTTCGGCGGGCAACGCGGCGGTGGTGGTGGTCTCTCTCTTCGGTCATGAGGATGGCGTGGAGCGGACGGTGGGGGATCCTGGTGTTGGTGGCGTTTCGGCCTCGGCAACCCCCAGATCGTGTTTGGGATGCCCAACTTAGGGACAGCGGGCGGCTGAGTTGCCGGGCGTGGTGTGTGGATGCTTCCGGGCGAAAGCTTAGCGCCTCGGCGCCAACGACGGCGGTGCCTGCGGGTATCGCAACCCTCTTGGGGGCGTCGTTGTGGGTATCCGCCCCACGGTACGGCTCCGGGTGAAAGCCCTTGACCTCATGGTCTCGACGGCGGCAGCGCAATGCGTCGTTTTCCCTCTTGGGGGCGTCGTTGTGGAGCCCCGTTTTGACTCGGTCTCGCGTCAATGTCCTCGTGGCAACTTTGGGGTCTCTGTGTTCTTTTTTGATTTTCTTTGATCTGCTTTGTAAGAGGTTCTCCTCTCCACCTTATATCAGTTCTGCCGTTGCGGCTTTATTTATAAAGCGGGGCGAAAGCCTATTTCGAAGAAGAAACTCACAATAATAGCACTGGAGTTCCTTTGCTCCAAGAACATCATGTCCCTCTCAAAACAAAATCATGTCAATGTCATCCACGAGGTAGAATATTGCAAGCAATCTGATGATAAAGAAATAAAAACAGGAGCCAGATTTTACTGCATGAGAGAGCTGACCAGCAGCATGCTTAGTTGGCAGAACATGTAGTTTACCGACCATGATCAATGCTGTCATTATATCTGACCCAGTCTGTGAACAAGAGCATTGGCACAACAGTGCCTCGCCAAGAAGTTCATATGGCAGTAATGTCACTTCCAGATAAACCAAGGATAATCAAACCCTCAAAAGATCTGGTCCATCATGATTAGCGACACTCCCATTTCCTCCACAAATAAAAACAAGATCATACTCAGTAACATACAAGAGCATTGGTCAGCATCAGCACTAGGTAAGAAGTAAGTAGCCATCAAGCACACACCAATGTGTTGTGTGTATTCCTTCAAAGTAGCTTCAACCATTCTGCAGAGGAGGGTAACCTCTCTTTGGAGTTTCCTCCTTGTTGAAGATAAAACTGTCTCACGCCGTTTGGGGCAGCCATTGATATTTAGCCGGCAGCAGTGGTAGGCCATCATCCTGGGAGGAGGGCTTGGTCTCTCATAGTGAAATGATCAGGAAGCAAACCTCATAACGGAGAGTGATCTGCCCGAGTAGGAACACACACTTCTGACCACATCCAAAAGTAGTTAAGGCATGATTGACATTGTACCAAGTAAAAAAGAAATACACTAGAACACATGTCACTAAGATAAAAACATCTCATACAAAGGAAAAAAGGTATCTCATATTTCTTACTGAGAGAAACATCTCTTTTTTCGTTTCTCTCTACACTACTGTGCACCCTTAATGGGCCTCGAATCCCCATCTCACCTTAATCAGAAACTTCATAAAGAAAAATGGTGGAGAGGGTACTAAAACTATAATTACCTACAGCCCATGATGTAGCGCTGGGTCAAGGAAAAATTAAGATTGATTAAAGAGATCAAAGAAAACAAATAAATAAGTGCATGATGAAAATATCTATATTGCATATCTAATCATACCTAATTTGTACTTCTGGATTTTTATATTTTTTTGTCAAGCTGATCAAACCAAGATGTCAGAAAAAACTGGGGTATGGTTTATGAACAGCAAAATAAAAATGTTGAAATAAAATCTTGTTAAATCCAATTGACATGGCAACAAAATTTGATATGGTATAAAATCTAAATATCAAATTCGACTCATGATAGCTAGATGAGGTTTCAATAAAATTATACATGACACGGCTATACCAGGCGACTGAGAAGAACAACAAATGGAAACACTTTGGCCCGCAACAGCATTTTCAGACCACTAAAATTCAGCATTGCTACTGATCACTCGCAACTATACCCTTTGCTGCTATGCTCAGGATTAAAATAGAGGTAATCCACCGGCAGTAAGCCCATGAAATCAGTTAACGTTTTGGAGTTGTAGACAATTTTGTCAGTGTTGTGTACATTTTTTCCAAGAACCATCTTCTCCAAGTCCGTTCTACATCCATGGTAATTCCTTTGAGTTGGATGCACAATACTAGTCCCTTCAAACTCACAGTAATAGCACCTGAGTTCCTCTGCACCAAAAACAACATGTCAAGATAGAAGATATCAAGCAATATGAAGATAAACAAAGAAAAATAGGAGCCAGATTCTGCTGCATGATAGAGCTGACCAGCAACATGTTTAGGTGGCACAACGATGGTACAACATGTAGTTTTCCGATCTATATCATTGTTCCCGTCATATTTGACGCACTCCGCAAAGAAAAGTGTTGGCGCCACATTAGAACCTCTGGGCCTCGCCAAGAAGTTCACATGACAGTAGTGGTACTTAAAGATGGACCGAGGATGTCCATCCCAATCAGCGACATTCTCATTTCCTCCACAAATAAGAACAAGCTCATACTCAGTACCCTGTAATATATATAATGAACATATAAAGAGGTATCAAGCATCGTTAAGCACTGGTAAGAACTACTAACAGTAACAGACATCTGGATGAACAAATTTAACTGACCCCATTATGTTTCGTGTATTCCTTCAAAGCAGCTTTAACCATTCTGGAGAAGAATGTAAGCTCTCTCTGAAATATCTCCTGGTTTAAGATAAAACCGTCTCGCGTCATCTGGGGCAGCCGTTGATATTTAGCTGGCAGCAATGGCAAGCCGTCATCCTGGGAGGAGGGCTTGGTCTCTGATAGTGAAACGATGAGGGAGCGAACGTCCTCACGGGAGAGCGATCTGCCGGAGTAGGCAGGCAGCATCGCGCGCACCTGGCCCGACGCGAGGAATTCTCGCAGCATGTCAGGCCTTGGGTGCATTGCTGCGGTGACTGCAGCTTGGCAGAGGTCGGACAGCGAGACAGTTGGATAACCCTTCTCGGGCTCTATTCTTTTTCCCCAGAAGAAAACGCCACAGAGATTGCATCTTGATGGATTGTCTTCTTCATCACATTCTGCCCGTGCTTGCTTCAGCGCTTCCGTAGCTACGCCGAGGTTGGCATCGGCATAGAGAAGGAACCGGTAGGCATCAAGGTCGGAGAGGTCGCCGCCGGCGAAAGCGCGGAGAAAAGCAACCATGCCTTCGACGGAGCGGTGCGCGAGGCGGAGCAGGGCCGATGAGCTGATCATGGGCAGCTCGAACTGCCGCTCCATGGGAACAGGGAAGGTGGCTTCCAGCCAGACCGTGTTGAGGATTATGTTGGAGACAGGGTCAAGGGGACCGTAGCAGTGCCCGGCGATGACGAGGCTGCGGTGGTAGTGGCTACGCAGCATTTCCGGCGGCAGCAGGGTCAGAGCCTCCAGGTAGAAGCAGTGGATTCTGTTGAGGAGCGATCGACTGAGAGAGTAGGTTAATGAAGCCAGCCGCGAGCTTAATGAGCGGATACCGATGAAGCGGGGTCTTTCAGGCAGCGGCCTAGCCAGGAGATGGTGTATGTCAGGAGGTAGCCGTGTGGAAGCCATGAGTAGCTGTGATTCCGGCGTGAGAATGTGGCGCAGGTGCTCGACAGCAGCGGCAGAGAGGCGTCCCTTATTGATCTTTTTCTTGTTCATAATGATTGGCACGGCGGAGGGGCAGCATCCCGGCGGTGGAAAAAGGACCTCGCAAACATGGTGGCGACAATAGAAGATGTTGAGTGTCGTGGTCACCATGTGGTCCGGATCAGGGTGCCGCGCGGCCAGGGCGGCGCAGCGGAGGGCGGTCCTGGCAGTACCAGAGTCCAGACGAAATGCCAGGGTGCAGCGGTCCGATTCGACGTGGCGAACGGCGGCGCAGAGGTCGGCCCTCGCCGCGCGGAGGTAGCGCAGCGCTTCCTCCGGTGCGAGGTAGCGGAAGTACGCGACCAGGAAGGCCACGAGGCCGTCGAGCGACCGCGCCGCCATTCCTTCCAGCGACGATTCGTCAGTCGCTTCCTCCGCCGCGCCGTTCTTACCGACCGAGCCGCCGCTGCTGCTGATGGCGTTGGCGACGATGTTGGAGACGGGGTCCAGGATTCCGATGCAGAATCCTCCGTGGAGGAGAACATCGTCGTTGCCGGAGGGCAGCCGGCCGGCCGCCGTCCGGTAGAAGCCGACGATTCGTTCGGTCAGCCGCGATCTATCGCGGATCGAGAGCGGGCCATCGTCGGACGATCGGCAACCGCCTATGACAACCCGCGTGGTTGCCATCTAGGGCTCGATTTGGGGAACTGCGGAATGCTGCCTTGTTCACGCGCGACCTTACAGTTGCAGCAGCCGAACCGCAGAGTTCTAACGGGCTCGTGGCCTGGTTTGTGGAAATTGGACTCCTATGGATTGGGGATTTGGCAGGACTCACGCTCTTTACTTTTTGTTTAGATCGAAAGCTTTGAAATGAGTCTGACTTCGAATTAACAACCTCATTAACCAGCTAGGAGTTACACAAGATATTACAACACACGTGCCAAGCCGCAGACCAAAACCCACACAAAAGATAACACATATAACATCAAGCCCATGGAAGCGCCAACTTGATCCATGACGAAGGAGCCTTGTCTTCTGCAGCACCGGAGCAATTATGACCAAACCACACCAACAAACCTCTCCCACACCAAGACTGCCATCCACGAGGAACTCAACGATAGGCCGGCCACCTAGCAGAGCTTGAGGAACCAAAGGACGGGGGGGGGGGGGGGTCTTGCGGCGACGCCTCCAAGAAGGTGAATGGCGTAAGAATGCGTCATTGTCGCCGGTAGAGACAAAGGTACTGCAAAGTTTTTACCCAGACCCGAGAGCCACCACCCCTGGAGCACGGGCTAGGTCCAGTCTAGGAACACAACATATTCCCCTGGTGTTGGGATAAGCACACCGGCAAGAGATATGATCAGACGCCGACCTAGCAAAGCCCCCCCTCGCCCCATGATGCTAGGGAGGACATCAGCTACCGCAGCAAACCGTATAAAAGCAGCCATATCGACGGTGCGAGAGGGCTGAGACACCTGCGAGAGGTCACAGGGTGATCCACAAGACACTACCAAAGAGGCATGCCCAAAGAGAGGCCCCCAAGGAGAGCAGATTGAGGCGGTGGGACGGAGCACATCATTTTGAACATGAGAGACATTATCAGGACGCCTTCAACAAGGGAGCGACACCCACAGGTGATGCCGTCACCGGCATAGGCTACAGCCAATTGCAGCTTTCGCCGATGTCCAAAACCCGATCAAAGTTCCGAACGGCATCGCGAGGATGTACAGCAAACAAAGCAGAAATCACTGTCGCGCCGCCAACCAAAGCCACACTATAAATTAGCCCCAACTAGACTCAACCGCAATGTGAAAATAAACTGGCTGGCAATGCCCATCCAGACCAAGATCTAGACGTTAACGACACTAGGTCGGCGGCAACCCGACGACCCACCATCCCTAGGGCACCAACACGTGCACAAGCACGACCAAACTGGTTGGAGGGGAAACCAGACTACAGCCGCAGGGGCGGCTGCAGGCATGCTACCAACCTGGCAAGCATGCGTTGGCCCAGGGACCCATCCTAGATAGCCAACAAGGACATCGCCCCCAAGCCACGCCAAAACCACAAGAGAGCCCCGAGAACGCGGGACTCCGACATCAACGAATGGCCAGGTCGCCAGATTCGGGCCCACCGAACCCCGAACAGGCCCGAAAGCACAGGGGTTGACATGACGGTGGAGGTGACATAGGTGATGCCACCAGCGCGATGATACGTCTCCGACGTATCGATAATTTCTTATGTTCCATGCCACATTATTGATGATATCTACATGTTTTATGCATACTTTATGTCATATTTATGCATTTTCCGGCACTAACCTATTAACGAGATGCCGAAGAGCCAGTTGCTGTTTTCTGCTGTTTTTGGTTTCAGAAATCCTAGTAAGGAAATATTCTCGGAATTGGACGAAATCAACGCCCAGGGGCCTATTTTGCCACGAAGCTTCCAGAAGACCGAAGGGAAGACGAAGTGGGGCCACGGGGCGCCGCCACACTAGGGCGGCGCGGCCCAGGGGGGGCCCGCGCGGCCCTAGCGTGTGGGGCCCCCGTGACGCCTCCTGACCTGCCCTTCCGCCTACATATAGCCTTCGTCGCGAATACCCTAGTACCGAGAGCCACGATACGGAAAACCTTCCAGAGACGCCGCCGCCGCCAATCCCATCTCGGGGGATTCAGGAGATCGCCTCCGGCACCCTGCCGGAGAGGGGAATCATCTCCCGGAGGACTCTTCACCGCCATGGTCGTCTCCGGAGTGATGTGTGAGTAGTTCACCCTTGGACTATGGGTCCATAGCAGTAGCTAGATGGTTGTCTTCTCCTCATTATGCTTCATTGTCGGGTCTTGTGAGCTGCCTAACATGATCAAGATCATCTATCTGTAATGCTATATGTTGTGTTTGTTGGGATCCGATGGATAGAGAATACTAAGTTATGTTGATTATCAATCTATCTATGTGTTGTTTATGATCTTGCATGCTCTCCGTTACTAGTAGAGGCTTTGGCCAAGTTGATGCTTGTAACTCCAGGAGGGAGTATTTATGCTCGATGGTGGGTTCATGTCTCCATTGAATCTGGGGGAGTGACAGAAACCCCTAAGGTTGTGGATGTGCTGTTGTCACTAGGGATAAAACATTGATGCTATGTCCGAGGATGTAGTTATTGATTACATTACGCACCATACTTAATGCAATTGTCTGTTGTTTTCAACTTAATACTGGAAGAGGTTCGGATGATAACCTGAAGGTGGACTTTTTAGGCATAGATGCATGCTGGATAGCGGTCTATGTACTTTGTCGTAGTGCCCAATTAAATCTCACTATACTCATCATATCATGTATGTGCATTGTCATGCCCTCTCTATTTGTCAATTGCCCAACTGTAATTTGTTCACCCAACATGCTTTATCTTATGGGAGAGACACCTCTAGTGAACTGTGGACCTCGGTCCATTCTTTAACATTGAATACAATCTCTTGCAATACTCGTTCTCTTGTTTTCTGCAAACAATCATCATCCACACTATACATCTAATCCTTTGTTACAGCAAGCCGGTGAGATTGACAACCTCACTTGTTTCGTTGGGGCAAAGTACTTTGGTTGTGTTGTGCGGGTTCCACGTTGGCGCCGGAATCCCTGGTGTTGCGCCGCACTACATCTCACCGCCATCAACCTTCAACGTGCTTCTTGGCTCCTACTGGTTCGATAAACCTTGGTTTCTTACTGAGGGAAAACTTGCCGCTGTACGCATCACACCTTCCTCTTGGGGTTCCCAACGGACGCGTGTTGAACGGAAAGACAATACGTCTTCTACGCGCAGCAAGCTCTTTTTCTGGCGCCGTTGCCGGGGAGATCAAGACACGCTGCAAGGGGAGTCTCCACATCGCAATCTCTTTACTTTGTTTTTGTCTTGCTTTATTTTATTTACTACTTTGTTTGCTGCACTAAATCAAAATACAAAAAAATTAGTTGCTAGTTTTACTTTATTTGCTGTCTTGTTTGCTATATCAAAAACACAAAAAAATTAGTTACTTGCATTTACTTTATCTAGTTTGCTAAAATGAGTAATCCTGAAGTTGAAGTTCGTGCGTTTAAGCAAAAAGGGGGAGAATGTTTAAAAGATGCTTGGTATAGAATTAGTGATGCCCATAATAGGTGCACTAAGAAACACTCCACCACTATCCTACTGAGGAATTTTTATGTTGGTATCTCTAGCTGGAATAGGTATGTTCTTGATTGTCTCGCGGGAGGTAACTTCCTAGGTACTCCTGCCTTAGAAGCTAGTTGCATTATTGAGAGTTTATTTGGAATACCACCTGTTAATGAAGTTAAAATTGAAACCTCTCTTGAAGATGTCATGAAAAAGTTGGAAACCATAGAGCAAAACCTTCCAAGTATTGATACTACTTTGGGAGCATTACTTGATAGCACTGATAAACTTGATAAATCTCTAGGTAGAATTAATGAGAAAATTGCCATTTTAGAATCTTGTGCTATTCATGATAATCAAACCCAAAGGATTAGTGAACTTGAAGAGGCTATGGGAATATTGGGTTCAACCTTTTCATCTATAAAGTTTAGAGAGAAAGCTTATGTGGGTAATGAGCAAAAGTTCATGTATGTCTCTAAGGGGCCTAAACCAAAAAGCTATTATAGGCCTAAAATTGATAAAGCTCTTAAAACCACTATAGATAAGGGAGCATCTAAGATACCCAATGGGACAAATTGTGAAAATTATGATGTTGATGCTTCGTCTCTTGATAACACTTGATACACACTTTCTGCGCCTAGCTGAAAGGCGTTAAAGAAAAGCGCTTATGGGAGACAACCCATGTTTTTACTACAGTACTTTTATTTTATATTTGAGTCTTGGAAGTTGTTACTACTGTAGCAACATCTCCTTATCTTAGTTTTTTGCATTGTTGTGCCAAGTAAAGTCGTTGATAGTAAGGTTCATACTAGATTTGGATTACTGCGCAGAAACAGATTTCTTTGCTGTCACGAATCTGGGCCTAATTCTCTGTAGGTAACTCAGAAAATTATGCCAATTTACGTGAGTGATCCTCAGATATGTATGCAACTTTCATTCAATTTGAGCATTTTCATTTGAGCAAGTCTGGTGCCTCAATAAAATTCGTCTTTACGAACTGTTCTGTTTTGACAGATTCTGCCTTTTATTTTGCATTGCCTGTTTTGCTATGCTTGATGGATTTTTCGATTCCATTAACTTTCAGTAGCTTTGTGCAATGTCCAGAAGTATTAAGAATGATTGTGTCACCTCTGAACATGTAAGTTTTGATTGTGCACTAACCCTCTAATGAGTTGTTTTGAGTTTGGTGTGGAGGAAGTTTTCAAGGATCAAGAGAGGGAGATGATACAATATGATCAAGGAGAGTGAAGGCTCTAAGCTTGGGGATGCCCCGGTGGTTCACCCCTGCATATATCAAGAAGACTCAAGGCATCCCCTTCTTCATCGACAACATTATCATGTTCCTCTAGTGAAACTATATTTTTATTCCATCACATCTTATGTACTTTGCTTGGAGCGTCTGTTTGTTTTTGTTTTTGTTTTGTTTGAATAAAATGGATCCTAGAATTCTTTGTGTGGGAGAGAGACACGCTCCGCTGTTGCATATGGACAAATATGTCCTTAGGCTTTACTCATAGTATTCATGGCGAAAGTTTCTTCTTCGTTAAATTGTTATATGGTTGGAATCAGAAAATGCTACATGTAGTAATTGCTAAAATGTCTTGGATAATGTGATACTTGGCAATTGTTGTGCTCATGTTTAAGCTCTTGCATCATATACTTTGCATCTATTAATGAAGAAATACATAGAGCTTGCTAAAATTTGGTTTGCATAATTGGTCTCTCTAAGGTCTAGATAATTTCTAGTATTGAATTTGAACAACAAGGAAGACGGTGTAGAGTCTTATAATGTTTACAATATGTATTTTATGTGAGTTTGTTGCACCGCTTCATCCTTGTGTTTGTTTCAAATAGCCTTGCTAGCCTAAGCCTTGTATCGAGAGGGAATACTTCTCATGCATCCAAATCCTTGAGCCAACCACTATGCCATTTGTGTCCACCATACCTACCTACTACATGGTATTTCTCCGCCATTCCAAAGTAAATTGCTTGAGTGCTACCTTTAAAATTACTATTCTCTACCTTTGCAATATATAGCTCATGGGACAAATAGCCTAAAAACTATTGTGGTATTGAATATGTACTTATGCACTTTATCTCTTATTAAGTTGCTTCTTGTGCGATAACCATGTTCCTGGGGACGTCATCAACTACTCTTTGTTGAATATCATGTGAGTTGCTATGCATGTCCGTCTTGTCTGAAGTAAGGGAGATTTACCACTAGAATGGTTAGAGCATGCATAATGTTAGAGAAGAACATTGGGCCGCTAACTAAAGCCATGATCCATGGTGGAAGTTTCAGTTTTGGACAAATATCCTCAATCTCATATGAGAAAATTAATAATTGTTGAATGCTTATGCATAAAAGAGGAGTCCATTATCTGTTGTCTATGTTGTCCCGGTATGGATGTCTAAGTTGAGAATAATCAATAGCGAGAAATCCGATGCGAGCTTTCTCCTTAGACCTTTGTACAGGCGGCATAGAGGTACCCCCTTTGTGACACTTGGTTAAAACATATGCATTGCAATGATAATCCAGGTAATCCGAGCTAATTAGGATAAGGTGCGGGCACTATTAGTATACTATGCATGAGGCTTGCAACTTGTAGGATATAATTTACATGACACATATGCTTTATTACTACCGTTGACAAAATTGTTTCTTGTTTTCAAAATCAAAGCTCTAGCACAAATATAGCAATCGATGCTTCCCTCTGCGAAGGGCCTTTCTTCTACTTTTATGTTGAGTCAGTTCACCTATTTCTCTCCACCTCAAGAAGCAAACACTTGTGTGAACTGTGCATTGATTCCTACATACTTGCATATTGCACTTGTTATATTACTTTACATTGACAAATATCCATGAGATATACATGTTATAAGTTGAAAGCAACCGCTGAAACTTAATCTTCCTTTGTGTTGCTTCAATACCTCTACTATGAATTATTGCTTTATGAGTTAACTCTTATGCAAGACTTATTGATGCTTGTCTTGAAGTACTATTCATGAAAAGTCTTTGCTATATGATTCATTTGTTTAGTCATGTCATTTACATTGTTTGGATCGCTGCATTCATTACATATGCTTAAAATAGTACGATCAAGGTTATGATGGCATGTCACTCCATAAATTATCTTTGTTATCGTTTACCTGCTCGGGACGAGCAGAAACTAAGCTTGGGGATGCTGATACGTCTCCGGCGTATCGATAATTTCTTATGTTCCATGCCACATTATTGATGATATCTACATGTTTTATGCATACTTTATGTCATATTTATGCATTTTCCAGCACTAACCTATTAACGAGATGCCGAAGAGCCGATTCTTTGTTTTCTGCTTGTTTTTGGTTTCAGAAATCCTAGTAAGGAAATATTCTCGGAATTGGACGAAATCAACGCCCAGGGGCCTATTTTGCCACGAAGCTTCCAGAAGACCGAAGGGAAGACGAAGTGGGGCCACGGGGCGCCGCCACACTAGGGCGGCGCGGCCCAGGGGGGGCGTGCGGCCCTAGCGTGTGGAGCCCCCGTGACGCCTCCTGGCCTGCCCTTCCGCCTACATATAGCCTTCGTCGCGAATACCCCAGTACCGAGAGCCACGATACGGAAAACCTTCCAGAGACGCCGCCGCCGCCAATCCCATCTCGGGGGATTCAGGAGATCGCCTCCGGCACCCTGCCGGAGAGGGGAATCATCTCCCGGAGGACTCTTCACCGCCATGGTCGCCTCCGGAGTGATGTGTGAGTAGTTCACCCGTGGACTATGGGTCCATAGCGATAGCTAGATGGTTGTCTTCTCCTCATTATGCTTCATTGTCGGGTCTTGTGAGCTGCCTAACATGATCAAGATCATCTATCTGTAATGCTATATGTTGTGTTTGTTGGGATGCGATGGATAGAGAATACTATGTTATGTTGATTATCAATCTATCTATGTGTTGTTTATGATCTTGCATGCTCTTCGTTACTAGTAGAGGCTTTGGCCAAGTTGATGCTTGTAACTCCAAGAGGGAGTATTTATGCTCGATAGTGGGTTCATGTCTCCATTGAATCTGGGGGAGTGACAGAAACCCCTAAGGTTGTGGATGTGCTGTTGCCACTAGGGATAAAACATTGATGCTATGTCCGAGGATGTAGTTATTGATTACATTACGCACCATACTTAATGCAATTGTACTGTTGTTTTCAACTTAATACTGGAAGGGGTTCGGATGATAACTCTGAAGGTGGACTTTTTAGGCATAGATGCATGCTTGGATAGCGGTCTATGTACTTTGTCGTAATGCCCAATTAAATCTCACTATAATCATCATATCATGTATGTGCATTGTCATGCCCTCTCTATTTGTCAATTGCCCAACTGTAATTTGTTCACCCAACATGCTTTATCTTATGGGAGAGACACCTCTAGTGAACTGTGGACCCCGGTCCATTCTTTAACATTGAATACAATCTACTGCAATACTCGTTCTACTTTTTTCTGCAAACAATCATCATCCACACTATATATCTAATCCTTTGTTACAGCAAGCCGGTGAGATTGACAACCTCACTGTTTCGTTGGGGCAAAGTACTTTGGTTGTGTTGTGCAGGTTCCACGTTGGCGCCGGAATCCCTGGTGTTGCGCCGCACTACATCTCGCCGCCATAAACCTTCAACGTGCTTCTTGGCTCCTACTGGTTCGATAAACCTTGGTTTCTTACTGAGGGAAAACTTGCCGCTGTACGCATCACACCTTCCTCTTGGGGTTCCCAATGGACGCGTGTTGAACGGAAAGACAATACGTCATCTACGCGCAGCACGCGACCATGGCCACCAGCAGCACGAGAGGAACCGTCCGGGCCCCAGCAGGCCCAGATATGGGCCCACAATCCTAGATCCCGCCGCCACACGCTAACCCTCGGAAACCAAGCATCCGATGGTCCAGGACGCCTCCACGCCACAGGCGCCAACCTCACCCCCCGCCACGGCCGGAGCAGCGCCGGACCGAGCCGGTCCCGGCGAGCCTCACCACGGAAATGACGCGACCCACCCCGTCGGGTTCACCAGACGCGCGGTGGGAGGGGGAACCGCCGCCACCAGCACTGCCCAGTGCTTTGCCCGGTGGCTCCCGCCAACGACGCGGTAGGGGAAGGGGAAGGGGTAGGGCTAGGCGGGAGAGGCGGGGGCGCCCCGATCGCCACACGATGGAGCGACGAGAGTGGGGGAGCTGGGCCATCACCAATCCGATGTATACAATGTTGACAACACTCCAGACGAAGTAGCGACGCATGTTTGCCCCTCTCCTGTCATGCTCTTACTAGGACTATCTGTAGCGGGTATGATCTTGGGCTTCTCCCGCGGCACGAGGCCGCCCGGGGCAGAAACCTTGGGTTCGACAGTGGAGGCGGCCCTCTTCTTCGCCGGAGATGGTCGGCCTGCAGATGGCGGTGGTGGGTCTTTCGATCTGTCACCGCGTACCGGTGGCGAGGTGGAGAGGTATGGAAGCCGGCGACAGATGATGTCGCTGTTGGAGGGCTGGTGTACGCCTGCGGCGGTGCACAGGGCGTGTGCGGTGTCTCCGGACAACGCGATCTGCGCTTAGTGTCTCCGGTGGCAACTGTGCCAGCCTGGGATGATCGCCGGCGTGGGGGCCCGACCTGAATAAAGTCGGCGGTCCTAGGGTCTCCTTTGGGCGAAGATAAGGACTGACCTGAGGTTTGCTCTTCTCGTTCTGGCAGGAGTGTTGAGTTCCGGAAGGCGCCGTCGGCAAATGTAACAGTGTTTTTTTCCTGGAGTTTGCTGGATCGGTGGTATTCGGTCGTGCGCACCCATGCTTTTATTCCGGCTGATTGGTTCTGGAGGGAGCGGCGCGAAGCTCTGGTTGTGTTGGCATCAAGAGACATTTTGGTCCATGATGCAGTCAGATGAAAGGGAATAACATGAAGGCCGGAGCGGAGGACTAGCTAAGGGAGGTTCAAATCTCCGCATTGTTGAGGGACTTGCTTGGTGTCCCGGGATCCGCAGCAGTGGTATGGAAGTGGGGGCGACAGCACATGTGAAGTTCAGAGTCCTACCTTTTCAGGGTGAAAACCCAAGGTCTGACCTGGCAATGACCTTGTTGGAGATATTGTTTTAAAAGCGGAGACTATCTTTAGGGTGAAAATCTAAAATCTTTGGTCAGGCGATGATGGCGCTGGTGCACCGTTTCCTTCTTGAAGGCGTCGTCTTTGGAGATTCTGTATTTCAGGTGTTATCTCGGTGGTGGTTGTATTGTTGTTGCTAAGCCTAGGATGCTATAGCGGGACTTTTGTTTTTTAGTTTTTTTACTGTGTGCATTCGTACTGCCATTAGGGTGTTGCGTTGTTGCAGAGGCTAAGTATAATTGGTATATTTTGATATCAATATATTCCCTTTATCAAAAAAATGATAAATAGTACCGTGCATTACGTAAATGAATAAAGCTATTGTGTCGCTCTAATTAATTGTGAGAGAGATGATGATAATGTCGTAGGTAATAGCGTATTATAAGTACATTACCCATAGAACTAGAGTATTCAATATCAATTAGATCTTATACATATGACCATTTAAAAAAAACATTAACAACTACAATATTACATAGTAGATTGACAAGCTGCCTCGACTATATCCTTGTGCTCATCGGCCCATTTTTACATTGCCTCGTACCACAAGCAGGGGCGTAGCCACATTGTGGCCTGTGTGGTCAATTGACCACACATGTTTCTGGCAAATCCTTTGTATTTTGGTATAAAAATAGTACAAAAATATTTAAAATAGGTCAAAATACATGTGTTTAACATCACAAATTTAAAATGATAACATAGAGTTTAAGTTCTGCCTCCGGCACTGACCAGAAGCCCGCCTGTAGCGTAGGGCTCCTCGCATATTATTGCCTCCATCCAGGTTAATAAGGATCACATAGTGATCCGAGGTGGTCGTAATCACATTCTCGAAATCGCAATCCTAGAACATAACCTCAAAGGAAACATTGGCCACTCGATCAAGACACACTCTAACATTGCATTGAGCATCTTGATGGTTTGCCAGGTGAATTTAGGATCAAAGAAACTATGTACCACCAAACCACAGTCATTAAGACAACTTCGAAACAATTCCATCAGAGCGGCCCTTGAGGTACTTGAGTTAAAGAAAAACAAATGCTTGTTAAGTAATTGGCTATTCAAATTGCTCATTGAAGCACGAGTATGGCAACAATTGTTGCGCAACAAATATCTTATTAACAAAACTCTTTCTCAAGTTGAGGCAAAACCTACATATTCACTTTTTTGGAAGGGTCTATGCGGGTTAAGGATGATTTCTTTAGTAAAGATCACTTTTTTACGGGAGATGGATCAACTATCTGATTTTGGGAGGACATTTGGTTAGGTGATACACCCCTATCGCAACAATATTCATCCTTATATAGCATTGTTCAAAAGAAAAATGTATTGGTAGCAGGTGTGTTGGTCCAAACACCTCTTAATATTGGTTTTAGAGAAGTGCTAAATGACTATAAATGGGATGAATGGTTGCAATTATCTCGTAGGCTAATGGCGGTTTAGCTTACTAATACTCCTGACATTTTCAAATGGAACCCGATAGATACGTGATTTTAAAATCTATTTACTTGGACTTGATGAATGGTCATACTAGATTCTTACGTAGATACCTATGAAAAATGAAAATCCTGCTTAAAATAAAGATATATTTGTGGTTCCTAAATAAAAAAGTTTACCTCATGAAAGATAATTTAGCCAAACGTAACTGGAATAGATGTACTAAGTGTTATTTTTGTGATTCTTTAGAGACTATGGAACACTTGTTTATCTCATGGCCTTTTGCTCGCATTTTTTGGCGTATGATTTACTTTACTTTTAATATACCTCCCCCAACAAATGTGGCAAATATGTCTAGCAATTGGTTGAATATTGGAGTGGATAAGAATGATAAAGTTAGAATTCGTATTGGTGTTTCAGGTTTGTGTTGGTCCATATGTAACTGCAAGAATGATATTGGTTTTAATAGATAAAAGGGTACTAATTTTTTGCAGGTTATTTCTAGAGTTGTGCATTGGATACAGTTATGGGATTTCCTACTCCCGGAGTATCAACGAGATGCAACCGGCTGCTGACGGTCGTACATGACTGCTATTTTCAGGCTACTGATAGCGGCATACTAGCAGAATTATGAATGGATAGCTTCTTGTCACTTTTCATTTTTCTTTGGCTGATAGTTGTCTCAACCTTAGCTGGTCCGTGGTTGTAACTGAATTGAATATTTCGAGATATGTGACAAATGGAACGGCTGTGTGCATCGGTTGGGCCGGGAGGACTCCCCATTTTGAAGAAAAAAAATCGGTATTTGTATTCACTCTTGATTCTTGAAGTGGACATGGGCATGCGTGTTGAGTATTTTGTACCTAGCTAGGGACCAAGAAATCTAGGAGTCAGCCAAGCCAAATGAAATTTTCCACATTTTAACTCCAACATTAAAACTCTAGATTTTTTTATTCAGAATCAATTAGAACTCTAGTCTAAAAAAAAAATAGAACTCTCTCAGGCTCTCAGCAATACGTGTGTTCACCACCTGTCAGTTGCACGAAAAAGCCCGGCCCAAGCACATTCCGGTCCATGTCCAACCATCCGGGCCTGTCCATCCAGGGCTCCGAGGGTTTCGTAGCGGCTGCGCTAGCTCCACTCCCCCTCAACGCTCAGTCGCTCACGCTCCGCCTATATAAAGGCCGTCGACTCCGCGGCGCTGTCCACACCACCACCACCACTACCAGTCCAGTCCACCACCCACACTCCGGCGACGGCAAGATGCAGATCTTTGTAAAGACGCTGACGGGGAAGACGATCACGCTCGAGGTCGAGAGCAGCGACTCCATCGCCGCCCTCAAGACCAAGATCCAGGACAAGGAAGGTAACCAACATCTCCCCCTCGATCGTCCCTATCTATGTGCCGCGTCCATGTGCGCGCGCTCTCCGGCCGACGATTTGTTGCTCCGTTCGCTCGCCGTCCGGCCGCCCTGCTTGTCGCATCTGTTTCCCTGCTGTTTCGATAGGTTTTGGACCCGGCCGATTGTTTCGATCTTCTTTTTGGTTTGCACATGATGCTTCTAAAAACATTTCTCCACCTTTGTGCGGTTTCGATTGGTAGATTTACTGAGAAATTACCTACTGCAGCTGAGTAATTGGTCGTCTTGATCGGAAACAGAGGAGAGGAATCTGGGCGATTTGGTTGTTTTAAGCTAGCTTGACGTGACATGCTCCATGTTTGATCGGAGATGAGGAGGCCGGCCGGGAATGTCGGGTTTGGATCTGCTAGTTTATGCAAGTGGTGGATTCAGATTGTGCTAGGATAGTAGAAAGGAATCGTTTTTTTTTTCTTTGGCAACCTGTGGGGCGTAGGGTTGGATACTTGATCGACTTGCAAGTGGTGGACTGTGCTAGGATAGTAGAAAGGAACCGCATTTCAACATAATTTCGCTACCAAATCTAGCTACTGTTCATCTTAAATGCTTGTTGTTTCTTTAAATACTTGTCACCGCATGATTAATACTGTAGTAGCATGCTAATCATGGTGGCCTGATCTGAAACCGTAGGTGTGCCCTCAGAGCAGCAGCGCCTGATCTTTGCCGGGAAGCAGCTGGAGGACGGCAGCACCCTCGCTGACTACAACATCCAGAAGGAGTCCACGCTTCACCTGGTCCTCCGTCTCCGCGGCGGCGGCAAGGGCGGGACGTACCCGGTGATTGAGCCCAACCTCCTGCAGCTTGCTCTCAAGTACATGCAGCACAAGCTCATCTGCCGCCAGTAAGCACACATGCCAATCTCTTGGTTTGCTTCCTTTAGTTCCCCGTCATGTAACTTGTGTTTGTGTTGCTCTTAATCATGTGTTAGCTAGGACTTGATAAAGGCGATCAATTTGTTAGTTAAACTTAGTGTGGAACTGTGGATACACTTCCTTGTCACAAATTAACCTGGCATCTCTTGCTATGCAATTTGTTTTGTAGGTGCTATGCACGCCTTCCTCTCAGGGCTTCGAACTGCCGCAAGAAGAAGTGTGGGCACAACGATGAGGTGAGCCTTAATTGTTATTCCATGAGTGATCCATGTCCGTGTACTTAGCCAGTAGCCCTAATACAATGTCCATGATATTGGCTTCAGACCCAAGTCATCATAACCTTGGTCGAACATATTCTGTCAGTGTTTTTTGTGATTTCACATTACCCTGTTAAAGTCAGCTAGGTAGTTTATATCAATTTATACATAATAATGGAGCTTACTGTGCTATTGTTGTTCATGTCCTTTTCCTATATTTCCCTGGTTCTTCCACTTGGTCATTGTAGCATGCTCTCTAGGTTCTCATCATCAGTATAAATAATTCCATGATATGCTTGTTTCAGAGTTGATGTGCCAGGTCTCCAACTAGATCCATTAACTGAGCTTAGTAGTACAGTTTTGTTTGTATGTTGTGTATTGGTGTTTCATGTAACTAGAACTTTGTTGCATATTGATAAATTGAGATCTCTGCAACAATTTGTGAAATCATTTTATATCTCACGTCTACAGATTTTGATCACTGACATCTGCTAACATGAATTATGTTTGAACATTATATTTTCAGCTGAGGAAGAAGAAAAAGCTCGCTTCCAAGACTCCAAAATAATGCACTGGAATGGAATGTGAGAGTGATAGGCACCCGCACTGTCTCCTTAGCGGCTTAGTGTCATAACTTACTAGAATTTAAGCCTTGTAGTAGCTACCTTGAATTGAAGTCCTTCCCTACCTCTATCTGAACATTATGAGTTGTTTTTGATAGTGATGCATGGCACTGGCATGGATGCTGAATTTAGAGAAGCTAGTTAAAAGTTACTTCTGTATCACTGCCTATGAAAAACATACATGGATTCTCATGGCTGCAGTCACTGCATGGCTGTAGTGAGCTCTTGTCAGGTTAATGTTCCTTTTTTTTCATCTGGTAGCTGTTTGTTGGGTCGCTGACTATTTGACCTGATGATTATCATCATAATGAATCTTTGTAGTACTAGCTAATTAGAAATCTTTGCGGACATGGATTTAGGTTCCTATTTTATCCGCAATAACTAAGCTAGGTGATTAACCAAGATTTAAATCATGATGCTAATATTTAAAAGTGATTGAGCATCCCTAGTTGGTGAAAGCTGGAGAAATCAAATTCGTTCCTAATTTTTTTTTGAAACGGGGACAAAACTTTGCCTCATCTCATTAATTAAGAAGAGTTCAAAGGTTTATTACAAGGTTAAGCCACAGCTTGGCAAAAACGACACAACTATTCTCGCGGCATAATCGACACCAAGTGCCTAGCACCCGCCACATGCCAAAGCTCCACATCAGTATTTATCTTAGTTACAACAATATTTGGCAAAGAAAAAACACTACAGAAGACTCTCGCATAGCGGCTCGTTCCAAAAGCTCGCAAGAGATTAGCATGATGAGAGAGGCAAAGGATTTTCGCCGGGAGCCATTGGGGTAGGAAAATGCTTGGGATCCGGCGATCCGCGCAGGTCGTCCGGTCTCGCTCCCGCGTCGCTTAATGGGCCTGCTTTTTTCGGCCCAACAATTGTTTTGCTGCAAAACACATGGAGTGAGATGATGAACTATTTGTTGTAAACAACCCGTAATTTTTGTAGGATTTGTTGTTAACAATTGTTGTAAAGAGACAACATTTTTTTTATTTTTTTGTTGATGCTAATAACAAAGTGATTTTTTATTTTGTTGTAACCATTTGTGACTTTGGATAAAATAGTAGGTGATTATTGTTGTAATTCAATCTGTAGCAAATTAAATGTCGCTTGACCACTTTGCATCATTTTGCAAACATATTGATTTTTTATTGTAATCGTTTGTGACTTTTTGTAAAAAAAGTTGGTGACTTTTGTTGTAATTCAATATGTAACAAATTAATGTTTTCTTCTATTTTTTTGCAAACATATGGATTTTTGTTGTAATAGTCTCCGGTTTTTTGTTAATAATAATGGCTACTTGTGTTGTAAATTGATCTCCAACAAAATAATTTGTTGGTTTAACTATTTTTTATTGTGACATTACTTTTAAAAAATGTTGCGACTTTTTGTTGTAATAGTATTTTTTTTGTATGCGGAGAGATTATTTTTGTTGTAATACTCTTCACATTAGGAGGTACTGCGGGTTGGTTTCCAGAAAAAGGAGGGTGGCAAATGTAAAATTGCATTTAAACTATAATCTGAGAAATATAGTACTGCGGGTTGATTCTCCAGAAACCGGGGCTATAATGTAAACTTCCTAATGCGATTGATTCTGCTCGTCGGATCGCCATCGGACGGCGCGGAGGACGACCGATTTTTTGCCCCATATCCGCCGCCTGACGCGTAGCGTTCTCCATTGGGGTAGATGAAGGAGAGCCACCATTCTTCAACCGTGTCAAAGTTTGCCCACAAAGAAATGTCCGTCGAGTCTAGCCCAAGCCACGAGATGATGGAGTTCCAAATCCTAAGAGAGTAACAACACTTGAAAAGAAGATGCACCGTGGACTCAGGTTTGGCCAACCCCTCCGTTGAAGCCGGTTGGCCGTCCACAGTCCACACTCGATCTTGATAAGCCAAGCTAAAAAAAAAACTTGCACTTTGGCAGTGCCCATATTTTCCATATGCCCTCCGACATACCTTAGAATTGGCCCTTATAGGCCGACACCACCATGTAAAACCCTGAGTTGGAGAACTTCCAAGTGATGTCATCCGGGGTGCCTTCACATAGATGAACCTCGTTAACCTTTTTCCAAAGGTCCATAAAATGCACAATGTGATTTATTGTGATGCCACTCTCGGTGTTGATTTTGAAAATCCAAAAGTTTTGGTTGATGCCCTTGTTAATCGTGAAGTTTTTTCCTTTTGGAGATTGCGAAAATGGAAGGTGCAATATCTTTCGTCATTCAGGTAAACTCTCACCCTCAATGCACTCCGCCAAGGGAAATAACCAAGTTTCATGTGGTTGGGACGATATGGAGGAACTTGCATTGCAATAGAACAGTTAACCGCCAACTTCAGTATACATAAAAGAGAAAGTCAATTTTCCCGACAACCTTTGAACTCCAAGTTTTATTAGTCCTTCTTGAGAGTATATAAAATTTCCACAAGCTGAGACAATCCAACTTTTGATAGGAGGTCCTGGAACTATAATTAACAAATGAATGTGTCAAGAGTTCGTTCCTTGCTCATTATATTTCAAGTTTAGGCACTCAAATATATAAATAGTGTTTTGAGACAAACGAAGTGCATTCAGGAGGTACTCTTTTTTTTGAACTGGAACACCTCGATTCCATAACTCAGATGGCTCAGCACGATCACTGGCCAACAGCACCAATACAGAGTCTGGTACATCCTCATGCGACAGGCGGCAAGGATCATCATCTCTAGCTCCCATAGCCGCAAGGGCATGGGCTACTTTATTACAAGAACGAGGACAATAGTTTAAACTAACTGAATGAAAATTAAGACTAATAAAAGCACGGATATCTCTATAAATGACTCCTTCAGGGGAAAGATCAAACTCCTTAGAACGGATGGCTCGTACAAGGTTTTGGGCATCGCTTTCAACTGAGATATTCGTCATTCCCCAAGTGGCTGCAGCATGTAGCGCTTGCGCACAGGCCTGTGCTTCGGCACTGGCTACAGTCGCAATGAAAGGAATTTTCCCTGCACCTGCACCTCGAGCCTCCCCCTGCTGATCACGCACTATAAAAACCCCAGCCACCTTGTCTCCTTTCCTCTGAAAGGAGACACTCATTCAGGAGGTACTCTTGTGGCCTGCCATGTGTTGTGGCAGGCGACAAGGGCATGGTGTTCATACACAACTGTGTAAATTGTAAATGTAGCCTAGTCACGTTGTTCAGATGATGCAAAGCTTGTATGTATATACATTACAAAATTTTGAAATCCAACTGAACACCCACCGTGGCTTATTCACATCTTGGCAGGATTTTTTTTTTTACATGGGCCTCTGTTTTGGATGACTGTAGTTCATCCTGAATTTCACCAGAACTGTAGTGAAACATTTGGTATCTGTATTTGGGGACTGAAACAGCCTTGTCGGCTCTCATGTGCTATAGTTGAAATACTCTGTGAGACTGTGACAGACAGGTTTCCTGTTTACAAAGATAGAAAGTTAACTGAAAACTTGTGGCATTTGCATGTGTGTGTGTTTATTTAGTGGTGCATATAAGAAATTTGGGATTTTAAGATGAGACAAATGGATAGTGGAGGCCGTTTCATTCCTTGTTTGGTTTGTGAGGCCGTTCCATCGCCTTCCAGAATCCAAATTATCCGGGCAAAATCAAAATTAGCACCAAGTTTGTTTCATGGCTGCATTTAGCTTCCACTAGCCGAGTATCGAGGAGGAAGAAATCCACATGTGGCATCCATTAGCTGAGCCACCATGATAATAGCTTAACATGGTAATGCAGCACATCAATACCTGCAAACTCTCAATCAGCGATGTCTTGACAAGAGCCCTTTTCAGACACAGAATGAAAACTCCTGGTCTGCACTGCAGTGGCGTCACAGAGAGGCCTGCCGAGTTCAAGCTTTATAAAACCCATCACCACGTACATGCATTTCTCCATCACAAGCTCACTAACACACATCAACAATGGCTTCCACGCTCCCCATCCTCTGTCTGCTAGTTCTCGTCCTTGTCCAGTTCCAGTCCACACATTCAGTCATCATTCCAGAGCACAAGAACTCCATTGTCGAGCACAAGCCTCATCCTTCTCCTTCCACATCGAACTCGCATGGCACCTACATCGTCCAAACCAACCACCTGGCCAAGCCATCAGAGTTCGCCACCCTCGATCACTGGTACACGTCCATGGTGGACAGAAGCTCCAGCCGCATCCTCTACACCTACGGCACTGTGATGCACGGTTTCGCCGTCCGCCTCACCGAGGGCGAGGCCCGGCGCATGTCGGCCGTCCCCGGCGTGACCCGTGTGTACAAGGACAGGATGTACCAAATCCAGACCACGAGGTCGCCCTGGTTCATGGGCCTCCACGACGACTTCGGCGCGTGGCCAGACTCGGAGTTCGGCGACGGCATCATCATCGGCATCATCGACACCGGCATCTGGCCGGAGCGCGCCAGCTTCAGCGACACCGGCCTCGGCCCTGTCCGTCCCACCTGGAGGGGCAAGTGCGAGGACGCCGAGGGGTTCAATGCCACCTTACTCTGCAACAACAAGCTGGTCGGCGCCAAGTGCTTCACCGGCAACCTACCGGTCCCGGAGTACAACGACCCGAGCCCGAGGGACTTCATGGGGCATGGATCGCACGTGGCCTCGACGGCTGCCGGCGCCGAGGTTCCCTGGGCCGACCTGTACGGCTTCTCGGGCGGGAGGGCGAGCGGCGTGGCGCGCAATGCGAGGATCGCCATGTACAAGGCGTGTGTCCCACTCCCAGGGGGGTGCCCTGGCTCGGCGACCATCAAGGCGATCGACGCCGCTGTGAGCGACGGCGTGGACCTCATATCCATCTCCATCGGGGTCGAGCCGGGCACGCCCTTCTACGATGACCCCATCGCCGTCGCTACCTTCGGCGCCGAGCGCAGGGGCGTGTTGGTCGTCGTCGCCGGTGGCAACGACGGCCCCGAGGCGTCTTCCGTGTCCAACGCCGCGCCGTGGGTGACCACCGTCGGTGCCGCCACCACGGACCGGGTGTTCCCGGCCAAGCTCATGCTCGGCAACGGCGTGGCGCTGACGGGCCAGTCCCTGTACACCGAGAAGTCCAAGGGCACGAGCATGGTCGGGCTCGTGTACAGCTCCTGCATCGAGAATGACCTGACGCCCGACAAGGTGACGGGCAAGGTGGTGGTGTGCGCGTGGATGGAAGGAGACGAGACCGGCTTTTACGTGGAGAGAGCCGGCGGAGCCGGGATGGTGTCCGCGATGGGCATGGAACGGCTCCATGACGCCGTCAATGCTCCGGCGTTCACGCTCCCCGGCGTCATGATCAGCGACACCGCGGCCAATAAGCTGGACGCCTACATGTCATCGTCGCCGTACCCGGTGGTGTCGTTCGCCTTCGCCTGCGAGACCGTGACCGGCGAGAACCGGGCGCCTATGGTGGCGGGGTTCTCGTCGCGAGGCCCCAGCGTGGTGGCCCCGGAGATCCTGAAGCCGGACGTGGTCGCGCCGGGCGTGAACATCCTGGCCGCATGGTCGGGGGCCGTGCCGCCGTCGGGCTCCAAGAAGATTATTGACCCGCGGCGCGTCGAGTACAACATCCTCTCCGGGACGTCCATGGCCACTCCGCACGTCGCCGGCGCCGCGGCGCTGATCAAGAAAGTGCACGGCGACTGGACGCCGGCCATGGTGCGGTCGGCGCTGGTGACGACCGCCGGCCCACTGGACAAGAACGGCAGGGAGATGTTCGACAGCGGCACCTTGATGGACGCGACGCCGCTGGCTGCCGGGGCGGGGCTCGTCCTCCCGAGGCTCGCCATGGACCCGGGCATGGTGTACGACGCCGGTATGCAGGAGTATGTGGACTTCCTCTGCACCCTCAACTACACGGCGGAGCAGATGCGGCAGTTCGTGCCGGAGATGAGTTCAGCAGCTGGGTGCGGCGCACGGACGATCGCGGGCGGCATGGCCAACCTCAACTACCCGTCGTTCGTGGTGGTGTTCGACAGGAGCAACGGCGGCGGCGTCCGCAGGCTGACAAGGACGGTGACCAAGGTGTCGGCGCAGCCGGAGACGTACAACGTGACGTTCGCGGCGCCGGGGGGCGTGAAGGTGACCGTGACGCCGGAGACGCTGGAGTTCAAGAGGGAGAACGAGAAGCGAACCTACACGGTGGAGTTTAGCCTCCAGTCGCAAGGAATGGTGAGGCCGGCCGGAACATGGGACTTCGGCCACATTTCGTGGGAGAACAGGAAGCACCGGGTGAGGAGCCCCGTTGCCTTCAACTGGAAGATCTGAATACTGGTACCATGCAGTAGCTAGCTAGCTGAATATGTAAAAGGGAGATCTGAACTCTGAAACTGATGTGTTGCATCTGAACTGCGACTTGACATGGGGAAATAGCCATGAAGTATCATGATTGATTGCTTGTTGTGAACTTGTGATATCGAGAGAAGAATAATTATCATACGGAGTATTTTTTTCTTGTCCAGTTGCTAAAGATTTGAGGGTTTTAATAACATACTATGAATCATATGTTCTCTTAACCGTTTCCTCATCAACAGAATTTTTTCTGGTAATCGTCTCACATGGAGATTCCCTCGCTACAAAATATATGACAAGTCAGTTTATTGCTTCCCTCACCAAAACGAAAAACTAAAACTGTGGCAATACCATCTATTTAACAAGATAAATAGGACTGAATATTGCGTGACACACTCTCGTTCTAAAATCTCAAGCATTATTCATAATAGGATCCTAAGCGGGAGCCAGAACACTATCTCCATATAGGACTGAATATAAAACTTTTTGAAGCACAATGGAAAACCACAATTCTGCCAATCTATTTTTTTCCTAACTGAAAACTGATTTTGATGAACAACTTCATCTCAAGTTCCCAACTATGATAGGATGACTTTTGACAGGAAGCACAAATCAAAATTTCGAACCACCGCTTATTTGAACCACCGCTCATAGTTCCCAACTTGATAGGATGACTTTTGACAGGAAGCCAGATAACTGCCAGTTATGTAACTTAGCAGACAGCTTTAGATAAAAGGTGAGCTATCATTTAAACAGCTGCTGCAGAACTACTGCAGACCTAAAAGTTTATCAGATTACTTTTTGCTCTGTAATCAAGGATGCTTAGAATTTTCTCGTTGTTCTGTGGAACTGTAATCTGGTATATGATTTCTGTGAGAGTAGGCCGGAGATGTGCAGTTATCTCCTTAATTGATGTAAACAAAAACAGCTGGATTTACTTCGGAAACGAACAAAAGGATTCACCACAGATTTCTAGGCTCATGCAAATTCATGCATTGGAACTCAAGTTGAGAGGTACAAAAATTAGATAGTCCTAGTGAACAGATGAAGTTATAGTTGGGAGCAAACTTGAGCATAGCAGAAACAGAACTAATTTAATTTGATTCCGCTTACAAGCTTCCCAAGGAATTATAACTTAGATTAAAAAAACATAACAAAGCTAGACAAGATGGTACCCTGCTGCAATGCATATACAGATAGCAGACTTGAAAAAATAGTTCACCAATAGTCCTTTTATCCTCATCCAACTCAGTAATAATGAAGAGCATGAGAATTAACTTGCTATTTCTTATTTGTTTGTAGAATTTTGTTATGTACAGATCATTTATCAAAAAAATTGACTATATGAACAATTATACATACATCTTTGTTCTTGACCGATTTGTGGTCATTGGGCTTCTCAATCTATCCTTGAGTTGACACGAGTCAAAGGGGTATTAAGGAAGAAAAGGAGTCCTCAGGGACCAGTGTCCGGTGACTTCCGGTCCACGGAGGGGTTGCTTCCGAATCCCAGCACGAAGCGGAGCAGCGGCGGCGGCGCGCCACCGGCTCGTCATGGGCAGTGTCGTCATCGGGATCCAGAGGGACCCGTTTGTAATTTTATCTTTTCTCTGGATCTTTCTGTAAGAATGGTGTTCTAATATCAGTACCCCATCTCCCGCAGAAAAAAGAGCACGGATCAACTTCTCGCATGAGAAGTCTGGCCTGGGAACGGATCCTCAAACTAAAAGGTAGTCAACAAAGTGACTCAAGTAAGCCACTCTTCTCACTAAAGTGCAGATGCTTGGACTCTAGGCAACACACTAATAAACTCTGGTTACTTACTGTACTTGCTAATCTGCTGCGATGTCTTGATGAAGAGAAGTTCATGTAGGCCAAAAGGGACAAGTTCTCGTAAACACTCCATGAATAAAATGTATTCACAAGAAGTTGGAAGCGCGTCAGGCATTCTGATGCCTATCCTTTACAGAACCAACAACAACAACGTCAAAGCATTTTTCCAAGCAAGTTGGGATAGGCTAGATATGAAACCTAAGAGAAAAGAGAACCAAAACAAGAAGAAAGAAAGAAAAAGAAAATAAAAAAAATAAAAAATAAAAAATAAAGAAGTAAAAAAAAGGGAAAAAGGAAAGAGAAAAGAAGCGAGTGACTATTTTTCCGGCACATGGATCGCTGATCTCCATGCAGTCCTATCAAGAGCCAAGACTTTAGGTATATTCCAATCCCTCGGGTCTCTTTTTATCGCCTCCGCCCACGCCAACTTTGGCCGTCATCTACCCCTTCTAGTCTCCTCCATACTCTTTAGAGTTTTAATGTTAACGGGGTCTTCTAGAGACCTCCGCTGGATATGCCCAAACCACCTTAGTCGGTGTTGGACTAGCTTCTCATCGATCGGTGTCACCCCTAGCCTATCATCAATTACCTCGTTCCTAATCCGGTCCTTTCTTGTATGGCCGCACATCCAACGCAGTATGCGCATCTCTGCGACACTCATTTGTTGGATATGTTGTCTTTTATTGGGCCAACATTCTGCCACATAAAGCATCGCCGTTCTGACAGCCGTCCTATAGAACTTACATTTTAGCTTTTGTGGTACCTTCTTGTCACTACTAGGAAAACCCTTACTGCCGGCGCACCATATTTGCCTACTGTCGGCGCACCAGAGCCCGCTGGTGGGAACGGGCCGGTGGTAACTGGCTATTGCCGGCGCACCAGCCAGTGCGTCAGCGGTAGCTCAGTTACTGCCGGCACACTGTGCTGGCTTCGCCGGCAGTAGCTTTGTACGGCTGGCGCACAAGCTGCTGCGCCGACAGTAGGGGTTGTGAGCAGTGGCGCTTGTGCTGTGCGCCGGCAGTAGGGGATGGAGGTGCGCCAGCGGTATAATTCGAATATCTTATTTTACAGCATTTTCCAGCGTATTATGAAAAGCGCATAGAGCCAAGTCTCATTTCGGTATCAATACACAAATAGTCAACTCTCATTTCGAAATCTTGATTTATACAACACACATGCAACACCGAACGACGAAGTTTCACAAAGTTAGAAGTCTCTGTACATAGTCACAAGTGTCGTCATACACCTCACAATGTAGCTACTAACCTAAACTACAATCACATAAAACATGACCATGGTCACAATGAGCATCATCACGAAGGCCATGGTCTTTATCCGGTTCCTCCTCATGTCTCTCATCTCTCCCGCTAGATAACGCGCGTATCTTCCTTCCGCCTCCACCCTAGTGGGGTATCCTTTGTAGTTGTTGCCACTGAAACGGTGCACCTGTCTCCGATAGTCCTCTCAGTCGTCGTAGACTCCAGGAACCCTTTGTACACGACATATGTCGTCGGCATCTCCATGCACAAGACAAATAAAACGTCAGTACCAAATCATAGATGATATATCTATTTGCAACATATAAGTATATATGAGAAGTAAAGCACGAGTGTACTGACCAACATTCTAATCATCGGCCAATGCAATTAAGAAGTGTCAACTCAAACAAGAGACAAGTAGTATGAACTAAATAGCATGCCTCATACTTTGTTGGTAGAAACAAATATTAACATTCAGGGATGGAGTCAGTGAGGCCAGGTAGGATGCAGAAGAGATTCATATTTGTGGCCATCACACCAGGCTCACTGGCTCCACCCCCGAGTGTACGAGTGACCAAACATTCTAATCATCGACGTACTCCAATAAGAGCCAAGTAGTATGAAGTAGATAGCATATGCCTCATACTTTGTTGGTCGAAACAAATATTAACATTCAGGGGTGGGGTAAGTGAAGCAAGTAGGATGCACAACAGATTGATATTTGTGCCATCACACTAGGTTCGCTCACCCCACCCCAGAGTGTAGTGACCAAACATTCTAATCATCGGCCAATGCAATTAAGAAGTCCCAACTCAAATAAGAGACAAGTAGTATGAACTAAATAGCATGCCTCATACTTTGTTGGTCGAAAAAATATTAACATTCAGGGATGGAGTCAGTGAGGCCAGGTAGGATGCACAAAAGATTGATATTTATGGTCATCACACCAGGCTCACTGGCTTCACTCCCGAGTGTACGAGTGACCAAACATTCTAATCATCGGCGAACTCCAAATACAAGCCAAGTAAGGGTCGTGTTAATGAAAATGATTAAGGTAAATACGCCATAATGTAGAAATATATACCAAAGTAAATGGAAATGATTAAGATAACATGGTGTGTCTGATTCCATAGACTAACAAATTACTAGACGCAAGCTAACGAGTTCACATGCACATCCATACAAACTAAATAAAAGTGACAAGTCGATCGGACCGGAATATATAGCAATTACAGTATGCAAGTTCATCAATGTATCGTTCAAGCTAAGCAAAAGAGTTCCCGTCGTAGGATCAGGTTGTAGGCCTAGGGGGGAATGGACGGCAGCCCTCCAGCGAGTTGAATGGCCTTTCCTCATGCAACATCTCCAAGCGGAGTTCTAGTTCGTCATTAGGTGGTAGACCGTAGCCGTAGAAGAACGTGCCAGACCTACTGCTGACATCCTGCTGGATTATCGTGCAAATTATCTGCTGGATGCGACCCCAATTTAGTCTCAGCTCTCTATCGTTGACATCCACCATGTTTTTGAACCTGTTTCTAAGAGTTTCTGGCAACAACATGTCTTCTGCGTTCTTTACGTACTCCATCGTCTGAAGGATGGCGTACCATGCACCCATCCCATTCTCTTCCGACGACTGCCTGAGGCAGGGAAGGTTGGTTGTGTGGGTTAACGCCAAGCCTCCTCCTACTTTCCTCTATACTCTGAGGGGGTCTGTCTTGGAGGCGAAGCCGGTGAGAGCATCATTGAGAACGCTCTTGATGTCGGTGTAGTCTTTCTTCTTGTCCCTACCTGAGTCGAGATATATTGCATGCGAGTGTTGCGGGGGCATGACGATGAGGGTGCAGAACTTGTCTCTACGCAAAACACATGGATTAATCTTCGCAAATGCAAATGGAGATATATGATAGAATGTAATGGGGACTAGCGAATCATTACTTACTCAAGGAAGTAAGGGATGAGAATGACGCTCTTCTTAATGTTCAGCAGGAAGAAATCCTCGATCTGCTTGGTGGCAATCATCTGATCCCCACGGTTGCAGATGATGCTCTCCCACATATAGAAGGGGTCCATTAACGCGATGCCCGGCGTCCCCTCCTTAACGATCTGGGAAGAGAGGCTAAGAGCAACTAGTCGGACCACGGTATGGTGGAGCATTTTCATGCGAAAGATGTTGAAGATGTCATCGAACCGGATGAAGCACAAGTCCGCGGGGGACTTTTCGGCAAGGCCCATGCCAGTTGGCACCTTCCACATGTAGAGAGGGTATTCAGGAGATTTTGAAATGAGAAGTTGCTTCTCCAGATACATGACAGAGTTATGCAAGCTCCTCATATCCGCGGTGAGTTTCTTGACGACATGCTCCGGCAGCATCGTTTTACCCAAGTGATGCTCCGGTCGCCAATTGTCTGGCAACTTTTCAAGGTGTCGGACCGGCTCCTTGGCTTTGGCCTCTGCCTTTTCTTTGGCGTCCTTCTTCGCTGGCCTCTTCCGCTTCTTGGGTTATAGGCACTTCGGAAGGCCTATAGCATCCATCGCCTTATTGGTCATATCACAGAGTGTGTTTGGGCCCAGCATCTTTTTGGCGGCGGCGGCCACCTCAGGTGTTTCCTCTTCCTCCTCAGGCGTTTCTTGAGAATCAAACAACTTCTTAGAGCACAGATCTTTCGAAGTCGTCACGTTCGGAGCCACCGGGGCATTGTCATGGAGAACTTGTGAAGACGTAGGAATATCCCATTGGAAGTCGTCACGTTCGGAGCCACCGGAGCATTGTCACATTCGACCTCTAACGCCGCTAGCTGTTGTGGTGGGGCGCTGACCTCTGGCGCCGCTGGCTGTTGTGGTGGGGCGCTGACCACCGGCGCCGATGGCTGTTGTGGTGGGGCGCTAACCACCGGCGCCGCTGTCTGTTGTGGAGGGGCGCTGACCTCTGGCGCCGCAAGTTGCTTTCCTTTGCTTGTCGTCGACCCCGAGGAGGTGTTGATCCTAATTAGGGTCTTCGGCCATATCACTACCCAACTCTTTAGTGAGCTCAGCTTCATCGGGCTATCGGCACCATCCGGTTGATTAGGAAGATACAAATCCTCATAGCCCGGTAACGCCCGATCCACTTCAACCCGGTAAACGTCATCGGACATATCTCGTGTGTGCCACTTCTTATCTAGAGGCCGAATGATGGACCCCTCGCAACGTCTTTGAGTTTGTCGTTCACTTTCATCAGAAAGGTGCATGGCGTTGAGAGCGCATGCGAGAACATTGGGTCTCCGAACTATCCTTCGAAGTCTTCCTCGTTGGCGACTCCATCCATTCTGACGATGGTCCTCTTGCCTCTCCTCACGACAACACGGCTAGGTCTGGATGGGTCGATTATGAAGAAGCATTGGTCCACACGTTTAGCCAACACACATGGCTCATTTTGCGCGGTGGCGTTCGTGGACTTTGATTTGTTGGCTTCGGGTAGAAACATGGTGGTGAAATACCTGTCTTCTTTTGTGGCGCTCTTAGCCCATCTGATGCGGAACATCGGCACTTTCTCGCCAGTGTAGCTAAGCTCCCAGATTTCCTCGATCCTTCCGTAGTATCTAGTCTTTATGTCACCCGTATAGGATTCCATCGTTACCCCTGAGTTCTGGTAAACGTTGTTTTTGTCTTTTTCTTCCGTGTAGAATGTGTACCCGTTGATATCGTACGCTTGGTAAGTCATGATGTTGGGCGCGGGGCCATGTGACAAGGCCAATACTAGTTTATCGTCGTCATAATCCATTGGTGGGGGATTAGCATCAATGTGGTCTTTGAACCAGCGCGCGAAAGAGGAGTTGTGCTCTCAGAATATTTCTGCTTCCGTCATCGGCTTGCCACTGTTCTCTATCATGGTTTTGTGCTCTGTCAACCAAGGATCAATCAAGTCAATGTGGTGTAGCGCTAGTAAGTTGGCCCTGTCAAAGTCAGAAGTCCGACCAGACATGTGCACGTGCAGTTTCCTCCTTCCATTTTTGTGGCCTACTCCCTCGAACATGCGGAGGTGCTTGTTTCGAGGCAAACCAATAGGGTCCTCGATGTCTAGATAATTCATGCAAATAGAGATGCACTCTTTGGTGAGCCAGCCCTGGACGATGCTTCCATCTGGATGCGACCTGTTATGAACGTATCCTTTAATGACCCCATTCATTCTTTTAAACGGTATCATGTTGTGTAGGAATGCCGGCCCTAGATTGTTGATATCATCCATGATATGGACCAACAGATGGACCATCACGTCAAAGCTCACATAGGATCACCACGATCTCTTCCTGGTGCCTTGCAAGTTTCTTCACGCTTATCGACTTCCGAGTTATGACGTCGAAGAAGTTACAGAGCCCAGTCAACGTTGCACGGACATGGCCATCCATTATACCTCGGATTGCAACCAGAAGAATCTGCGTCATCATCACGAGACAGTCATGAGACTTCATGCCGCTGAAAAGTTTTGTTTCTTGGAGTCCATGTATCTGCTTATTAGCCCTAAGTAACGGAAGGGCACTCTGACTCCTACAAGGCAATTGAAAAATTGATCGACCTCAGCCAGACTAAAAGTGAAGCAGGAGGGGGCAGTAATAGTCTTGCTTCTTAATCCTTTTGCGCTTCTGACCGCCGTCCGTCTCCTCCTACGACTGTCCGTCTTGGGTCGGCGAGATCTGAAGCTCTTCCGTGATGTCCAAAACTTTCAGGTCGTGTCTTGCTTTTGGCCCATCTTTGGTCCGGTCCGGCATGTTGAGAAAAGTGCCAACCGGAATATAGTTCTGATATTTACTGTTCAACAACGATTTTTATCTGATTTATTTGAGTTATATGTACCGGCAATGAGATACGACCAACTAAAGAAAAAATGCTCATTACCAGCATGAAGTGATTTGTTGAATACATTATTGAATAGATTCTTCATCTAGCTAATCTTGTAGGCATGCACCGGCAATGATGGCGAAGCGAATGTCTCCTTAACTTTGGTCCACCTTGTTAATAAGACTCGCACCGTTGGTCAGCCACACATACAAGATCTCCCGTCGACCTAATCTAAAAAGCTCCAGATAATAGGCATACCCTTCCAGAATATAAACTTTTAAATTATTCTAGCTGGCCCTTTAGTACAGAACCTTGCATTGCAGGACCCTGGAACGAAAAGGAACTCATAAATCGTCTAACCACAGCCAACATTTTCAATCCAAGAGAAAAGACAGTACACAAGAAACTCGGCAACCAAAGAAATTCAAAACACAATGCACAGTTCACAAATTATAGAGCTATCTCTATGCACAAAAGTGTTTCGACAAAAAAGTAGCGAAACTTTCCCCTAAGGTATGTTGGGGTTTTGCTAGATGCGTACATGAGAGTACAAATATGCGGGCGTGTCATCTTGCTTAATGAAACAAAAAATAATATAAAATAGACAAATAAAGATAAAACATCATATGAGGAACACTGCATTTTATTCATATCATTGCATTGTACAAATACATATTGCATGTTCCAATAGGACTATATCCTTTTTGCCTTCTACGTCGCGCTCATGGAGTATCTGACTTAGGAGATTGCGTAGTTCATTGATTCCCGGTGCGTTTGCAAGCATCCGGTTAATTACATCCGCAGGGTCAAGCCCCGCAGAATACCTCCGATTAAGCTGCACTGATGGTCGTCGTCATGTTTGGATTGCTCATCCATATGCATGTGATATTCATGGAAAATATGTGTGCGGGTGGCTTTGTTTCGCCGAAATCCAGTCACTTATACTATCGCGATGTTGGTATGACCAACAAGATATGTCGATGAAGGGGATGACTTTCGCCTCGTCGGTGCAAAGTCATGTAACGCCCTGACTTCATCGGACATGGACATGTGCATGTGTTGCTATCGCCTCGTCGGTGCCAAGCAACAATGTGTCTGATCCCGTAGGTTTGGGACATGTCGATAATAATGGTGACCTAGCCTCGTCGGCACTTGGCCATGATTTTATCTAGCCTCGTCAGCTTAGACATGATGGTAATGATATGTAGCCATTGTCTCGTCGACACTTGGCCAAGGTGTCGATGTAAAATAATATCACATATGCATGTTGGATGATGCTTCTCAAATATGTTAATCTCGCGTTCGTGTAGGAGCAAGATCGATGATGGATATATTGTATGGACGCCTCCCTGTAAGGGTCGATGTAGATGAATGATTGAGCATGCCTCCCGGTAAGGAGCAAGATCAATTTGATATTTCGACTCTATCATATTTGGCGTTTGGCCGCATACTTCCGTCATAGATTATACAGAACTGCAGTCGACCATCCTTGTTGAGGTAATCCACAATCGTAGGGATAAACCAACATCGTGGGGATAGTCGTCCCGCGCTCATGTATTCGATCGCCGATTTCATCACATCGGGAGGCCATGATTTATAGCCTCGCTTCGATGGCGGAGTATATAATTACTTTGATCTTGATGTTTCCTCTTGAATCAGTGACAGATGCATATACGTCGTAGCATAAACACTTTGAGGAAGAAGTATCAAGATGCTAAAATTTATTGCTTACCGTCAAAGACGCGCTTCCTTCCTGGCCCCATAGTCGTAGCCATAGATGCCGCTGCGTCGCAACAATCGTCTCGAAATTTGGTGGGTGAAAGTGTGGCGTTCGTCGTTCGCAAGATTTCGATGCAAATCGATAAACTGATTGAGTGAATAGGAATACACGTTATTCGTTGTTTGCAAAATTCCGATGCAAATCAACAAATACGCGTACGTGAGTCACGAGAGCCAGGCCGTGCTGGCTTTAGCGCGTGCGTTCTCTCCTCCTCCCGTATGGTCTTCCCTTCTGGTCGAGCGACCTCCTAGCTTTATATAGGCGCTGGCCAGGTTTCTGGATCACGTCATATCGCTCAAAACGCGTGAAGATTTAAACAAACTCTATCTGCTGGCCAGAAACGTGCCGCGTGGGTTTCTCTTATTTTGTACCGCAACTTAATTAACCAAGCGCTGGGTGTCGCCCAATGCCAAATGGGCCATGTGTACGTAGAAGTATTTGGTGTACACCAAGTTTTCCATCGGGGCATCGTATTGGCAATGGTCTTGCTCAGCTGCAAAACAACAACACTTGAAAACGATTGATATTTGATTACCTTGATGCTCGTCTCCCACGTGTAGAAATAATCATGGGTTGGCCAAAGTTAACTCTTTAGTAAAAATCATCATTGGCCCACACGTCACGCTGTCATGCATGGGTCATAGCAAATTTGCATGTACCATCATAATTGACACGTGCATGTAATATACACTATATGTTTTATTACGAATTTTTGGTACAAAAATCCGTCAAACAAATGCCCCTCACCGAGTGTAGTTTATGCGCGAAGCAGTAGGGACTAGACTCGGTGAAAAATAATATGTCACCATTTGTAACAAATCATCAATGGCACAAAGAAATGTTCCGGAAATATACGGCAAACAGTCACGTCTCTTTTTTTTCCGAACATTTGTCTCCTTATTGTATATATAGATCACATTTGGTGTGATAAAATGTTTGGGAAACTTGTAATTCCTCCTTATTCACTTTCATTTGCCTTCGTCGTGCAATCTGGAACGAAAGCAACCATCGGTTAAATAAAGTGCGCGGTTGATACATGCTTGTTCAGTGGCTACGCCTTGTGAGATGGCCGAAATACATAATAGGACGTAGCACATGGGGCTACAATTTTAAATGTACAAGTGCGACAAAAGATGTATTGTCACAATTTTTACTAGGATAGGCGAGATGGAAAGTCTCACACCTTTTATTCTTTAAAAGGGGGTATTCCCCTGCCGTTCTTCACTGCGACTAAGTTGGTGGTGCCAGCCAGTGAATATTCGAAACTCCATTGCGACCAACTTGGTGGTGCCAGCCAATGGATATTGAAAACTCCATTGCAACCAACTTGGTGGTGCCAGCCAATGGATATTGGGCTCCACTACGACCAGTCGATGGTGCCAGCCAATGGATTATACCCATGTGCGATTCTAAGCATTGAACCGCAATAACAATTTTATCAAGTTCGATGCGACCGTGAAGCAACTACGGTGCCAACCATCAAATTTGATGGGTTTCACAGGTTGACACTGACCGCACTGGCGTGTCTTGCTGCTCCCATATTTGAAACGTCGGAATGTCATCGACGATGTAGATGAACTAGGAGGCGATGATGCCCCCAGTGTTGGTGGTATGACTACCAAAGGGCCGATGCCCCTAGTGTCACCAATATGGCCATACTATGGATGGTGCCTTCAATAGCGATGAATTAGTGGTGCAGAATTCCAGTCGCTGGAAAAATATCGGTGACGTTATGCACGATGAGCAGTGTCACGCGTATGCAGTAGTGGCATATAAGGATGCACAAAGATCGAGGAAATATATATTTCTCTCTAAGAACCAGCGAGGAAACAAGCTGCATGGGGGCACAAAATTAACCAAGCAGGAAGAAAAACGGAAAAAATGTTTTCATTTTATTTTATTTTGGGATATTGGCTTTTCCTAGTAACACCGGCTATGAACGTGACCTTACAAATGGTAACCCAAGGGATAATCATCAGGAATCGTCGAAGAACCATGACAGTTGCAACTTGATAATTTAGTTTATGTGAGTGTATGTGAAAGACCGCATGCTTCCATGATGCTTTCAGAAGGATGGGAATTCTTACCCTAGACTTCATGCGACTGAGTAGCCCCACAACTTCATCATGCCCCTTGCACATGTATCAAGAACACAGAGACGTAGGAGAGGGTGACTTGTGTAAATGGTTATGGGATAAATGACTTGGCTATTTTTCATGGCCTAGTTGAGGGGTGGTTCACGACTACTCCCCTCCTTCTTTCCAATGAGTCCCCTACGGATCATGACTTGCTTGATGGAGACTTGCTTCTTTGATTGGCTTGTTTTCCTTCTCGCATCTTCTTTTTTTGTTTTTTTTTTCTGATTGGAGGATTGCTTGGACTTCGTGAACTTTTGTTGGACTTTCCTCATTTGGTCGAGAGGATTTGATTGGATTTCTTGAAGGACCTTCTTTGGAAGTTGCTAGGGGACTTGATGTCTACTTCCCCCTCCTTTTCCTGTAGACAGTGTTGGGCCTCCAAGAGCAGAGGTTTGTAGAACAGCGGCAAGTTTTCCCTTAAGTGGATCACCCAAGGTTTATCGAACTCAGGGAGGAAGAGGTCAAAGATATCCCTCTCATGCAACCCTGCAACCACAAAGCAAGAAGTCTCTTGTGTCCCCAACACACCTAATAGGTGCACTAGTTCGGCGAAGAGATAGTGAAATACAGGTGGTATGAATATATATGAGCAGTAGCAACGGTGCCAGAAAATAGCTTGCTGGCGTGTAGTTGATGGTGGTAGTATTGCAGCAGTAGTAACACAGTGAAACAGTAAACAAGCAGCGATAGCAGTATTTAGGAACAAGGCCTAGGGATTACACTTTCACTAGTGGACACTCTCAACATTGATCACATAACAGAATAGATAAATGCATACTCTACACTTTTGTTGGATGATGAACACATTGCGTAGGATTACACGAACCCTCAATGCCGGAGTTAACAAGCTCCACAATTACTGTTCATATTTTAGTAACCTTGTAGTGTAAGATAGATCAACGGACTAAACCAAGTACTAACATAGCATGCACACTGTCACCTTCATGCATATGTAGGAGGAATAGATCACATCAATATTATCATAGCAATAGTTAACTTCGCAATCTACAAGAGATCATGATCATAGCATAAACCAAGTACTAACACGGTGCACACACTGTCACCTTTACACACGTGCAGGAGGAATAGAACTACTTTAATAACTTTGCTAGAGTAGCACATAGATAAATTGTGATACAAAACTCATATGAATCTCAATCATGTAAAGCAGCTCATGAGATTATTGTATTGAGGTACATGGGAGAGAGATGAACCACATAGCTACAGCGGAGCCCTCAGCCTCGGGGTGGATTACTCCTCCTCATCATGGAGGCAGCGATGGCGGTGAAGATGGCGGTGAAGACGACGGTGGAGATGGCTCCGGGGCAATTCCCCGTCCCGGCGAGTGCCGAACAGAGAGTTCTGTCCCCCGAATTGGAGTTTCGCGATGGCGGCGGCGCCCGGAGTCTTTCCGGAGTTTCGTCAATTGGTACTGCGTTTTTAGGTCGAAAGGGCTTTTATAGGCGAAGAGGCGGCGCAGGGGGCACCGGGGGCGCCACACCCTAGGCCGGCGCGGCCTAGGCCCTGGCCCGCGCCGCCATGTGGTGTGGTGGCCCCTGGCCCCTCTCCGACTCTTCTTCGGTGTTCTGGACGCTTCCGGGAAAAATAGGAGGTTTGGCGTTGATTTCGTCCAATTCCGAGAATATTGCCCGAACAGCCTTTCTCGGAACCAAAAACAGCAGAAAACGAGGAACCGGCACTGTGGCATCTTGTTAATAGGTTAGTTCCGGAAAATGCATGAAAATGATATAAAGTGTGAACAAAACATGTTGGTATTGTCATAAAACAAGCATGGAACATCGGAAATTATAGATACGTTGGAGACGTATCAGCATCCCCAAGCTTAGTTCCTACTCGTCCTCGAGTAGGTAAACGATAAAAGATAATTTCTGAGGTGACATGCTACCAACATAATCTTAATCATACCATTGTAAAGCATATGAGATGAATGCAGCGATTCGAAACAATGTAAATGCAATGAGTAAACAAGTGAATCATATAGCAAAGACTTTTCATGAATAGTACTTTCGAGACAAGCATCAATAAGTCTTGCATAAGAGTTACTCATAAAGCAATAAATTCATAGTAGAGACATTGAAGCAACACAATGGAAGATTAAGTTTCAGCGGTTGCTTTCAACTTGTAACATGTATATCTCATGGATAGTTGTCAATGCAAAGCAATATAACAAATGCAATAAGCAAGTATATAAGAATCAATGCACAGTTCACACAAATGTTTGCTTCTTGAGGTGGAGAAAGATAGGTGAACCGACTCAACAATAAAAGTAAAAGAATGGTCCTTCAAAGAGGAAAGCATCGATTGCTATATTTGTGCTAGAGCTTTTATTTTGAAAACATGAAACAATTTTGTCAACGGTAGTAATAAAGCATATGTATCATGTAAATTATATCTTACAAGTTGCAAGCCTCATGCATAGTATACTAATAGTGCCCGCACCTTGTCCTAATTAGCTTGGACTACCGGATCATCACAATGCACATGTTTTAACCAAGTGTCACAAAGGGGTACCTCTATGCCGCCTGTACAAAGGTCTAAGGAGAAAGCTCGCATTGGATTTCTCGCTATTGATTATTCTCAACTTAGACATCCATACCGGGACAACATAGACAACAGATAATGGACTCCTCTTTTATGCATAAGCATGTAACAACAATTAATAATTTTCTCATATGAGATTGAGGATATATGTCCAAAACTGAAACTTCCACCATGGATCATGGCTTTAGTTAGCGGCCCAATGTTCTTCTCTAACAATATGCATGCTTAACCATAGGGTGGTAGATCTCTCTTACTTCGGACAAGACGGACATGCATAGCAACTCACATGAAATTCAACAATGAATAGTTGATGGCGTCCCCGAGTGAACATGGTTATCGCACAACAAGCAACTTAATAAGAGATAAAGTGCATAATTACATATTCAATACCACAATAGTTTTTAAGCTATTTGTCCCATGAGCTATATATTGCAAAGGTGAATGATGGAATTTTAAAGGTAGCACTCAAGCAATTTACTTTGGAATGGCGGAAAATACCATGTAGTAGGTAGGTATGGTGGACACAAATGGCATAGTGTTGTTTGGCTCAAGGATTTGGATGCATGAGAAGTATTCCCTCTCGATACAAGGTTTAGGCTAGCAAGGTTGTTTGAAGCAAACACAAGCATGAACTAGTACAGCAAAACTCACATAGAAGACATATTACAAGCATTATACAACTATACATCGTCTTCCTTGTTGTTCAAACATCTTACTAGAAAATATCTAGACTCTAGAGAAACCACTCATGCAAACCCAAATTTTAACAAGCTCTATGTATTTCTTCACTAATGGGTGCAAAGTATATGATGCAAGAGCTTAAACAAGAGCACAACAATTGCCAAGTATCAAGTTATTCAAGACATCATACCAATTACTACATGTAGCATTTTCCAATTCCAACCATATAATAATTAACGAAGAAGTTTCAACCTTCGCCATGAATATTATGAGCTAAGAACACATGTGTTCATACGAACCAGCGGAGCGTGTCTCTCTCCCACACAAGCATTTATTCAAACAAAAACAAAAACAAGAAACATACAGACGCTCCAAGTAAAGTGCATAAGATGTGACCGAATAAAAATATAGTTTCAAGAGAAGGAACCTGATAATTTGTCGATGAAGAAGGGGATGCCTTGGGCATCCCCAAGCTTAGACGCTTGAGTCTTCTTGAAATATGCAGGGATGAACCACCGGGGGATCCCCAAGCTTAGAGCTTTCACTCTTCTTGATCATAGTATATCATCCTCCTTTCTTGACCCTTGAAAACTTCCTCCACACCAAACTCGAAACAACTCATTAGAGGGTTAGTGCACAATAAAAATTAACATATTCAGAGGTGACACAATCATTCTTAACACTTCTGGACATTGCATAATGCTACTGGACATTAGTGGATCAAAGAAATTCATCCAACATAGCAAAAGAGGCAATGCGAAATAAAAGGCAGAATCTGTCAAAACAGAACAGTTCGTATTGACGAATTTTAAAATGGCACCAGACTTGCTCAAATGAAAATGCTCAAATTTAATGAAAGTTGCGTACATATCTGAGGATCATGCACGTAAATTGGCTTAATTTTCTGAGCTACCTACAGGGAGGTGGACCCAGATTCGTGACAGCAAAGAAATCTGGAACTGCGCAGTAATCCAAATCTAGTACTTACTTTTCTATCAACGGCTTTACTTGGCACAACAAAACACAAAACTAAGATAAGGAGAGGTTGCTACAGTAGTAAACAACTTCCAAGACACAAATATAAAAACAAATTACTGTAGCAAAATAACACATGGGTTATCTCCCAAGAAGTTCTTTCTTTATAGCCATTAAGATGGGCTCAGCAGTTTTAATAATCCATTCGCGGGAAATAGTATTTGAAGCAAAAGAGAGCTTCAAGAGGCAAATTCAAAACAAATTTAAGTCTAACATGCTTCCTATGAAGAGGAATCTTGTACACAAATGAATTCATGAAGAACAAAGTGACAAGCATAAGAGGATAAAACACGAGTAACTTCAAGATTCTCAACATAAAGAGGGGAAACTTAATATTATTAAGATGCATATAACCATATTTCCCTCTCTCATAATAACTTTCAGTAGCATCATTGATGAAATCCACAATATACCCATCACTTAAAACATTCTTATCATGGTTCATATGCATAGAAGTATCATTAATTTTGGCATAAGAAGAGTTATTCTCATTAATAGTAATTGGAGCAAGATTATTATCAAGAATTTGAACATGGTAAACACGTTGCATATTAAAAGAATTGTTTTTGGTAATCCAATCATGACTATGACAAGTTTCATAAGGATAATTATAACCTATATCATAGCATTCTTTATAATAATCATCAAAGATCGGAGGCACGAGTGTCATCATAAGAAATAGAATAGTTATCTTTCACGAATCGGTTTATCTATGACCATACCATCATTGTTATTAGAAGGAGATGTATCAAACACATAATGATCAGTAGCAAAAGGATTTTCAAACACCTCTTCCCCAAGCTTACAGCTTTCTATATTATTATGGGAGGAAGCATGGATAGCACTGACACTATGGCAATTATTATCATCATTTTCAGAATTAATTTCCCAGAGATTTGCAATATCAAAAGTAGTGTGCTCATTCAAATCATGATTTCTAATGTATGTAAAGGGCATAGGAAGATCATCATATTCAGATTCATTATCACAATAATCATTAGGAGCAACATACTTACGGTTACCTAGCGTTATCTCATTCACGCGGGGATACGCCGTTACCTCTTTCTTTTTATTCTCCTTCTTCTTCTTCTTCTTCTTCTTCATTCCCTTCTTCTTCTTCTTCTCTTCCTTCTCCTCATTTCCTTCTTTAGGAGGAAGAGGCTTGAAGGGTAGCTTGTCCGCATAACCTGATTTACTTCCAGAAACAATAGAAGAAACTTGGAAGGATTCCTCCTTTTCATTAATTAGTTCAAAACACATGGCGGTCCTATCATATTTTAACAAAGTGTCGTCTTCTAAAATATTTTGTATGTAAGTATTTGTATGGCTATTATCAATGCAATAAGAAAAACACCCATGCAGGACATCATCAATATCAAGATCACTCATATATAACAAAGAGATTTTTCTCGACAGGTTCTTCACACCCTAAAAATAAAGTAAGTTCATCATGCTGATTAGGAGTAATTTCATCATCACAATACAAATTTGCAGCACTCATTGGGTTCAAATTATCATTGGAGGAGCATTGAAAATTAAAATGACCCACTTCATGGCAAACTTCACAAATAAAAGGATAGAGGGCACAAACTTTTTTACCAAGATCATCTAGAGCCCTAAGCCACTTTCTAGTTTTTTCATTAATATGATGGATGCAATATTCATCTTTGACTTGATTAATTCCACAGGGTCTATGCATTCCACAAAAATTAACATGCTTATAAGAAATAGCATTCTTAGGAGTTTGAGCATGCTTATTGCAATAATTAACAACAATTTCATTCTTCATGCAAGCCTCTTTAAAAGGTTCATGATACTTATCAAAATTCTTCTTAGGCAATTCAAAATGAGAAGCAAAGGATTTATAAAGATTTGCAGCAACTTGAGAGTCAAGACCATAAGTAGCACTCATATTTCGAAATTTATCGGTATCCATAAAGGCTTCAATGCATTCATAATCATAATTTATACCTGACTCTTTACCTTTGTCGTTCTCCCATCCTTCAACGTTGTCCTCAATCCGATCAAGAAGATCCCACCTAGCTTCAACCTCCTTGCTTGTGAAAGATCCCTCCGAACACGCGTCCAGATAGTCCTTGTGTTGTCCTGAAAGCCTCGCATAAAAATTGTTAACAATAACATTACGGGGGAGCTCATGAATGGGACATTTGAGCATTAGTGACTTCAGTCTCCCCCACGCTTGAGAAATACTCTCTCCATCACGAGGATAAAAGTTATAAATATAATTCCTATCAATATGCACTTCATGAGGAGGATAAAATTTAGAATAAAAGAGAGATGCAATTTCCTCCCAACCAAGAGAATGTCTATTCTCCAACAATTTATACCAATGTGCCGCTTTACCAGACAGCGAAACAGAGAATATCTTCTTCCTCACTTCATCCATAGAGATACCTGCACACTTGAATAACCCGCATAATTCGTGCAAAAACAGTAAATGATCTCTAGGATGGACAGTTCCATCCCCTTTATAGTGGTTGTCCATAACACATTCGATAATTTTCATAGGTATTTTATACGGAATACTTTCAGCAGGTGGATTTAAAATATCGAAACATCATTAGAGTTATCGCATATGGGAGATAAAGCATTATCGTAGCAAAATATTTCTTCCAAAGCTGAGGAGCAAAAAAGATTATTTTTATATAAACTAGCTTCCCCAAGCTTAGACTTATCCATAGTATTAGTAGTAATTGCATTCATACTAATAACATCACTACTAGCATGTAAATAAGGTTCCATAGGTTTTTTAATTTTTGCATCAAACAATTCTAAATCAGGAAAAGACTAAAAAGCTCACCAATTTTTTTGTTGTTTTCCATTATGCCTAACTAGTGTAAACAAGAAACAAAAAGTTGCAATTGCAGGATCTAAAGGAAATAGCTTCGAGTACTTACAATGGCGGAAAATAGCTTAGTAGCCGAGATCCGGAGTGTGAGTACCTTTTACCTTTCCTCCCCGGCAACGGCGCCAGAAAAAGTGCTTGATGTCTACTTCCCCTCCTTTCTCCGTAGACAGTGTTGGGCCTCCAAGAGCAGAGGTTTGTAGAACAGCAGCAAGTTTTCCCTTAAGTGGATCACCCAAGGTTTATCGAACTCGTGGAGGAAGAGGTCAAAGATATCCCTCTCATGCAACCCCGCAACCACAAAGCAAGAAGTCTCTTGTGTCCCCAACACACCTAATAGGTGCACTAGTTCGGCGAAGAGATAGTGAAATACAGGTGGTATGAATATATATGAGCAGTAGCAACGGTGCCGTAAAATAGCTTGCTGGCGTGTAGTTGATGGTGGTAGTATTGCAACGAGTAGTAACACAAGAAATACAGTAAACAAGCAGCGATAGCGATATTTAGGAACAAGGCCTAGGGATTACACTTTCACTAGTGGACACTCTCAACATTGATCACATAACAGAATAGATAAATGCATACTCTACACTTTTGTTGGATGATGAACACATTGCGTAGGATTACACGAACCCTCAATGCCGGAGTTAACAAGCTCCACAATTACTGTTCATATTTTAGTAACCTTGTAGTGTAAGATAGATCAACAGGACTAAACCAAGTACTAACATAGCATGCACACTCGTCACCTTCATGCATATGTAGGAGGAATAGATCACATCAATATTATCATAGCAATAGTTAACTTCGCAATCTACAAGAGATCATGATCATAGCATAAACCAAGTACTAACACGGTGCACACACTGTCACCTTTACACACGTGCAGGAGGAATAGAACTACTTTAATAACTTTGCTAGAGTAGCACATAGATAAATTGTGATACAAACTCATATGAATCTCAATCATGTAAAGCAGCTCATGAGATTATTGTATTGAGGTACATGGGAGAGAGATGAACCACATAGCTACAGCGGAGCCCTCAGCCTCGGGGATGGGTTACTCCCTCCTCATCATGGAGGCAGCGATGGCGGTGAAGATGGCGGTGAAGACGACGGTGGAGATGGCTCCGGGGGCAATTCCCCGTCCGGCAGGGTGCCGGAACAGAGAGTTCTGTCCCCGAATTGGAGTTTCGCGATGGCGGCGGCGCCCCCGGAGTCTTTCCGGAGTTTCGTCAATTGGTACTGCGTTTTTAGGTCGAAAGGGCTTTTATAGGCGAAGAGGCGGCGCAGTGGGGCACTCGGGGCGCCACACCCTAGGCCGGCGCGGCCTAGGCCTCGGCCCGCGCCGCCATGTGGTGTGGTGGCCCCCCGGCCCCTCTCCGACTCTTCTTCGGTGTTCCGGACGCTTCCGGGAAAAATAGGAGGTTTGGCGTTGATTTCGTCCAATTCCGAGAATATTGCCCGAACAGCCTTTCCGGAACCAAAAACAGCAGAAAACAGAACCTGCACCGTGGCATCTTGTTAATAGGTTAGTTCCGGAAAATGCATGAAAATGATATAAAGTGTGAACAAAACATGTTGGTATTGTCATAAAACAAGCATGGAACATCGGAAATTATAGATACGTTGGAGACGTATCAGGACTCATCTTCAGAATTTGAACAGCAGACGCGCACCTCTGTGGACTACATAGACCCTCATAGGCATTCTGGCTGTGGTGGAAGAAACACCCCGGGGGTGTCAAGACGCTCACACTGGACTCAACTTGTGTTGGCCAGGTATGCCTTTCTTGCTCTTTTTCCTAAGGGTTACCCCAGGGCATCGTGCCTCTGGGAGCCTGAAACATGGAAAGAAACATGAAGGGAATGGGACCTCAGTGCACAGAAGTAGCCCAAGTAATTTTCACCACTCCTGCTAAAAGCATACACTTTGGCGTGTTTCGTGTGTAGTGGGTATAGGTGCCGCTCCACTTTAACGCATGACACATGTGCCACCTTCAGACTAGCCCAAGGGTGACCAAGACTTCAATCACTAGCATGGTATGTTTAAGGGAAAGCCGTTTATTGTAGGACATTGATGTCCATGTTAAAATGAAGATTCAAAGAAAGATAAACAAAAAAAGGAGAAAAAAGGCGACTTGCGTGCAGCAGATCACGCAAAGTACTTCTTCAGGTACCTCCCATTGATGGGTGGTATAGGGCAATCCACTTCTTGGTCAATTAATTGATAGGCACCACCATCATATACTTGTTCAATGACAAAAGGCCCTTCCCATTTGGGTTCGAGCTTGCCTTTGACTTTACCCTTAACCACGATGGGGCGCCGAAGTACTAGAACCAAACCTCCCTTTCGAAAGACTCGAGGTTTTACTAGTTTTTCATATGTTCGAACCATATTTTGGCGATAGAGTTCAAAATTTTGAAGCGCATTAAGGCGATCTTCTTCCAAGGAATCCTACTCTTGGTATCGTAGTCGGATTTGCTCATCTTGGGTAATTTCATCATGGATAGCCACTCTTAGAGATGGTAGCTCTACTTCAAGGGGAAGAACCGTCTCTGTCCCAAACACCAGTGAGTATGGCGTTGCTTGGGTAGGCATTCGGACAGTGACACGGAATGCCCATAAGGCCTCGTAGAGGTGGTCGTGCCAATCACGACGATGCTTGTGGACCGTATTATTCAATATGTGTCCAAGGGTCTTATTGAAAGCTTCAATCAACCCATTGCATTGAGGATAGTATCCAGTGGAGTAATTCCACTGAATTACTTGGCAATGAATTTCAGCATTTTATATATGTGATTTGAAGGCCTTGGCATTATCAAAGGTGATTCGACGAGGGACTCCAAAGCGATATATGATATTACGCTCCAAGTAATTGATCACATTGTCACTTTTTACTTCTCTTAGGGGCACAGCCTCCGCCCATCTGGAGAAATAATCAGTCGCTGCTAGGATAAAGACATGACCTCCAGAAGATGGAGGGTCAAATGGGCCAACAACATCTATACCCCATCCATCGGAAGGCCATGAGGGAACAGTGGGATGTAAGGGAACATGAGGTTGGTGTTTGAGAACACCATGAATCTGACAATTGTGACACGACCTTGCTACCTTTAGGCAGTCTCTCATGATTTCGGGCCAATAATAGCCATCAATCCTTATGCTATGGTACAGTTTGGGTCCACCTTGGTGGCCTCCACAAATGCCATGATGGACCTCTTGTGGTATTTTATCAGCTTCATTTCTAGACACGCATCGCAATAGGAGCTCTTGACCGAATGAGCATCGATACAAGGTCCTTGCCATATAAATATATGAAGGGAGGCGCCTTTGCAACCTACGCCTTTCTACGGGATCATCAGGGAGAGTCCCATGACAAAAATAATTGAGGAATGGTTTGCGCCAATCATCCTCCTGTATGACGGTGGTGACAACATGATGTACCTCACACTCATCGGGTATTAGTTCCAGGACGGCCGGTAGGAGCCATCTTTCTTCAATTTCTATATGAGCGGGCTCCCCTTCGGGAAGCACTAACGCTGCTGCAAGTTTGGCCAAGGAATCCGCCAAAGCATTTTTACTTCACGGGACATGGGAGATTTCAATACGCTCGAATTTTCTCGTAAGGCTTTGAGCCACTTTGTAATATAGCATTAGCTCGGGCTTTCGTACCTCATATATGTCATTAACTTGACCAGCAATGAGTTGTGAGTCCCCATAAACCCGGAGGTCTCGTATATCCATAGAGAGTGCTAGTAGGAGGCCAAATAGGAGAGCCTCGTACTCTGCTTTGTTGTTCGAACATTCCTCCTTCAGGAGGGAGAAAGAGTGGTATATAGTCCCTCCTTGCGGAGTCCTGAATACTATTTCTGCCCCAGCTCTCCTTGTTGATGCGCCATCTGGGTCCGTCTCTATGCGAGAGGCCCCATCAAAATATAGCTCCCATGGGGGCTCGACCTCGACGAAAAATACTTCCTCATCGGGCAGCTCTACCACGAGCGGGGAGTCATCTGGCACGGGGTGTGCTGCGAGAAAGTCGGCCAATGCTTGCCCCTTAATTGCTTTTTGTGGAACATAAGTAATATCAAATTCCATCAAGGACATTGCCCATTTTCCGAGGCGACCCATTAGAGCAGGTTATTTAATTAATACATATTTTACTGGGTCGGCTCTTGCAATGAGTTCGATTTGATGTTCCAACACATAGTGGCACATCTTCTTTAATGCAAATACGAGGGCTAAACACAACTTCTCTATAGGTGAGTAGTTTTGCTCGGCGCCAACCATGGTTCGGCTTAAGTAATAACATGCCGCCTCCTTTCCTTCATCATTATGTTGCGCAAGGAGTGCACCCACATAGGAGGGTTGTGCAACAATGTAGAGAATAAGCGGACGCCCTTTAATAGGCAGCGGCTAGAACTGGGGGATTTAGGAGATATTTTTTAGTGCTATCAAAAGCGTTTTGGCATTGCTCGTTCCATTCGAACGGGCACACCTTTCTTCATCAACCTTGTAAAAGGTTGTGTAGGCCCCGAGAGGTTAGAAATGAAGCGTCGTATATATGCTAAGTGTCCTTGCAAGGATTTTAACTCTTTTAGGTTCGTGGGAGGCGGCATATCTTGAATAGCCTTTATGTTTTTTGGAGAGATCTCAATGCCACGATGATGGACAATGAAACCAAGGAATAAACCAGACCGTACGCCAAAGGCACATTTGAGAGGATTCATCTTTAATTGATGCTCCCGTAAACGATTGAACACAACACACATATCTGCTTGATGATTCGCGCGGTCCTTAGTTTTCACTACCATGTCATCAACATAACACTCAACTGAATTATGAATGAGGTCATCAAGGATAGTGGTCATAGCTCTTTGATATGTTGCACCGGCGTTCTTCAACTCAAAGGGCATTACAGTATAGTAAAAGTTCCCTTTCGGCGTTCGAAATGCGATGTCTATTGCATCATTTTCATCCATCTTGATTTGGTTATAACCTGATGATCCGTCCATGAAGGATAAAACACCATAACCTCTTTAATGAAACAGGCGGCAATGAGTTTGTCCACCTCGGCGATAATGCTATCTTGCAGTTTTGGGCGAAAGCGGCGTGGTTTCTGCTTCACTGGCCTGAACTTGGGATCAATTGATAGCTTGTTTGTAGCGACCCGTGGATCGAGTCCAGGCATTTCCTTATACTACCATGCAAAGCAATCTCGGAACTCCATTAGGAATTCTCGATAACTTTCTTTTTCCAAGGGAGTGAGGGCACTACTAACAAAGGTAGGGCGCGGCTCCTCCTCTGTGCCTAGGTTGACTTCGACAAGCTCATCAGTAGTGAGATGTCCTCCATCTTCAAGTTTTTGAGGTGCGGGGGAAGCCTCATATACTTCACCTTGGAGGGTGGTCATAGATCTATGAACCATCCTCGCAGTTGGAGGTTGACTCCTCTCTCTCACTTGGATCATGTACAAATGCCATGTGGCATGTGACCCTTTGTGGATTATCATTTCCTTCATCCTCACTTTCAGAAGACTCTGAGCGGATGTAACCTAGACCATATCTTGGCTGGACCTTCTTTTTATTTTTCTTGATGATCTTTTCTGCTTGACCCCACCACACTTCGCATATGGCGGGTGGTGATGGCAACCTGCAATTTCTTTGGAGTTCAATCCTCGACTTTCTTAAGAGGGAAACCAATCTTGGTTCCGCCTTCATAGTAGTCACTGCTACATCATTATCAAATATAGAGATGGGAAGTTTAATTAAAAGGTCACATGGTTGTACCTGCGGGACCTTATAGAAGAGAGTAGGCAGAAACCCATAATGTTTTTTCTGGGATCACCAAGACTTGCAACAGCATTGCTATGGAGATGTACATCGATGGGGGCTGCTTAGGTGCATCACCCTGTAGTTCCTCTATCTCAGCCACCCTTCTTCGTACCGTTCCTTGTGGATGTTCTATGCTTCTAGTCGTTGGACCAGCGTGCGTCTCCAGTATGATAGGGGCTGCTGAGCCACCTGTGTTGAGGCTTTTAAAAGCTCCTCAGTACGAGTGGAGCTGGAGAAGAAGTAGCTTCAGCACTCAGCAATATCGATGGTGATTTCATAGTAGGAGTAGCACATTCCCTCCTTTGGGGGGCTGTGTTACTATGCTTGTGGGTGGGAGGAGGAAATCTTCTTCCATGCCTCCGACCCCTGTCCTCTTGACTTTGGCTCCGCCTAGAAGAGTGTCGACTTGATTGAGGCTCAATTTTAGGTGACCTAGTTGAGCCCGGAGTGATGAGAATATCAGCCGGTAGTGCTACACGGCCTGGCCGGATTTGTGGCTCTCCACTTGAGAAGTAGTATTTTGCATTAGCATTATATGCCATTATGCCTCTCGAGTGGTGTATGGGTAAGTGTTGCTCGGAAAAATAGAAGAATCAACATCCTTGGATATGGCCCCACTTTTGTAGCTTCAGGGGACGGCCCCCATGCACGAAGCATGAAGTGCGCCAAGGTAGTAGATGGTCTCTTGGGGTACCCAAGAACTCCAATGTAATGAAGAGTGTTGCTGCCTCAACAGCTATACGTGTTGGAAGGGATGGAGACCTCTCTAGGGGAGCCCATGCACTTTGATCATGTTGAGGGAGATGACAAGGAGCATAACGACTAGCCCCACACTATGAGGATGAATAAAGTGCTCCAGCATAACGACTAGGAGCATGGTATTTTGACCTGCCCCTAACTCGCATTATCGGAGGGTCAGTAGTATGTGTGTATTGTCTAAACTCTTGAACACTCGTGAGCCATAGTTGACGGTGATCAGAGATCATGTTCATCGATTTTGTTGCCCCGTTATCGTTAGCTTGATTAGCAACTGGTGAATATTGATGTTTCTAGTGCCAGTGCAGTGCAGTTCAGACGAATAGCCTTGGCATCACTGTTAATATCATATACCTCAGTGTTGGCACTAACAGAGACTCGAATATGCCCCCGGCAATCAGGCATAATCATGAAATTTTGCAAATTGTTTGGCTACATCGAAGTTCCTGAGAACTCCAAGTGAGCAGGTAATATTGGTGGAGTATTTGTTGTATATTAGACAAAAAGAAAAATTGGAATGTGTATAGTCGCCCATGCATGGTTCTTAGGCCTGATAATAGCACGTATGCATGCCAGCCTGTATATCATTATCATGCTTCACTGTGGTCTCCGACGAGACTCATCAAAAGAACGTCACACACTGCTTTCATTTGGCCCAACTTATGTAGAAGTGGGACTTGAAATGCCTGTGTTGGTCGACAAAATAGAAGTAGAAAGTCTAATATACAGCATCATCCCCTTCACAGTTCCAGCCTGAACCATTCATACATGGCATTGGCTACGTGGGCAATCGTCCATGTATTGTACATGTTTCTGTAACCAGCTGGAACGCTTTAAACATGTTAGCATAAGGTGGATGTATCTAGCTCTTGTCAATATGTCGCTGACGGAAACAATGGAAACTGGCATCAGGTGCATGTACCCGACTATTGTCAATATGATGCTCTCAATCGAGCAGCCATTTTGGGCAGCGACCTGAGCTGGTAAAGCTTAGCGGCCATAGTGCCGGAGCATGTTTCTAGCCTGGCGGGGGAAATCTCAGGATGCTGGATCACCACCATTGTTATATAAAAATCGGGCTTTATGATCAAGCCACAGATTACAACTCAAGCCATTCATCAAGAGTGCCATGGATTTCTTTAGCGGCCGGGTATTAACCATATGCTTTGTGCAGGACGTTGCATTTTTTTTTGCGACGTCTCGATGCAACTTCTTTCCGTGAGCAATTTAGAACTAAGATTTTTGACGACTTTCGGAGCGCAGCAGAGATGGGAGGAGAATCATGTCCCACCAGGCGTGCCAATTTTGTTTCGACAAAAAAGTAGCGAAACTTTCCCCTAGGGTATGTAGGGGTTTTGCTAGATGCGTACATGAGAGTACAAATATGCGGGCGTGCCATCTTGCTTAATGAAACAAAAATAATATAAAATAGACAAATAAAGATAAAACATCATATGAGGAACACTGCATTTTATTCATATCATTGCATTGTACAAATACATATTGCATGTTCCAATAGGACTATATCCTTTTTGCCTTCCGCGTCGCGCTCATGGAGTATCTGACTTAGGAGATTGCGTAGTTCATTGATTCCCGGTGCGTTTGCAAGCATCCGGTTAATTACATCCGCAGGGTCAAGCCCTGCAGAATACCTCTGATTAAGCCGCGCTGATGGTCGTCGTCATGTTTGGATTGCTCATCCATATGCATGTGATATTCATGGAAAATATGTGTGCGGGTGGCTTTGTTTCGCCGAAACCCAGTCACTTATACTATCGCCATGTTGGTATGACCAACAAGATATGTCGATGAAGGGGATGACTTTCGCCTCGTCGGTGCCCAGTCATGTAACGCCCTGACTTCATCGGACACGGACATGTGTATGTGTTGCTATCGCCTCGTCGGTGCCAAGCAACAATATGTCCGATCCCGTAGGTTTGGGACATGTCGATAATAATGGTGACCTAGCCTCGTCGGCACTTGGCCATGATTTTGTCTAGCCTCGTCAGCTTAGACATGATGGTAATGATATGTAGCCATTGTCTCGTCGACACTTGGCCAAGGTGTCAATGTAAAATAATATCACATATGCATGTTGGATGATGCTTCTCAAATATGCGTTCGTGTAGGAGCAAGATCGATGATGGATATATTGTATGGACGCCTCCCTGTAAGAGTCGATGTAGATGAATGATTGAGCATGCCTCCCGGTAAGGAGCAAGATCAATTTGATATTTCGACTCTATCATATTTGGCGTTTGGCCGCATACTTCCGTCATAGATTATACAGAGCTGCAGTCGACCACCCTTGTTGAGGTAATCCACAATCGTAGGGATAAACCAACATCGTGGGGATAGTCGTCCCGCGCTCATGTATTCGATCGCCGATTCCATCACATCGGGAGGCCATGATTTATAGCCTCGCTTCGATGGCGGAGTATATAATTACTTTGATCTTGATATTTCCTCTTGAATCAGTGACAGATGCATATACATCGTAGCATAAACACTTTGAGGAAGAAGTATCAAGATGCTAAAATTTATTGCTTACCGTCAAAGACGCGCTTCCTTCCTGGCCCCATAGTCGTAGCCATAGACGCCGCTGCGTCGCAACAATCGTCTCAAAATTTGGTGGATGAAAGTGTGGCGTTCGTCGTTCGCAAGATTTCGATGCAAATCGCGTGCGTTCTCTCCTCCTCCCGTATGGTCTTCCCTTCTGGTCGAGCGACCTCCTAGCTTTATATAGGCGCTGGCCAGGTTTCTGGATCACGTCATATCGCTCAAAACGCGTGAAGATTTAAACAAACTCTATCTGCTGGCCAGAAACGTGCCGCGTGGGTTTCTCTTATTTTGTACCGCAACTTAATTAACCAAGCGTTGGGTGTCGCCCAATGCCAAATGGGCCTTGTGTACGTAGAAGTATTTGGTGTACACCAAGTTTTCCATCGGGCATCGTATTGGCAATGGTCTTGCTCAGCTGCAAAACAACAACACTTGAAAACGATTGATATTTGATTACCTTGATGCTCGTCTCCCACGTGTAGAAATAATCATGGGTTGGCCAAAGTTAACTCTTTAGTAAAAATCATCATTGGCCCACACGTCACGCTGTCATGCATGGGTCATAGCAAATTTGCATGTACCATCATAATTGACACGTGCATGTAATATACACTATATGTTTTATTACGAATTTTTGGTACAAAAATCCGTCAAACAAAAAGTTAGGAGTACTGAGAGTCATATTTTTGCTGAAACAGGTGTCTCTATTGACACTACAAGATAAACTACATGATGACTCAGATATTTAGTACTAGACAGAGCATCATAAGTTACAAACATATGTGAATGTTTGATCAATAGTTATATCTTGTATAGGCATCTATCAATATTTCAGTGACTATTTATACAGAAACTTGTGTATCACCATTAGCTGCAGCATTTCCAACTCATGGTTATCAGGCTTTCAAACCACAACTACTAACTTTATATTAATAGAAAATAGAAAATACCACTGACTTCCTGATTATCAAAGCAGACAGACATGGAACTGGAGTTCAGATTGGATTCCATTTTGTGACTTGCAAGACCAGCTTCAAACGAAAGTTCACCAGATGGCCACTCACCTTTCCGTTTTCACTGAATGAACATGAACATGGATCAGCTTTCATTCGAATTTCGGATAAATCTGTGTAACTGGAATAAGATTTATCTTCAGAGCTCTTTCTGAACAATGCTGTCAGCAATCAAAAAGCCATATCTAGTTCTGCATGTTTCACTCATTTACTATTGGTAGCTTCAGACCTGCAACTTGCAAGGCACCCCAACTTCAGAAACTCACGGTCCTTTCTAGACAAGTCCTTTCTGGAGTTCTTCTTTCATGGACAGGAAGTAATTAGAGCACAAACATGTTCACGGTCCTTTAATTTTGATCACCGCCACAGCAAAATCATGAGAAGCATGCAGGTATCACAGATCTACTTGCTTCAACAAACGTTTGAGCATCCATCTTACAGCATCCTGACGAAGCCAGGCAAGAAAGGCATGCCTTCAACTTCATCACAACACGGAACCAAACATCCTAATAAACAGCAATGGACCCCGATGCCTCTACATTAGCTTCAACCCCGCACCTCCAACAGTCAACAGTGACCATAACTGAAACATAATTCTCAGAACAGTTTGGTATTTTGACCTGTGACCTGTCCCAGTAGTGGTTTCTCCATTCACTCCAAGTGCTAACAGCAAGAACTTATCTAGAAGACCATTAGCAAGGATAATTGAGAGATTTATGAATTGATTTCTTGTTCCTTGGTAGGTCCAACGGGATTAGCCTTGTTTGGTTGGCAGTATAATCTTCAAACGTGGAGACTTGAGAGAGAACAGAGTCTACAAAATAAAATAAAAGCCCAAAACATGTTGGGAGGTTAACTTATTTTATTATCTATCAATGCCCTCCACACACATGGGTTCTGCGTTTTCTTGAGAGAGTAAAAAATACATGCTACAAGTTCATTAGAAAACAAAACAATGCAAACGTAGGTTTATCTTCTTAGTTGTTACCCAGATAGAACTTTCTTATTTGATGAGCACACAGATAAAGCTTGCCTTAGTAAGCGACCAATTAAGTATGAAAAGTCAGTTTATTGCTCCCCTCATCAAAACAAAAACTAAAACTGTGTCAATTCTTCCTATAAATGTTCCTAGACTACCCAGCCAACCAGACCATCTGAAAGGGGCAAATCCATCGTGTCCCTCCGTTTCACCAGCACAGTAACTTCTCAATCCCGCTTTTCACCTCAGCCGTTGGATATGGTAATTATTTTATCACCTTTTGCTTGTCCAAACGAGCCAATGACTTATGGGACCAGTTGTGTGTGCGGGCCACCGGTCGGAGGCAGACACGCCCGCTCGTCCGAGTCACCTTCTTTCTCCTGCGCGCGTGGGGCAGTGAAAACCCTAGATCGTGCCTCCTGTCCCTCCGCGAATCCCCGCCTCCTCTGCTCCTTCCCCAATCCGCTGCCCATCTTCTCCGCCCAATCCGCCGCCTCCTACCACCAGCACAGCACTTGCTTGTTAGTTGGGACGACCGGAGGACTGGAGAAGGAAGGGCCGAGCAGCGGATCCGTCGGCCAGGAGAAGAGGAGGCGGCCAGTGGGAGACTGGCGGCGGCCGCGCATCGACGAGATCAAGAGCCCCACCGGTGGCGGCCGGAATGGAACGGGGTGGCCGTGGCCAGGGCAGAAACGGGGCGGCGGCGCCTCGTCTCTTTTTTCTCTCGAGATCTTGCACGGGAGACCCAGTATGTGTCAGCCTTCCTCCTCTCGACCGGTGCCAACCACCAGCAGTCAGGCAGTGTGAGGCAACGAACCCTCGTCGTTTGCGTTGACCTCATCGTCTTCCGGAACGGTAAAACCTAGATCTCATCGTGGGCAAAATATCATGCGATGCCTTTTCTCTCACCAGCCCCGTGTGCTTCCCTCCACCCTCACCATGGCCTCCCTGACTTAGCGGCGGCGCGCCTGGCGGAACCGGTCGGAGCCGTACCAGCCGTCCCTGACCGGCGAGGAGCAGGGGCAGCCGTGCCAGATAGGAGGTCGGGGAGTTCACCCGTGCGGTCGCCTCCTCCTCATGCCTCCACAACTCTGCGGGGGAGAATCAGGCAGGACCGGTCTTAGCCGGAGCAGCCGGCCCTGGCCGGCGAGGAGCAAGGACAGTTCTGCCACATAGAAGGTTGGGGAGGACTAGGAGACGACGCGTGAGGCCAGTCTGGTTCGTCGAGGCCGGCCGTAGGACGGGCATGAGGTGACTGCTTCCTGGAATCCGTGAGGAAGCTGGAGCTTCCGGTTCACTTTTGCTACAGACCTCAGTATGTGTTCCGTGTGGCTACAGTTGATTTTTCGTGTATAGCAAAACTTTTGCTCCACTTCTTAGTTGATTGAGGAATATTGGATGCATAACAATGTTTATTCGTTTCTCTTAAATTGTTTAAACAGTTTGACTTCTACTCTGTTTTTTGGACTTCTACTCTTTTTTTTGGACTAGATCTCACTGGAATTAGAAGTTCTGTTAATCCTACTATTTCTCTATGCTATTCGTTACAAACAGAGGACAATGAAATCAAATTATATATTACGCGGATTGCTACGCTAGGAAGGAGATGAGGCTAACCTTCTCGGGAAGACTGGCTCTAACTAGAGCAACGTTGGCATGTGCCGGCACCTCCACTGTAGTTCGACAAACGTCTCTGGACCTGGTCGCCTCCCAATCTTTTCCTCGGGTCAGCATGATTCCTTGCCCTCGCCAAATAACCGTATGGTTTTGTTCATTTGTTTTATAGGTAAATGAATATATTGTGCTACTATTGCATTGTTTGTTATGAGAAAATGTCATTAAACCATGTAGATAACATGCCACAGATTGTCGCGAGTTCGCCTGAAGGATTATCTGGTCATGTCTATGGGAGGCCCAAGAGGCGAGGGTGATGACAAGGCCATATTTATGTTGTGAACAGGTAAGCTAAAATGTCTCATTGCGGGGTCTTTGCATATGTTACTATAATGTATATATGGTCCCTAAGCATCCTACTTTCACCTTTTGTGCTAATTTTGTTTGTCTTTTAATGTTTTTTTTATCTCTCTGAATCATCTAGCATAAACGTGAATCATGAATTTGTAACTTGTAACGAAAAGATCTGTGACAAGGTGAGTAATGTATATGCAGGGGTCACAACCATTGCCAGGGGAAAGTCAATGAGAAGTGGAGACATGGATGATCCAACTGATGATGCAAGAATGTTTACTAAAGCTGAAATCTGCTATAGCAGTAGTAGCTGCTCTCTCCTGGTCATTGACAGAGAAAACCAAGCAATGCTGGAGATTCAGCTCCAGCCTGATGGACTGATATCAGGATGAAGCTGGTTTTCCTCAAGGTACATTCCACCTAACCCTGCAATAGTACTTTCCACAAAAGAATACTGTTCTTATTTGAAGCCAAACACTGATAAATTCGTTGTTCATGAGGAGAAGTACCAATGAAACTGCCAATACTAATTTATTCAGTTTGAACTCTTACAGGCGTTGCCTTGCTTTTTTGCTACTGTTTTCTTTGGCTACATGCTTTGCGTTGCTTCAAGCCAGGTTTTAGCAATGGTGTTAACCTCCATTGAGCCGTTGCCGACCTCCACCGAACAGTCGCTGCTTCTCCTAGGGCCCCTGTCTCGGTCCTCTCCAACAAGGGTATATATCAAGAAGGTTGTTCGTGAAAGGGGCGAGTTCTGTAGACGAGTGCACCATGGGATGTAGGTGAGAACCAGGGGCCTTTTGGCAATGGCATATGTATATCTCAGTTGGCTGGTAGTATCTAAATCTTAAATTCGGCAAACATTCTAATTGCTCTTAAATGAACGTTGTGCAATTGCAATGTGTGATAAGTGCATACATGTAATATATAAATTGCTCTTAAATGGTGCGCAATTTATTCATTTTTCCATTTTTCACATCCGTATATTCTGTGATAAGTGCATACATGTTTTCTGCACTGGTAAATTGTCTTCAGGTGAAAAGAAAAGTCTAAGAAAGTAAATTACATTATGTGAAATAGAATACCGATTATCTTCTAGCAATTTTTTTGTCAAGTTTCAGGTATTGTGATTATACTATCTTTATGGGACCAGTATAGTGATTATTCTTAGGTATACAAAGGCACTACTTAGAACCTCAAAAAACACAAAACCTTTAATGCTGAGTTTTCTGCTCTTGAAGGGTTCTAGATGCCAATAAGGCTGCTGCTGTGTTCTCACCAGTGCAGTTGATTGGCTACGTTGGTGATGCTGAGTGCACAATGCAATTCATCTCCCTCTCCCCTAGACGGTGTATGTCTCTCCGTCCCGGATCTCCTTATTTATTTGATTTGAATAGTTTGATATATTATGAGATGTGAACGACCAGAAGTGGTTGGTAGAGCGAGCTTTTGTTCCATTGGTATTTATTCTTGGCTAAAGTGTTGCTTTTGTCTAATTAGCAATTAACTTGGAACAGGGTAGAAAAAGCTGCATGTTGTTTGCATTTCTTTGTCGTTTCCCATTTCCTCTCTTTCGTGCTTGCTTCTTATTGACAGACACGCTATTGCGGTTTTCATACTGCTATCTTTGCTAATGCTTACTGCTGTTTGTTGGGTCACTCTCCTTACCAAAAAATCTTTTTGCTAAACCAACTTTGTTTGGTTATTGTTGGGCTGTGACTTCTTGTTCTCTTTTGGATGGTTGTTTCTTGCTTTCCTTTCTTTTCACAGTGACAGTTATTTCTATACTGTTTTTCTTTTTTCCACTTTATTATATTTACCTGGTAGCTGCTTTTGAAAATATAAAGTTTGTGCGGTCTTTTTTTCCCTCTTCCTTCTTATTTAAAGAAATGCTCCTGATAAAGCATAGTTTGTTGGGCTGGTCTTTCCTTGCTTGTAATTCTTAGTTGTTTTCTTGTGTTGGTCTTTCCTTGCCTGTTTTTTTTGGGGTGGTTTGGTATTTTTGTGTGAACTTAATGATGTTATATTTGAATGTATGACCCTGTGCTATGTGGTGCTGCTCTATCGCTTGCGAGTGCCTGGCGCTAGAGTACATTAGATTCATATTTGCATTGCTTGTGACCTTGCTGGTTGGTAAGGATGTTGAGGTGCCTGGTGCTAATCACTGGAAACCTGGGCCTGCTGATGCCGTTTCAAAGCCTGATGGTTCAGTTATTCTTTGTTACTTTTAGATCTGCTGTTTTCTATTTCTAAAATGTGTTCCCTGTTTTTCTTCATTCCCGTTTCATGTCGCATGCATGTTAGTTACTTTTTATTATTTTTGGATGTGATTATTTCCTTCCCTTCTCTTTCTCTTTATTTCTAGAAGATTTTAGATGGATTCGTCTTGATCTGAGATGTTACCTTTCTTCCCTTTTTATCCTAGGACGTGATTCCTTTTGATAAGATGAGTTGGCAGTACTTTCATGACCCGATGGGTGATTTACGATGTTAGGTTGCCTCATATGATTCAAATTTGCTAATGATTTTTCTCTACTGTATGTCTTTGACTGATTTACACATGTTCAGGGTTTACTTTGAAGGTTTGGTTTGGGTGGCGGGAGATTCCTACACTGGTGGTGACAACGGCCAACATTGGTGCAGGAGGATTCAGTGGGTGTCTCTGCTGTAGGTGAATCTTCCTTTGTTTTATTATTTTGTCATGATGCTAATATAATAACCATCCTTTGATTTTTCATCTTGAATGTGAATATGCATTTCCTAATAGCTTTTATATTTGTGCATCTACTGTCCTAATCTCTTTTGAACATTTAATGCTGATGCAGTTTGTACAAGTATTATATTCCCATGCATACTCTCTATTGCTGATGTCAGTTAATGTTAGTCAGATTTAGGTTGTGAGGTGCCTTTTCTGGCCAATATGTGTGCGCTTTTAATACATGTCCTGCATTTTACAGTTTCTCCATTTTCTTAGAATGTAGTGTCCAGGCCAGTACGCTCTGCTCCGTGACGTGCCCAAGCCATATGAGCAGCTCCTTTTGATTAGTGTTCGTATTTTCAATCAAAAGATTTTTTTTCAATCAAGTCATTTAGGTTGAAATGGCGGCATGGAATATATGACCCAATAGCACCATCAACCTCGATAATACCACATTTGAGGTTGCTAATGTACCTGATTCAAATATCAGAAACCAGTCATTTGGGTAGCTGAGAGATGGCAGAATGGAAATTTGGCTTGCATTCCAGGTTCCAAATTGCATTTCTTTCCTTCATTTTCCTTTTGGAAAAATAGGAATGACTCGCTTTGATTCACTTTGATTTCCTTTGCTTTTGGGTAGGATTTGGTTGAGTTAGCAATTGCCTACAAGTTAAGTTAGCTTTGATTTATTTATTCTGGGTTCTATGCTCCGTAGGTAAATATACAGATGCTTAGAAATATAATAATGTTGTATAAATTATTAGATTTGGCTCGAGTTAGCAATTTCCTAAAATTTAAATTAGCTTAGTGTTATGTATTCTGGATTCTATGCTCTGATGCTTAGTACTATAATCATGTCATATAAATTATTAGCCTATATAATTTTGTACTTCAACATTTGATGGATAACCATTGTTTGAACCTAAACTGATGAAGTATCCTCACTTGGATACTTCTTTTCACCAATAAGCATTTACTAGCCAAACTTCATTGTAATAAGTGCTTTATGCCAGGCTGTTTGTTTCATTTTAATACAATGATTTCGTAGCATAGTATTTCTGCCCGTAAACTTTTCACTATGCATAGTATTTCTGCCCGTACAGACAGGAAGTGAGATTTCTAGGGTTAGGCCAAGAGGAAACTAACACATTTAAGAATTATTTGGTGCCTCAAGTCAGTTTCTCTAGAATTTGATGTAGTACAGGAAAAGGAATGGATAACCCATGCTTCAACAGCCTAGGTGATTAACTCTTGCAATCACATCCTACACGCAACACACTATGGGAGTCAAATAACTTATGGCCGGTGGCAGCGGCGGCCTATCCTCCAGTTGCAGTAGCGACTCAGGGGCAGCAGTAGCTTCGATTAAGAGGGTAACAGATATGGCTGAGGTCGGAGGAGATCGAAACACGGAGGCGCAATCATGAAACGCTAATAAGAGGCGGCGATGAAAAAAGTTGTTTCAGGCTGATGGTTCCCTTTTGATTTTTAGCTACTCTCTTTTCCATTGGATGTCGGTTGAAGTGATGAAGTATAACAGTTGGATTCCCTTTGTTTGTTGCATCGTGCCTATAATTTGTCACAGTTACCCATATCTATTTTCTTGGGTACACAATGACAGAATGTGCGCGTTAATATCATTTGTACAATTAATATCTATTTTCCACTACTTTGCATGTGAAAACCATTATATGTATGACCTGGATAACTGTAGACTACTTATAAGAGTTTACTGATTTTGTGTTTTACATCATCACCTATAAGGATGCCCCTGGATTATGTTCCTATCCATACAATACTTTCATTCTCTGCGCTTCAGCTAGCTAACATAGTTTTTTTCCCTTTTTATTTATTAGCCTCAAGGTCAGTAAAGCTTCAGTTTTTTCTTGCTTCCATTTGTTCTCATGTCTCACAAATTTAAATTGGTCATTTGATTGATAAGGTTTGTGGTGCCTGCTGATTGTTAGATTTAACAATCGTTCTATACAAAAAATAATTGTTGCAAATTACGTGACTTATGTGGATAAATCATCCTTTTCCTAATAATTAACCACCATGGTAAAACATCATGATGTTTCTAAAATGCTTCATGTAAATAGTTTGTGTTCTCGGCCAACTTTTATCCGTAAATTAGGCACCTTATCAAATTATATTGGTTGTGTCCCTCTTAAATACTATTTTCTATCAGGTTATCTCCATTGTTACTTCCCAGCTGTCCTCGCTGCACATGTTGTATATTTTTCATTTATAAATTTCCCTAATTATTGATAGAAAGAGCACCCGTTAATATATGTTCTTCTTTAAGTCTAGCAATACTTTCTATTCTCCTTCTCTCTAAAAGAATGTGCTTCTATGCAGGCCATCATTTGATAGTGTTCATCTCTACATGTTGATGTAGTTCATAGTCTAAAATTTTACCACTGGGTGGATTTTCTATGTCGATGTAGTTCATAGTCGTTTTCTATTTGACATTTCCAGTTATTTCATTTGTCTTAAAAACAGGTTGCGGAGTTGACTCCCTCAGTCGTCGACAACGGTTGTAAAAATTAGGATTTATCCGTGTGCAGAGAGGTCTATAAAGTCGTCTCCTCAGGTTGAATCGGAAGAGGTGATACCCTGCATGCTAGGCACATTAGCTTGTGTCATTTGTCTTAGGTTGGTCATCTCTTATGGTCTTGGTTCATCACATTTGCTTGTGTTATTTGTGCTAGGTTGGTCATCTCTTATGGTCTTGGTTCATCTCGTAGCTGATAATCCGAACAAGCCAGCTGAACCATCTAATGCAGACCTTATGTATGGTAAAACAATGTGTTTTGCTTTAAACTTTAGCTGTCACTATGTGTATAAATGTTATAAGTATATACTTAAATGCTGACTACTTACCGTTCAGCTTTTGTAGCTTATGTATTTGGCTGTTGTAGTTACTTTGTGGTTCTCAACCGAGAAATATAGTTCTAAATCATCATGTCCATTGGCACACAACATGTCGGGAGTAGTAATAATGTATATTCAGCATTGGCTTGATGAGATTCTCGGTTATTGTCGGTAGTGTTTCTTGGCTGTGTTTAGCGATGTTTAGATCGCAGGTACATGTACAAAACACAAAACAATAGATGTGGCTTAACATGTTCTGCTTACATTAACAAAACAAGTACTCCCTCTGATCTTTTTAAATTGACTTGGATTTAGTACAAAGTTATATTAAATCCAGGTCAATTAAAATGTATTGGTGAGAGGTGAGAGTAGTACTTAGGTTGCCATTTGGCTTGATTTTTTGGAGAGTTTTCTACATCAAGTGATGAGTTGTATGTCCAGCTAGGTTAGTTTTTCCCCATCTTTGTCAGGACTGGGAGGGTTTCTGCATGGGAGTACCAGAGAGAGAAGAAAGAATTCCTAACGTGACACTTGTGTTTCAGGGTGTTTTTGGTAGGGGCTCTAATTTGACATTGTATGTAATGAAACTGCGTTTAAATGGTTACAGAGTGGGCAAGTGATTGTTCTTCTTTTCTTTTGTGTACTGGTAGATCTAAGTTATGAATTTGTTTTTTTGTGTATATTGGTAAGCCTGAGCTATGAATTCTTCTCGAACCTGTACATAAGTGATCCTCTATTCATCTAAGAATACTTCCGCCATTCAGTCACAATAATTATTAGTTTGAAATAAAATGAAATATATTGCTTCGTATAGGTTTATATATCAAGACATCATCTTTACAATCTACATGTTAATACGTCGTAATTTCTAATGCAAGGTTTATGATTCCGATATATCTGGCTTCAGTATTTGCGTCGGGGTGCAACGGGTTAGCTCCTTAAACCCGCGCCCGCATCTTCAGCACCAGTTCCTCCATTCCCCTCGGCTGCTCCCGACACAGCCAGATCCTCCATGGTCCTCACGACCTCCTCCTCACCCCAGGCTACTCACAATAAGTAGAAACATCATTAGTAGTTGTCCTTTTATGCTTCTTTTATAATGCTACCTCTTTCGGTACAACAATCATAATTTGGCAGAGAAGCTTTTAGAAAAGCATAAAAGCTAAAAATAGTGTAAAATCGTACTAAATTGTCGTATCTTACAGTAACACCTTGATGGAATGGTATGTCTACAAGATACTAAAGCAGTTAATTTTCAGACTAATTCTTAATACTAAAATCAGCTAAAAACATCGACTATAACAAGATAAATAGGACTGAATATTACGTGGCACACTCTCCTTCCAAAATCTCAAGCATTATTCATAATAGGATCATATGCACCTGGGAGCCAGAACAATACGGTACTGTCAATACCTCCGTATGGGACTGAATATAAAAACTTTGAGGCGCAATGGAAAACCACAATTTTTCCAATCTATTTTTTCTCTTAACTGAAAACTGATTTCGATGAACGACTTCATCTCAAGTTCCCAACTATGGTAGGATGACTTTTGACAGGAAGCACAAATCAAAATTTCGAAAGCCAGATGACTGCCAGTTATGTAACATAGCAGACAGCTTCAGATAAAAGGCGAGCTATCATTTAAACAGCTGCTGCAGGACTACTGCAGACCTAAAAGTTTATCAGATTACTTTTTGCTCTGTAGTCAAGGATGATTAGAATTTTCTCGTTGTTCTGTGGAACTGTAATCTGGAATATGATTTCTGTGAGAGTAGGGCGGAGATGTGCAGTTACCTCCATAATGGATGTAATTAAAAACAACTGGGCTTGTGAAACGAACAAAAGGATTCACCACACAGATTTCTAGGCTCATTCAAATTCATGCATTGGAACTCAAGTTGAGGGATTCCAAAATTAGATAGTCCTAGTGAACAGATGAAGTTATAGTTGGGAACAAACTTGAGCATAGCAGAAACAGAACTAATTGAATTTGATTCCGCTTGCATGCTTCCCATGGAATTATAACTTATATAAAAATACATAACAAAGCTAGACAAGATGGTACCCTGCTGCAATGCATATACAGATAACAGTCTTGAAAAATAGTTCATCAATAGTCCTTTTATCCTCATCCAACTCAGTAGTAATGAAGAGCATGAGAATTAACTTGCTATTTTTTATTTGTTTGTAGAAATAGCGATCATTTATGAAAAAAATGACTATATGAACAATTATACATACAGCTTTGTTCTTGACCAATTTGTGGTCACTGGGCTTCTCAATCTATCCTTGAGTTGACAAATGTCAAAGGGGTATTAACTATTAAGGAAGAAAAGAAGGAGCACTGATCAACTTCTCGCATGAGAAGTATGGCCTGGGAACGGACCCTCAAACCAAAAGGTAGTCAACAAAGTGACTCAAGTAAGCCACTCTTCTCACTAAAGTGCAGATGCTTGGACTTTAGGCAACACACTAATAAACTCTGGTTACTTACTGTACTTGCTAATCTGCTGCGATGTGTTGATGAAGAGAAGTTCATGTAGGCAAAAAGAGACAAGTTCTGGTGTGTAAAAGGAAGTAATTTTGCCTACCATAGTAATCCTACAGCTAGTCTAGTTAATCAAGAGAAGTTCAGGTTGGTAAAAAAATCGAACTTTTTTCCTATCACGGTAATCTTAGTGCTAGTCTGCTAGCAAGTTACCTGAGAAGTTCGCGTAAGCAAAAAAGATCGATCTTTTCCTGCAGCAGCAGCCCTAAATGCAAAGAATCTAGCATATCATGAAGCGATTCGTAGCAAGTTTCGAAGACAGCCGTAACAGAGCCCTAATCCTTTTTTTTCGACAAAGAGCATATTTTAATATCGGAGATACCAATTACACCCAGCCTCTGCAACAACGCATTGCCCTAGCGACCTTACGGATGCACACAGCCAAAAAAAGAAAGAAGAATTACAGAAAAAAAAAGAAAAGAGCCCTAATCCTGAATCTGCTAATACTGTCTGTAAATCCAATTAAGCAGGATATGCAAGGGGTGTAAATCAACAACAGAAATAAAATGCACAGATTTGAAACTAATTACAGTAGTAGTTTTATCTTCTATCATGCGATAGATTATTGTTCAGCAAGTACCTGACACAAGGCCATGATGGACAGAGGAGATACATAAGCAGTGATAATGATACCTAAAAATCTGTCTAGATTCACTGAAACTGCGACAAGTAATTTGGATCAGAGGGTGTAACTACCCCTTGCCCTGGTGAGGATCAGGACGTGAGCTAACCCTAGAACAGCCTTGGATCAAGATGGGAACACAGAGAAGAAAGGCGAGAAGATAGCGCAAGCAACACGGCTTGTTTTCAGTCATTCATTCCATGCCTTTTTCCGGTTACAACCTCCAGCTCATATAGGCTGGGCACACACCCACGCCAACGCCCGCAGGCCCCACCTGACAGGGACTCACGCCCACCCACTTGCGCCTTCGCCCACACGACATCGAAGGCGCACTTTGTCTTTACGTCTTGCTTGACTCTGCATCAGGCGTGACAGTCGCCCCCTCTTGAGACGGTGCTTGTCCCCAAGCACTGAAATCTGGAAAGCGATCCTTCAGCACAGTGAGGTCCTCCCAAGTAGCAGCTGCAGCATCAATGTTGCGCCACTTGATTAAGCCTTGCGGAATGGCTGTTCCACCTTTCTTCACGAGCCTCCTCTCCAGAATAACTTCAGGAAAAGTGTCAATGCTATCCAGCTTTGCGAATTTATCAATGTCATGGAACACAGGTGTGTGATCAGGAATAAATTCTTTGAGCTGAGAGACATGGAACACCCGATGAACCTCGCTCTTCGGTGGTAATTTCAGACGATAGGCTCTTGTCCCAACTTTCTCCAAAATTTCATAGGGTCCGAAATATTTGAAAGCCAATTTCTGACAAGGCCTGTTCACCACTGAGGACTGAGCATGAGGTTGGAGTCGCAAATACACATTGTCTCCCACCGAGTACTCCTTATCTGTCCTGTTGCGATCCGCCTGCATTTTCATACGGTTCTGTGCATTTGCCAAGTGAAGCTTCAGAATATCCATTTGTTCCTTGCGATCTCGCAGCATCAGGGCTGCCTGAGACATGTTGTCTTCTTCCATGACCGGCATCAGACCAAGATTTGGTTCACACCCGTACAGAGCCTTGAATGGAGAGGAGCCTATAGCTGAGTGATAGGTTGAATTATACCAAAACTCGGCAAGAGGTAGCCATTTACGCCAGAGAGTGGGTGTGTCATGGACGTAGCATCGTAAGAACATCTCAATGCACTGATTTACCCGCTCACTCTGACCATCTGTCTGTGGGTGGTATGCTGTTGTGAATTTCAACTTAGTACCCATTGTTGAGAACAGCTCCTTCCACAATTTACTAAGGAACACCGGATCTCTGTCAGAGACTATGGACAAGGGCACTCCGTGAAGTTTCACCACTGAATCCAGAAATGCCTGCGCTACCCCATCAGCCTTGTATGGATGCTTGAGAGGTACCAGGTGGGCATATTTGGTTAGGCGATCCACCACAACCATGATCACATTTTTACCTGCAGACAAGGGAAGCCCCTCTACAAAGTCCATGGTCAGCTCACGCCATATGCCTGCAGGAATGGGCAGGGGCTGTAAAAGACCGGCTGGTTTACTGAGGCTGTGCTTGGCCTATTGACAAACTGAACATTGTTTCACATAGTCCTCCACCCCTGTTTTCATGCCATGCCAGGAAAACAGCCGCTTAAGTCTGGTGTAGGTAGGTAGAACCCCAGAATGTCCTCCCACTGCAGTGTTGTGAAAAGCATGAATAAGTTTTGTCTGCAATGCTGAGTTAGCTCCTACCCATATCTTGCCATGCACTTTGATTAGCCCTTGTTGCAGTTCATATCCCTGCTCATCTGGACTGTGAAGTGCCAGCTTCTGCAGCTTCTCCTGTGCTACTGGATCAGTAACATAGGAGTTAATCACCTCCTGGAACCATATTGGTCTCACCTCAGAGATGGCCTGTAGTTGGAACACTTGGCCCACTCTAGACAGAGCATCAGCTGCAGAGTTTTCAGCTCCCTTTTTGTAACTGATTTTGAATTGCAGTCCCATCATGCGCGCCATTGCTTTGCGCTGCATCGGAGACTGGAGGGTCTGTTCATCCAGATATGTGAGGCTGTGGTGGTCAGTTTTGATAACGAATTCACCTCGTTGTAAGTATGGCCTCCACCGTTCTACTGCCATAATCAGGGCTAGGAACTCCTTCTCATATATGGATAGGGACTTATGCTATACACTTAATGGTTTGCTCAAGAATGCAATTGGGTGACCCTCCTGCATAAGTACTGCTCCGACTCCTGAATCGCAAGCATCTGTTTCTACCACGAATTGCTTCTGGAAATCTGGCAGTGCCAGCACCGGGGTTGTTATCATCGCCTCTTTCAGGTGCCGAAATGCAGTGTCCACCTCCGGAGTCCAATCAAACTTGGCTTTATGCTTGAGTAAATTAGTGAGAGGGCGAGCCAGAATGCCATATCCCTTCACAAAATTCCTGTAATATCCGGTAAGCCCCAAGAAACCTCTAAGTTCAGTCACATTAGTAGGTCGCGGCGAATCTTACATAGCCTGAGTTTTTTTGGGATCTGTGGCTACGCCTTGTGCTGACACAATGTGACCCAGGTACTCAAGCTCACTTTGTGCAAAAGAACATTTCGAGGGTTTGACATAGAACTCATTGTCTTGCAGAATTTGGAATACCGTTGCTAGATGCTTTGCATGGTCAACTAAAGTTGGGCTGTAAATGAGGATGTCATCCATAAATACCAACACAAATTTCCTGAGACAAGGGTTGAGGATAGAATTCATGACACACTGAAATGTTGCAGGAGCATTCGACAATCCAAAAGGCATTACTCTGAATTGATAATGACCTTGATGTGTTTTGAAGGCAGTCTTTGCTTCGTCCTCTGGTTTCATGCGAATTTGGTGGTAGCCGGAACGAAGGTCCAACTTGGAGAAGTATTTGGCACCAACCAATTCGTCGAGCAGCTCATCAATGACTGGCATGGGAAATGTGTTTTTGATGGTGAGCTCATTCAGCCTCCGATAGTCAATGCAGAACCTCCACTCTCCATCTTTTTTGAGGACCAACAGCACCGGAGAAGCAAATGGGCTCATGCTGGGCACAATTATGCCAGATTTCAGCATGTTTCTGATTTGTCTTTCAGTTTCATCCTTGTGGAGAGGGGAATATCTGTAAGGTCGCGCATTAACCGGCACTGCATTTGGTTGCAGAGCAATGGCATGGTCGTACTCCCTATGTGGGGGTAACTCTGAAGATTCTGCAAACACTGGCTTATATCACTCGAGCACAGCTTGTATCTCAGCAGGGACTCCTTCGGTAGCTGCAAACACCATGTCATGTGTCAACACTGCTACAGCCCACACATTATTGCCTGCAGACCATTTCCACAACTGTTCGACTGGTACCTCATTTAATGGACCTTGTTCTTTTATTGGAATGCCCCGGAGTGTGATCTCTTTGCCTTTGTGATCGAACTTCAGGGTTTTGGTGACCCAACTGCACCTCATTTCTCCACATTGTTTCAGCCAATCGACTCCCAAAATGGCATCGTATGCACCCAGCGGAAGAACTCGCATGTCGGTTTCAAAAGTGTGTCCCTGAGCCCACCAAGATAACTAAGGAACCATGCGATCACATTGAAGTACATCCCCACTGGCCACCTTCACAGAGACAGCAGGAATCGGCACCGTTTCACAGTTTATTCGCTGGACAAATTTATCACTGACGAAGGTGTTACTGCTGCCTGAATCCACCAGTAAGAGCATGACCTGATTGTCCACTAACGCCCTTATCCTGATAGTGCCATCTCCGTGAGAACCTAAGATTGCGTTCAGAGACAGTGAGAGCTCCTGAGCATTAGCAATGTCCTGCAGTTCCAGCAACTCTAGTACTTCTTCAGCAATGTGGGCAGAGGTGTCCATTTCAGTGGTCAGCGCATGCAATTCAGCTCTCTGGGCACACTTGTGAGTTGGACTATATTTTTCACCACAATGATAACATTCGCCATTTGCGCGTCTCCATTCACGAAGCTGTCTGTCTTTCCAAAGAGAGCCACCACCCAATTTGACTGCTGCCTTAGCACTTTCCTGGCGCTGTGCCGGCTGCTCTGCTTTAGAGTGAGACAGAGATTTGTGTGCCCATGGTTTGCTCTTGGCTTGGAGATCTTGCTGCAAATGTGCCAGCTGAATAGCTCTGTCCAACGACTCCAGATTTGTGAAGCCACCGGTAGTCTGATCTCATTTTTCAGTCCCTTCAAGTATTGAGAGACGAAGAGAGTCTCATCATAATGTGGGTTGTGCCCGGAGATTTTGTACACTAATTCCTGGAATTTCAAACTGTACTCATCCACTGTCCCAGTTTGTTTCAGTGCCAACAGTTCATCCATAAACATCCGGTGATCATGAACACCGAACTTAGCCTCAACCGCAGAAATGAAATCCGGCCAACCCTGAACTGTATGCTTCAATTTATAAGCCTGGTACCAATGAGCGGCATTCCCCTCCAAATGCATGGTTGCCGCCGTAAGCCACATAGTTGGGTGCACATTGCAAACTCTGAAGTAATCAAGGCATTTGTCTCGCCAGATGCGGGGAAACTCACCACTGAATGAGGGAAAATGGATTTTCAGCGGTACCTTGCCCTGGTGCTCACCGGAGCGTCCCGTCTCACCGCCGCCTGTCGGACCGCCCGAATCTGGAGGCCGAGTTGCCGAAGTGGAGGGTCGCGAACTTGCACCGGTAGGCGCTCCCCGACTGCCTCCCGTCACCACCGCCTTGCCATGCGGGTGCACCACATGGACCTCCTCATCATCCCCCTCGCTGTACAGGGGTCTGTTGTTGCCGAGCCGCGCCACCGCCTCCGCCATGGCCGCCATGTGTTGGGCCAACGAATCCTGACGCTGCTCCATAGAATCCATCATGCGCGTGTGCTCCGACACGGCGCGCGAGTGGAGATCCATCTGCGACGCCACCTGCTGGTACGCGGTGTCCAGCAGCCCCATCCGCGCGTCTAGAGAGCCCATCTGAACATGGACGAGGTCCAAGCTCTCTCGAATCGCCCCAGCACCGCCTCCGTGCGCTCTCCTGCTTCTCCCATTGCCGCCAACACGAACTGGGTCTGCGGGGACGGTTTAGCGGGCGCCGTGGTGCTGGCCTTCGTAGATCAAGCGAACCAGTATTGGGAATTATAGGATCTCACTCGTAAATCGACCGAGATCGAAGAACAAGCAAAATCCACCCCTCCACCAGGCAATTTGACCGCTCAATTGCCGAAATCGCGGCTGCACTCAACCAGCGAATTCCCGGAACCGATCTGGAATCTGATACCACTGTAACTACCCCTTGCCCTGGTGAGGATCAGGACGTGAGCTAACCCTAGAACAGCCTTGGATCAAGATGGGAACACAGAGAAGAAAGGAGAGAAGATAGCGCAAGCAACATGGCTTGTTTTCAGTCATTCATTCCATGCCTTTTTCCGGTTACAACCTCCAGCTCATATAGGCTGGGCACACACCCACGCCAACGCCCGCAGGCCCCACCTGACAGGGACTCACGCCCACCCACTTGCGCCTTCGCCCACACGACATCGAAGGCGCACTTTGTCTTTACGTCTTGCTTGACTCTGCATCAGGCGTGACAGAGGGAGTAATTGATTTCAGTTGGGCTTCTTAGTTCGTCCTGCCTGCTTGACGACCCCTCGCCGGAACCTTCTCCGGCCAGGATGAGAAGCCCGAGCCGCCGCCGCTTGTTCCGCGTCTTCTTCTTCTTCGTCGTCGACATCAATCAGATACTCAGCGTAGCCCTTGCTGTAGTACTGCTCTAGGATATCCTGATGCTCCTTGCGGAGTCCTTCCTGCAGAGCAGCCCTCTTGGCTTTCCTCGTTTGCCTGTCGGCGTCTATCCTGGCGAGGGCGTCCAGGAGGTGCTGCGGCAGCTTGTCCAGGAAATCCTTAGTGAAGGATTCCGTGAGCACGGGCCTGGTGTTCTCGCACGGTAGCGTCGGCTCCCCGTTGGCGATGCAGGCGTCGATCTGCTGCTGCGTGAACCTCACCATCTTCTTCTTCGGTGCAGTGGTCTTCGCCTTCTCCCCCTCGGCCGGCGCCTTCCCCTCTTGCCATCCCTCGGACGAGGTCGCCATTGTTTAGCCCTACCTTGCTATCTCGAGATACCTCTTTTCTCTGGAAGACGATTCCTGGAAGCCTGCCTTGTTGGGTCGGACCGAAAGGGGTTGGCTGCTTGCATCCTTAATTGCCTCGCTCGACTCGGAGATGTGTCGCGCCGGACGGGAGTGGTACGGAGTACGTGCGCCAGTATTGGTTCCTGATACGTCTCAAACGTATCTATAATTTCTTATGTTCCATGCTACTTTTATGATGATACTCACATGTTTTATACACATTATATGTCATTATTATGCATTTTCCGGCACTAACCTATTGACGAGATGCCGAAGAGCCGATTGCTGTGTTTCTCGCTGTTTTTGGTTTCAGAAATCCTAGTAAGGAAATATTCTCGGAATTGGACGAAATCAACGCCCAGGGGCTTATTTTTCCACGAAGCTTCCAGAAGACCGAGGGAGATACGAAGTGGGGCCGCGAGGCGACGCCACACTAGGGCGGCGCGGCCCAGGTCCTGGCCGCGCGGCCCTGTTGTGTGGGTCCCTCGTGGCGCCCCCTGACCTACCTCTTCGCCTACTTAAAGCCTTCGTCGCGAAACCCCCTAGTACCGAGAGCCACGATACGGAAAACCTTCCAGAGACGCCGCCGCCGCCAATCCCATCTCGGGGGATTCAGGAGATCGCCTCCGGCACCCTGCCGGAGAGGGGAATCATCTCCCGGAGGGCTCTTCATCGCCATGATCGCCTCCGGATCGATGTGTGAGTAGTTCACCCCTGGACTATGGGTCCATAGCAGTAGCTAGATGGTCGTCTTCTCCTCATTGTGCTATCATGTTAGATCTTGTGAGCTGCCTATCATGATCAAGATCATCTATTTGTAATGCTACATGTTGTGTTTGTTGGGATCCGATCAATATTGAATACTATGTCAAGTTGATTATCAATCTATCATATATGTTGTTTATGTTCTTGCATGCTCTCCGTTGCTAGTAGAGGCTCGGCCAAGTTGATACTTGTAACTCCAAGAGGGAGAATTTATGCTCGATAGTGGGTTCATGCCTCCATTGAATCTGGGACGAGTGACGTAAAGTTCTAAGGTTGTGGATGTGCTGTTGCCACTAGGGATAAAACATCGATGCTTTGCCTAAGGATATTTGTGTTGATTACATTACGTACCATACTTAATGCAATTGTCTGTTGCTTGCAACTTAATACCGGAAGGGGTTCGGATGATAACCTGAAAGTGGACTATTTAGGCATAAATGCATGCTGGATAGCGGTCTATATACTTTGTCGTAATGCCCTGATTAAATCTCATAGTACTCATCATGATATATGTATGTGCATTGTTATGCCTTCTTTATTTGTCAATTGCCCAACAGTAATTCGTTCACCCAACATGCTATTTATCTTATGGGAGAGACACCACTAGTGAACTGTGGACCCCGGTCCATTCTTTACATCCGAAATACAATCTACCGCAATTGTTCTTTACTGTTCTTCGCAAACAACCATCATCTTCCACACAATACGTTTAATCCTTTGTTACAGCAAGCCGGTGAGATTGACAACCTCACTGTTACGTTGGGGCAAAGTACTTTGATTGTGTTGTGCAGGTTCCACGTTGACGCCGGAATCCCTGGTGTTGCGCCGCACTACATTTCGCCGCCATCAACCTTCAACGTGCTTCTTAGCTCCTACTGGTTCGATAAACCTTGGTTTCTTACTGAGGGAAACTTGCTTCTATACGCATCATACCTTCCACTTGGGGTTCCCAACGGACGTGTGCTTTACGCGTATCAAGCTAAATTTCTGGCGCCGTTGCCGGGGAGATCAAGACACGCTGCAAGGGGTGTCTCCACTTCCAATCTCTTTACTTTGTTTTTGTCTTGCTTTACTTTATTTTATTTACTACTTTGTTTGCTGCACTAAATCAAAAACACAAAAAAATTAGTTGCTAGCTTTACTTTATTTACTGTCTTGTTCTCTATATTAAAAAACACACAAAAAATTAGTTACTTGCATTTACTTTATTTACCTTTTGTTTATTTCATCATGTTTCCTCCTAAGTACACTCTAAAAGACATACCGGTAGGCCGAGGGTCTATAATTGGAAGAGATAATATAGAAGATTTTTTCACTCATGTTAGTATAGCTGAAGATTTTGAAGATAGACACTTGGTAGAACTTGCTCCTACTTATGAAATTGCTGCTGCCTCTTTAGTACACATGTTGGAGACTAAATTTGTTAATCTCAATCCTATAATTTAGCATATGTTTCTTACACTCTCTGATATGGAGGAAGGGGAAAAGAAAGATTTTGTCTTAGAAACCCTTCTTAAAGAATTTGGTGGTGTAGCAAGAGAGGCTAGAAAAGTCTTTATTAAATATAAGATGCTTGGTTCTTACACTAACTTTACTAGTACCCTTGAAAAGATGGACATTGATAGAATAAAGTACACCAATAATGTTAATGATGGAGGGGAAATTAAAGTACCAATACCTAGCAAGCTCCTAGGAATGCATGAAGCTCTAGAAAATAACTATGGTTGGCTTGTTCCTGAAAATTTGTTTGATGAGAATAGCAAGCCTAAGAGTAATGAAAAAGGAGCCTCTGAAACTTACATAGATAAGATAACATGTATAGTTGAGAAAACTCCAAACTCCTCTGTCGATGCTTCATCTCTTGATAATACTTGATTCACACTTTCTGCGCCTAGCTGAAAGGCGTTAAAGAAAAGCGCTTATGGGAGACAACCCATCATTTTACTACAGTACCTTTGTTTTATATTTGAGTCTTGAAAGTTGTTAATATTGTAGCAACCTCTCCTTATCTTTATTTTATTGCATTGTTGTGCCAAGTAAAGTCTTTGATAGTAAAGTCAATACTAGATTTGGATTACTGCGCAGAAACAGATTTCTTGCTGTCACGAATTTGGGCAGGGTTCTCTGTAGGTAACTCAGAAAAATCTGCCAATTTACGTGCGTGATCCTCAGATATGTACGCAACTTTCATTAAATTTGAGCATTTTCATCTGAGCAAGTTAAGTGCCCCTGGAAAATTCGTCTTTATGGACTGTTCTGTTTTGACAGATTCTGCCTTTTATTTCGCATTGCCTGTTTTGCTATGTTCGATGGATTTCTTTGTTCCATTAACTTTCAGTAGCTTTGTGCAATGTCCAGAAGTGTTAAGAATGATTATGTCACCTCTGAATGTATGAATTTTCAATTATGCACTAACCCTCTAATGAGTTTGTTTCGAGTTTGGTGTGGAGGAAGTTTTCAAGGGTCAAGAGAGGAGGATGATACAATATGATCAAGAAGAGTGAAAAGTCTAAGCTTGGGGATGCCCCCGTGGTTCATCCCTGCATATTTTAAGAAGACTCAAGCATCTAAGCTTGGGGATGCCCAAGGCATCCCCTTCTTCATCGACAACTTATCAGGTCACCTCTAGTGAAACTATATTTTTATTCAGTCACATCTTATGTGCTTTGCTTGGAGCGTCTGTTTGCTTTTATTTTTGTTTTTGTTTGAATAAAATCGGATCCTAGCATTCTTTATGTGGGAGAGAGACACGCTCCGCTGTTTCGTATGAACGCATGTGTTCTTAGCTTTATTCTTAATGTTCATTGCGAAGGTTGAACTACTTCGTTCATTGATATATGGTTGGAAACGGAAAATGCCGCATGTGGTAAATCGTATAATGTCTTGAATAATTTGATACTTGGCAATTGTTGTGCTCATATAGATCATGTTTAAGCTCTTGCATCATGTACTTTGCACCTATTAATGAAGAACTACATAGAGCTTGTTAAAATTTGGTTTGCATGATTGGTCTCTCTAAGTCTAGATATTTTACGGTTGAGGTGTTTGAACAACAAGGAGACGATGTAAAGTCTTATAATGCTTACAATATGTTTATATGTGAGTCTTGCTGCACCATTTTATACTTGAGTTTGCTTCAAACAACCTTGCTAGCCTAGCCTTGTATTGAGAGGGATTCTTCTCGTGCATCCAAATCCTTGAGCCAAAAACTATGCCATTTGTGTCCACCATGTTGGGATTCGTAGCATAGAAAACAAAAAAATTCCTACCGCGAGAACGCAATCCAAGCCAAGATGCAATCTAGAAGACGGTAGCAACAAGGGGATGAACGAGACTAACCCTTGAAGATTTCCAAAGCCTACAAGAGGAGGCTCTCGTTGCTGCGGTAGACGATCACTTGCCGCTTTCAAAAGCGCGTAGAAGATCTTGACGGTGCCACAATCGGGCAGCACCTCCGTACTCGGTCACACGTTCGGTGTTGATGATGACGTCCTTCTCCCCGTTCCAGCGGGTAGCGGAAGTAGTAGATCCTCCTCGGAATCCCGACAGCACGACGGCGTGGTGGCGGTGTCGATGGAGATCTCCGGCGGAGCTTCGCTAAGCATATGCGGGAGATGTGGTGGAGGAGAGGTAGCTAGGGTTTTGGGGAGAGGGGGCTTGGGCGCCGGCCCTCATAGGGGTGCGGCCAAGGTGGAGCCAAGAGTGGCCGGCCAGCCCCTCCTCTCCTCTCTTTATATAGGTGGAAGCCCCAAGGATTAGGTCAAAAGTCTCCGAATAAGACCCCAAGATAAACCTTCCATATGACCAAACCTAGGGGGAGTGGGACTCCCCCCTTTCCTTGGTGGGGTGGCCGGCCACCATGGGGAGGAGTCCACTTGGGACTCCTCCTCCCTTAGGCTGGCCGGCCAAGGTGGGTGGAGTCCCTCACCTTCCATGCTGATTTCTTCCGGACTCTTCTAGAACCTTCTAGAACCTTCCAGAGAAAATACCGGATCATTTTCAAACCTAGAAAATGACTTCCTATACATGAATCTTATTCTCCGGACCTCCTCGTGATGTCCTGGATCCCATTCGAGACTCCGAACAAAACTTCGAACTCCATTCCATATTTCCATATCTACTTAAACGACATCAAACCTTAAGTGTGTCACCCTACGGTTCGCGAACTATGTAGACATGGTTGAGACTTCTCTCCGACCAATAACCAATAGCGGGATCCGGAGATCCATAATGGCTCCCACATATTCAACGATGACTTAGTGATCGAATGAACCATTCACATACGATACCAATTCCCTTTGTCACGCGATATTTTACTTGTCCGAGGTTTGATCATCGGTATCTCTATACCTTGTTCAACCTCGTCTCTCGACAAGTACTCTTTACTCGTACCGTGGTATGTGGTCTCTTATGAACCATTCATATGCTTGCAAGCTATTTAGACGACATTCCACCGAGAGGGCCCGAGTATATCTATCCGTCATCGGGATGGACAAATCCCACTGTTGATCCATATGCCTCAACTCATACTTTCCGGATACTTAATCCCACCTTTATAACCACCCATTTACGCGAGTGGCGTTTGATGTAATCAAAGTACCTTTTCGGTATAAGTGATTTACATGATCTCATGGTCGAAAGGACTAGGTAACTATGTATCGAAAGCTTATAGCAAATAACTTAATGACGTGATCTTATGCTACGCTTAATTGGGTGTGTCCATTACATCATTCATATAATGATATAACATTGTTATTAATAACATCCAATGTTCATGATTATGAAACTAATCATCTATTAATCAACAAGCTAGTTAAGAGGCTTACTAGGGACTCCTTGTTGTTCACATAACACACATGTATCAATGTTTCGAGTTAATACAATTATAGCATGGTATGTAAACATTATCATAAACACAAAGATATATTATAATAACCATTTTATTATTGCCTCTTGGGCATATCTCCAACAGTCTCCCACTTGCACTAGAGTCAATAATCTAGTTTACATTTGCAGGTATAACACCTTGGCCTTCTGGTGCTTTATCATGTTTTGCTCACGGGAAAGGTTTTAGTCAACGATTCTGACACACTCAGAAACGTATGTATTTTGCAATTCATTAGCGTCTTCACGCATCACTCATTTTCCAAATGAGTCGGCATTAAATATGTTTGGTCTTCTGGTGGAACCTTAATTCCGCGGTCTGAAATATGTCACTAATATTGTCATACACAATATAGCTTCAAAGTTCTGACACTATCGGAACTACACCAAGTTCACAAAGAACTTCTTGACTTAACATCCTCAATCATTGTCAAAACAATGACATATTCTGCCTTCTTTTGTAGAATCCGTCACAATATTTTAGAACTCCTCTAAATCTAGCATTGTGCTACCTTTTAATCAACACTTAGCCTAATTGAGATTTGAAATTAATTTTATATGTGACCAAACAAATATCGGTGAAACACCTTACATCGATTTGTTTGTCATTACCCCATACAAAACTATATATATATCCTTGGTTCTTCTAAAGTACACAGGGATATTCTTACTGTTTGTCCATTGATCATCACATGTATCATTCTGGTATATGCTCCTAACTTTTTAGAACACAGGACATCTGATTGTGTACATATTATTCGTGATCTATAATCACTCATGTGTTTTTACTTATTGAGTGTCAGATACACTCAAGTCTTGTTAAACCTTCACATGACAAGAACATTTTCTTAATATTTCTATATTGAACTACTTCAATATCCATTCTATGTACTTTGACTTAAACTTATTATGTGTCTCAATATATCTTCATAGATCTTGACACTAAATATGTTTCAGTCCATATCCTTTCATTGAAGTTAATTCTCAATGAAACCTTTTTATAATCAAGTATATAATTACATATTTATAACCAACTATATGTATCTACATAAAGTATTATAAATATGTCTCAGCGCTCCCACTTAATTTCTTGCAAATGCAAGCCTCTTCATCGTCTCTGATGAAATCAAAAACTCTTTGACTATTTCAGCCGGTGAAGATTCCAACTCTGCGATACTCACTTCATCCAATTTAAGTTCGTTCACCTATCTAGTATTCCACGGACTAGCAAAACAATTGGTTGTATCTTCTATACACCTTTAATACACACTTCTGTTAAGTAATGTATTTTGCCATCCTACTATCATATCTCATGAAAGAAATATGTAGCGATTACTAGAATAATCCACATAGACTATAAGCATTGCTACGGAAGATCTAATCTTATCGTAGTCAACTCTTTGAACTTTGTTGTAAACAACTTTTCGACAAGTCGAGCTTATTCAAGGATATTCCATCCAAGTCCATCAATTTTATAGATCCGTGTACTTTCAAAAAGTATTCATCTATCTTGGATTTCATGGCGTATAGCCATTTTAACGGAGTCAGGGCCCATCATAACTTCTTTGTATGTAGTTGGTTTATCATTGTTCAAAAAACAATCCTTTGTGCACAAATCATTTATTTGATCACAAAGTAAACCATACCTACAAGGTTCAATAAGTACTTCGATCTCCATGACTATAACATTTTGTAGACATGGGAGCCATGATCGTCGTGGCCGCTTTCGGAACCAATTTCCGATGTTGCGCTACTCTGATCATTATGCTCAGGTTCATAAACCTTATCAAGTTCTATTGTCCTCCCACTCAAATACTTTGCTAGAAAACAATTTCTAAGTAACATTAACAAACACTTTTGTCTTTTACTTCATAGTGGAAAGAATTCCCTATCAATTCTTTGGGATAACCAACAAAGACAATCATCCGATTTTGGTTGTAAACTCTTAGACCAAAATTTTAAAGAAAGGACTATTAGGGTTTATACCCATGCCATAACTTGTATGGTGTCATTTCAACGGATCATGATGATGCTCTATTTAGTGTAAAAGCGGTAGTATCTAAAGCATAATCCACAAAAATATAATGGCATTGATATTTTATCTCATCATTGACCCAACAAGGTTTGGATACATCTCTCGGATACTTCATCATCAATATGATACTCCAAGAAATGTGAGTTGTAGAACAATTTCATAACTCTCTTAGATGTTCGCTAAAACTAGTAATTCAAATATTTCCACTATGATCCAATCATAGATATTTGACTTTTCTATTATGATAATTTCCACTTCATGCTGAAATTTAATTGAATCCATTCAAATGTTTCAAACTTCTTCCTTATCGAATATATCCACATATATATACTCAATTCATTGTTGGAAGTTTTCATGAAGTAGAAGAATCTCCCGCACACAACTATGCCCAGTGAACCACATATATCATCATGTATGTTTCCACTAAGTTAGTTGCCCGTTTCAACTCTTGGCCTATGAACGGTATTTTAGTCATTCTCTTTAGAAAAGATTTGCAAGTGCCAAACGATTCAAAAATCAAATGACTCCAAAAATCCATTTGCATGAAGTTCCTTCATGCGTTCCTCTCTAACATGACCTAAATGGCGGTTCCACAAATAAGTGGAATTCAAATCATTTGCCTTATGGCATTTTAGCGTCAGTGTTATGTATGTGTGTTTCACCATTAAGATTTATAATAAATTATCCATCATACATGGAGTAATGTCATAATTTGAACAACTCATTGTTTTCATTTGACCGAGCAAAATAACAATTATTAAGTTCTTTATTATAAATTCTAAGGGCTAGATAGAATACCAACGACGAACATAATAACACTTTATTTTTGTTCCAGACGTGTATTCCTATCATATTCCTTGTCAGTCACTTAGGCCATTGTATTCTTGTATTGTGTTGTTTTGTATGACACTTCATACCAACCAATATGGTACAAATACCCAAGAATTTCATTGTATGACCAAACGAGGAATATATCCATAACATGTATATCATTTATATACACCTGAGCTAGACTTTCTAGTCTTTTCTTTCTTTCTGCCAAAATATCTTTTGTAGTTTCTCTTTTAGCTTTCCTCATTCTCAGAAAACACTTCACCTTCAATAACTTCTAAGTTTGTTGGTCAAAATACCAATAACCTTGAGGTTCTTATTTTGAAGTTGATCATCATATGACAAGTGTTTCAGATTTCACTATTAGTAACCTTTTAATATGATGAACAATTTTACTCATAATTTTATCCATTATATCATGACGACTTTCCGAGACCATGTCTGTACATGCTAGGCTCGTAAAGTTTAACCTCAGTATTCGTATGTGCAAAACTGGCTTGCACCCGTTGTATGCACACGTAGAATCTACAACACCCGATTATCACGTGATGCTACGAAACGACGAGTCTTAGCAACGATGCATACTAAGGACGATAACTTCATGGATATGCGAATATCGTTAGTGCCCCAATAGTTGGAGGATTGGGACGCCTGGCGTCTTCAACCTTCGTACATTCCCATAAAACTTATGAGTTTATGTAGTCTCACCAAATTATATTCTATCATCTTGCAACAAGGTCTTAGATATCACATATATCTCATACCTCGCTTATTTCTGAAAACTAAATTTCCAGCTCCTTACTTTTCAAATAGATTTGAACTTCAAGTTTCACGGAGACAAAATGATTTTAGGTACTAATTGAAACCATAGCTCTTTGAATCAACAATGTGAGGTTTACTAAAAGTTTGCAATAGGACTTAATCGTTTCTTGATTCTTTAACAATACGGTACCAGTCCGTAAAGTTTCTTGTCAGACTTAACAGTATTTCTATCTCAATTACAAGACTAGCGCATGGTAGAAAAAACGGATGCCAATACAACAAAATTAATTCAAAATACTACTCAGACTATGTTTATGATAATTAGTTCATGTTTTAATCTAATTACTAATGAACTCCCACTTAATACAACATCCCTCATAGTTGTTAAGTGGTACACGATCCAAATCCACTACATCAAAACCGATCATCACGTGAGATGATGTAGCTTCAATGGTGAACATCAACATGTTGATCATATCATCCATATGACTCGTGTTCAACCTTTCGATTTCCGTTGTCCCGAGGCCATGTCTGTATATGCTAGGCTCGTCAAGCAAACCCAAGTATTCCGCGTGTGCAACATGGCTTACACCCGTTGTATGTGAACGTTGAGTCTATGTGAGAACCGGAACTTAACTTTCCGACCCTCCTGTGTTACTCGTCAATCCCAAGATCAGTGTTGACGACACAGCGAAATGTATATCATTACAGATGTACAAAAATAATTATTACAAAGTTTGAATAGCCACATAGTGTGACATTCATTACAATCAGAAAGCACAACGGATAAATAAAACGCGAAGTGACTCCATCTCAGCCACAGGCAGTTGATATAGTCCACGAGGCCTCACTCTTCAATGTCGTCGTAGTTGTCGTAGTCTTCCTTGTCTTTGTAGAACTCTGAATATCAACAAAAGTATTGCCATGAGTACATAGAGTACTCAACACACCCCCTCGATGCAAGACCTAATATATCTACATGAGGCTTCAAAGGAGGGCTGTAGGTTCTTTTGCATAAAAGCCAATTTTATTTGCAATATATTTGATAAAAGCAGTTTTAGACGAAAACATGTTTTATAATGAGTGTAATATTTCTCATCAATGTGATTGTCCTTGACAACTCACTTATCTCATAGGATTCGGATTCCAGGGAAAGGAGGAAGGGAGAGAGAGAGAGAGGCAAAGAGGGAAATAGCAAAACAGGTTCATGTATGTCAAGAAAGATTCATGTGTCGTCCATGACCGTGGACACGGCTATTCGAATAGTTTTAACTCTGCAGAGGTTCTACACTTTGCCCACACGACACAGCCCCGTCTTGTTGCCCACCAGCCGTCGCTGATTTAGTACACACCAATTGGTGTACCGGCAGAGGGATCGTGACAAGGTCTTTTAGCTAGATCCCCCAAAGATGTGACATGCCCATCGGGTCTAGCGCACGGTATTGAGAGTACGTCCCCAAACCGGTCCCCCCATCTGTGCCGAAGGTTCTCCCGTAGGCAGCGACCTCATCTGCGGTACGGCGACATCAACACCTAAGGCTGACTAACTTACTTAACCAGGCCAGTGCCCATATAGCATGTGGTTGTACGGTTGTCACAATCTTCAAATCCAAGACTTTTTAGGACCCTTAAGCAGCACGAACGACGGATTGCTCCCTCCAACTTGTGAAGGGCAGCCAATCGCTCCTTCAACATTTGATTCAGCTGTCGCTCGCGCCATGTTTAGATGGTAAATTTCACCCAGAGTAGAAGAGAGAGAGTACATGAAGCACAACGGCTAAGCAGCCTAGCTCAACGAGCTCAACAACTTTTAAAAGGGTATGTTTGACCCGAAGGTCGATCAATTCCTCCAAAGAGGCAATAGGAAGTATCCTAATGATTATTTAGCGTGCTAAGCATCTCTACTCTATCAAGATTATTATATAATCTCTACTCAGGGTATCAAGTAAAAGGCGACAAGCGAATCAAGGTTGGTGTGTCAATCGACACGCTAGCTACTGGAATAAAATGGCATATATATTTTTAAAACATAAAATAGCATGCAATTTGTAAAACTGGGATAAATATGATGAGAGGGCATGCCTTCGTTGATGAGTCATTCGTCTTTCTCAATAACCTGATTATGTCCACGTCCAACCTCGCCACTCCCTACTCGTCGTAACGGTAGCAAATAGCAACCAAATAAATACCAAAACAATAATCACCAAAGGCGAATGAAATACAAATAAGAGCGAAAGGGTGGGTAGGTGTAAAATCGGATGGGATAACTTGGATGGAATTGAGAAAGTGAGTTGTCGTAACTCGAATAAGAATCAACTCGCATGTGTATGATGCTAGGATTGGTTATCGGGATAAATACCTATGATAAGATATCAGCGGAGGGCTCGTTATAACTAGCTAACCACGTACACATGATCTAAGGGTTATGATAAAGTTGGTCATAACCGTGTTAAATAGTAACCCGTACACCATAATATAGCATAACTAGACAACTAGCAAACTTGTAAATAAGACATACAAATAAACCATACCATACAAGTTTGCTATAATCAAAGAATGCCTATCATACTAGTAATATAAAGAGTAGCAAATATTATCTAACATGCTATCACAAACATATAAGCAAGACCAAAGCTCAGATAAACATACATCATAAAACAACATGATATGCAAGCTGATGCTAATACTATGAATTGTATCACGTTAGTGATCCATATATGTTCACCACAATACAAAGGGGTAACGCAAATTATAAATGAGTACTACCATGACACACGAACTAGCTAGAGCATTGTATGGTCTACCACGAAATCTAACAAACATGTCACAAGCTAACATACATGTACGAGACAACGAATACATCTATTTATAATTAAACAAGAGCAAGACATGTTATTATATATTTGATAAGTAAATATATGTTAGCATACATGAAGGAAACTCAATATATAGCATGGAATACTTACAGGAAAATAATCTACCATCTATGTATGTACACACATGATTAATCAATGGAGTATCACATGGACAACATATATAACTATAATATAGATCAAGCATAAACATGCACACTACTATAACATTAAGTTACCAAAATAAATAGAATCAAGCATATTATATGATAGATGGTACACAAGATACCTTGGTAGCTAAACATAAAGGATAAGACTAGATAAAAAAACACACACATTTCCTATCACCACCTAGCTACTTATCGCATGAATACAATAGATAGATGTATGCATGAGATACTAATCAAACAAGAACAATCAAACAATGGCATCGTTGTATATGCAAATCGATACTAAACAAGTAATTAAATAGTATATGCTCCCATAATATAAGAAACTAATAGGCACAATTCATGTCACAGGCATAACAATACCAATATTGCATCAAATACTAACCATGGATTATAACATAGAACACTAGTAGCATAAGCATGCATAGATCACAACAAGTAAAACTAGATGGAAGTAACTCATCGATAGAACCAGCATGAAAGTAATCATATTAACAAATATAAAGAAAGGTAATAAAATAACCTATCATGCTATGGGATCACCATTAAAATTATAGAATAAACTTCTATGAAAATAATCAGTAGCTAGTATAAATAAACAATAATTTTAACCACAGCAAAAAGAATTAAGATCTAATTGGAAAGAGCTAACAGATCTAACAGTTAAAAAATTACGAAACAAAACTAATATCAAATCACATAATTTTTTTTAACAAGGTGCAGTCATGAAAATAATCCAAAAATAATATAAAAACAATTTACATAACTATATGTATCAACCATGCATGCTCTGAAAATTCTACCAATTAGCTAATGAGCTAGCAAGTTACAGACTGCTAGGTAAACAACAAAAAACAAATGAACCATCAAAAATTACATGCATACATTCATACAATTTCGGATTCTACCCATCCACTATGAAAACCAACACCACTGGTAGCTTTCTAAGATCATTTGGCACGTTTTCGGTGTTAGGCTTGAGTTGATTTGATATGTGCAACCTAGGCTAAAAGGCTGATGCCATCCGGTGGCATTCGGTTCACCGGCCGCACGACAAACTACAGACCTACTGCCAGAGGCCATGTCTAGGAGGTAGGCATATACAAGGATAGTGTGTGTGTGGAAGGATTTAACGTGGAGCTCACCGAGTATGACAGAAACTTCCGATGAACTAGATGAACCGTGTTTGAAGAGTCGAGCAGTACATCCGGTGTGGTCGAACGCTCGAGCTCCTGGTCCAGGAACAGCTTCTCCTCCTCCTCGAGATCTTGGTGGCGCAACAGCTCCGCTCTTGGTAGTCTGAATCGTCGGGAACGCGAACGGCGTCCAGCCAGACCTCTTGCAAGATTGGATTGATGTGTGAGTCTCCACTGGCAGCGCGAATTTAGAAAGGAGATGCAGGGACGTCGACCCTGGCGTTTTATAGGCGGAAGAGAGCCGGCAGTGATGGCAGCAATTTAAAGTGAGGCGTTTCCTTTGGCGTTTCCGCTGGCATTCACGTACGTGCAGGAAGAAGAACGGAAGCGCGACGTTTGGCTGGCTGGACTAGAATTCGGGTTCCTTGCGTGTGTCTCGCTCGTCTGGAGCTGGGACTGTCTCGTGCGTGCGTGCGAATCGATCAAGTCGAGTCAAGCAGGAGGGCAGGGCTGCGTTCGTGATGTTGCCAGACCGTGCCTCGTGTGCGAGTCGACACTA
>NC_061512.1:176499405-176659253 GCF_022539505.1 Lolium rigidum | reverse complement strand
ACATAGTTGACACTTGATATCCTTCATGAAATTCATCTTATTGCAACCTTGAAGCCAACATATGGTTCAAGAATTGCCTATGGACAACTCCTACAAATATAACTCAATGCAAACATTAGTCCATAGGGATTGTCATTAATTACCAAAACCACACATGGGGGCTCCATGCACTTTCAAATAGGTACATGTGGTAACAAGGATCATCTCATATGATCCCAAGGTTCTCTCTGGTTCACCTCTGAGGGAGTTCCCCCCTATACATGCATAATCTGCCTAAGTGTAGAACCCCTGTCCGAGAAGCCGGACACACCTGGGGGGTAGCCTTGGATATAAAACCATCTCAAATCACTTTTGCGCATGCCATGTGGACAAACACAAGTTTTGGGGCCACTCCCTAGATCCGATGCTCGATTTCTGACGAAACCCTAGTTCTATTGACCGCGCGGTCTACCCCTTTGACTGCATCCCATCGGGGGTCCCCCGGTGGGCATATGCCTCCATTTTAGCTTGGTTAGGTCATAGGTACATGTGGTAACAAGGATCATCCCATATGATCTCAGGTTTCTCTCTGGTTCACCTCCGAGGGAGTTCCCCCTTTACATCCAGAATCTGCCTAAGTGTAGGAACCCCATGTCCGAGAAGCCGGACACACCTGGGGGTAGCCTTGGATATAAAACCATCTAAAATCACTTTTGTGCATTCCATGTGGACACACACAAGTTTTGGGGCCATTCACCCCATCCGATGCTCAATTTCTGACGAAACCCTAGTTCTGTTGACCGCGTGGTCTACCCCTTTGACTGCATCCCATCGGGGGTTCCCCGGTGGGCATATGCCTCCATTTGAGCTTGGTTAGGTCATAGGTACATGTGGTAACAAGGATCATCCCATATGATCCGAAGGTTCTCTCCGGTTCACCTCCGAGGGAGTTCCCCCTATACATGCAGAATCTGCCTAAGTGTAGAACCCCCTGTCTGAGAAGCCGGGCACACCTGGGGGTAGCCTTGGATATAAAACCATCTCACATCACTTTTGTGCATGCCATGTGGACAAACACAAGTTTTGTGGCCATTTCCTAGATCCGATGCTCGATTTCTGACAAAACCCTAGTTCTGTTGAGCGCGCGGTCTAACCCTTTGACTGCATCCCATCGGGGGTCCCCTGGTGGGCATATGCCTCCATTTGAGCTTGGTTAGGTCATAGGTACATGTGGTAACAAGGATCATCCCATATGATCTCAAGTTTCTCTCTGGTTCACCTCCGAGGGAGTTCCCCCTATACATCCAGAATCTGCCTAAGTGTAGGAACCCATGTCCGAGAAGCCGGACACACCTGGGGGGCTAGCCTTGGATATAAAACCATCTCAAATCACTTTTGTGCATGCCATGTGGACAAACACAAGTTTTGGGGCCATTCCCTAGATCTGATGCTCGATTTCTGACGAAACCCTAGTTCTATTGACCGCGCGGTCTACCCCTTTGACTGCATCCCATCGGGGGTCCCCTGGTGGGAATATGCCTCCATTTGAGCTTGGTTAGGTCATAGGTACATGTGGTAACAAGGATCATCTCATATGATCCCAAGGTTGTCTCTGGTTCACCTCTGAGGGAGTTCCCCCCTATACATGCATAATCTGCCTAAGTGTAGAACCCCTGTCCGAGAAGCCGGACACACCTGGGGGGTAGCCTTGGATATCAAACCATCTCAAATCACTTTTGCGCATGCCATGTGGACAAACACAAGTTTTGGGGCCATTCCCTAGATCCGATGCTCGATTTCTGACGAAACCCTAGTTCGGTTGACTGCGCGGTCTACCCCTTTGACTGCATCCCATCGGGGGTCCCCCGGTGGGCATATGCCTCCATTTGAGCTTGGTTAGGTCATAGGTACATGTGGTAACACGTATTATCCCATATGGTCCCAAGGTTCTCTCCGGTTCACCTCCGAGGGAGTTCCCCCCTATACATGCACAATCTGCCTAAGTGTAGATCCCCTGTCCGAGAAGCCGGACACACCTGGCGGTAGCCTTGGATATAAAACCATCTCAAATCAATTTTGTGCATGCCATGTGGACAAACACAAGTTTTTGGGCCATTCCCTAGATCTGATGCTCGATTTCTGACGAAACCCTAGTTCTATTGACCGCGCGGTCTACCCCTTTGACTGCATCCCATCGGGGGTCCCCCGGTGGGCATGTGCCTCCATTTTAGCTTGGTTAGGTCATAGGTACATGTGGTAACAAGGATGATCCCGTATGATCTCAAGTTTCTCTCTGGTTCACCTCCGAGGGAGTTCCCGCTATACATCCAGAATCTGCCTAAGTGTAGGAATCCCATGTCCGAGAAGCCGGACACACCTGGGGGTAGCCTTGGATATAAAACCATCTAAAATCACTTTTGTGCATTCCATGTGGACACACACAAGTTTTGGGGCCATTCACCCCATCCGATGCTCAATTTCTGACGAAACCCTAGTTCTGTTGACCGCGTGGTCTACCCCTTTGACTGCATCCCATCGGGGGTCCCCGGTGGGCATATGCCTCCATTTGAGCTTGGTTAGGTCATAGGTACATGTGGTAACAAGGATCATCCCATATGATCCGAAGGTTCTCTCCGGTTCACCTCCGAGGGAGTTCCCCCTATACATGCAGAATCTGCCTAAGTGTAGAACCCCCTGTCTGAGAAGCCGGGCACACCTGGGGGTAGCCTTGGATATAAAACCATCTCAAATCACTTTTGTGCATGCCATGTGGACAAACACAAGTTTTGTGTCCATTTCCTAGATCCGATGCTCGATTTCTGACGAAACCCTAGTTCTGTTGACCGCGCGGTCTACCCCTTTGACTGCATCCCATCGGGGGTCCCCCAGTGGGCATATGCCTCCATTTGAGCTTGGTTAGTTCATAGGTACATGCATTGTTCAAAAACTAGGCCGATTTAGCGATTACTAGGCCGATTAATCGCTACTAGGGGTCTGACCGTGTCGATTATCATTAATCGCTTGTGTTAATCCTTTACCCTGATTAATCATACTGAAAGTCCAATTACTAGGTATGTTCCCGATTAACTACTACACTTGGTTAAAAAAGTTGCAAAATTTTCAATGCATATTGCTAGTACAGGCGCTACCCCTCCCCAATAAAGTAGGTTTTGCGAAGCTCCCGCTTGATTGTAGCCTCCAGCAGCTCGATTTCCACTGTCGCTAACTAGTTACTTGCCCTCCTAGACCAGTTGCTTGCAGTTGCCCAGACCTCAGATACAGGAGCTCGTGCGGGAGCTCGAGGATGCCTTCAATAGGTTAGGTGGTTGTGGTGTAAGAGGGGTCGTACCCTAGGTAGGTGGTGGGAGAAGATAAACTTTAGATGTGAGAGGAGAAGAAGTGGAAGGAAGGAACGCGACCTCGGCTAGTGGATCCTGATGCGCTCGTGACCTTGAAGAATAGGTCACGGAGGAGAAGAGTACATGTTTTCTGAGATTTTAGGCTCTAGACAAGTAGGTCCAGGCATATAGAGGCTCATATACTATTATTTTTCTTATATAAACTATTTTTAAGTGCTAATTTGTGTATGTTGCACCGATTAATAGCCGACCGATTAAATCAGTTAATCGTCCGAATTCCGATTAATCGCTGCTCCCAAGCCGACTGAGCTGTTAACGATTACCGATTTCCTTAACATTGGGTACATGTGGTAACAAGGATCAACCCATATGATCTCAAGTTTCCCTCTGGTTCACCTCCGAGGGAGTTCCCCCTATACATCCAGAATCTGCCTAAGTGTAGGAACCCCATGTTCGAGAAGCCGGACACACCTGGGGGTAGCCTTGGATATAAAACCATCTCAAATCACTTTTGTTCATTCCATGTGGACACAGACAAGTTTTGGGGCCATTCACCCCATCCGATGCTCGATTTCTAACGAAATCCTAGTTCGCTTGACCGCGCGGTCTACCCCTTTGACTGCATCCCATCGGGGCTCCCCCGGTGGGCATATTCCTCCATTTGAGCTTGGTTAGTTCATAGGTACATGTGGTAACCAGGATCATCCCATATGGTCCCAAGGTTCTCTTCGGTTCACCTCCGAGGGAGTTCCCCCCTATACATGCAGAATCTGCCTAAGTGTAGAACCCCCTGTCCGAGAAACCGGACACGCCTGGGGGTTAGCCTTGGATATAAAACCATCTCAAATCACTTTTGTGCATGCCATGTGGACAAACACAAGTTTTGGGGCCATTCCCTAGATCCGATGCTAGATTTCTGACGAAACCCTAGTTCTGTTGACCACGCGGTCTACCCCTTTGACTGCATCCCATCGGGGGTCCCCCGGTGGGAATATGCCTCCATTTGAGCTTGGTTAGGTCATAGGTACATGTGGTAACAAGGATCATCCCATATGATCTCAAGTTTCTCTCTGGTTCACCTCCGAGGGAGTTCCCCCTATACATCCAGAATCTGCCTAAGTGTAGGAACCCGATGTCCGAGAAGTCGGACACACCTGGGGGTAGCCTTGGATATAAAACCATCTCAAATTACTTTTGTGCATGCCATGTGGGCACACACAAGTTTTGGGCCATTCACCCCATCTGATGCTCGATTTCTGAGGAAACCCTAGTTCTGTTAACCGTGCGGTCTACCCCTTTGACCGCATCCCATCGGGGGTCCCCCGGTGGTATTATTCCTCCATTTGAGCTTGGTTGGGTCATAGGTACATGTGGTAACAAGGATCATCCCATATGATCCCAAGGTTCTCTCCGGTTCACCTCCGACGGAGCTCCCCCCTACACATGCAGAATCTGCCTAAGTGTAGAACCCCATGTCTGAGAAGCCGGACACACCTGGGGGGTAGCCTTGGTTATAAAAACCATCTGAAATCACTTTTGTGCATGCCATGTGAACAAACACAAGTTTTGGGGCCATTCCCTAGATCTGATGCTCGATTTCTGACGAAACCCTAGTTCTATTGACCGCGCGGTCTATCCCTTTGACTGCATCCCATTGGGTGTCCCCCGGTGGGGATATGCCTCAAATTTGAGCTTGTTTAGGTCATAGGTACATGTGGTAACAAGGATCATCCCATATGATCTCAAGTTTCTCTCTGGTTCACCTCCGAGGGAGTTCCCCCTATACATCCAGAATCTGCCTAAGTGTAGGAACCCCATGTCCGAGAAGCCGGACACACCTGGGGGGTAGCCTTGGATATAAAACCATCTCAAATCACTTTTGTGCATGCCATGTGTACACATACAAGTTTTGGGGCCATTCACCCCATCCGATGGTTGATTTCTGACGAAACCCTAGTTATGTTGACCGCGCGGTCTACCCCTTTGACTGCATCCCATCGGGGGTCCCCCGGTGGGCATATGCCTCCATTTGAGCTTGGTTAGGTCATAGGTACATGTGGTAACAAGGATCATCCCATATGATCCCAAGGTTCTCTCCGGTTCACCTCCGAGGGAGTTCCCCCTATACATGCAGAATCTGCCTAAGTGTAGAACCCCCTGTCCGAGAAGCCGGACACACCTAGGGTAGCCTTCGATATAAAACCATCTCAAATCACTTTTGTGCATGCCATGTGGACACACACAAGTTTTGGGGCCATTCACCCCATCCGAGACTGCATCCCTTTCCTGCTACTTCTCTCCCGCCCTTTTTTTCCCACCCACCCTTTCCCGCTACTTCTCTCCCTCCCTTTTTTTCCCGCCATGATTTCCCGCCAAGTTTTCCAGCCCACCCTTTCCCGCCCATTCTCACCCGCAAAGTTTTCCCGCCGTTTCAGTCCCTCGTCGGCCTATATATAGCCATGTCTTCTCCACTAACAACACCAGAAACATTTCTCCCCTCATCACTTCTCTCATCCAACAGCACCACAAAATCCTCTGAGCTGAGCTACCGCTGAGATGGCTCCTCGTTGCCGTAGCAACACGGGCTTCATCGGCGTTCGCCTGCGGCATGCGGGACATTTCGCGGCTGAAATCACCGCCGGTGGTGCGCGTGTGTGGCTCGGCACCTTCTACACGAAGGAGGCTGCTGCCCGCGCATACAACGTTGCGGCTTGGAGGTTTGGCTGGCCACGCCATGAAATGAACTTCCCAGAGGTCAGGTCTCTGACGGAAGCTCAGAGTCTCTCTACTGAACCGCTACTTCGCTCACAGGGTGAAGCGCGGCGGTACAGGTCTGGCCAGCGGCTGATTGATACCACCGAGGCGGACGAGCAGTTCATGGCACAGTGGTGCAGATACCATCCCGGAGACGTCGAAGCCACGCGCGCATTCTGGAAGGAGAAGCAGACGTAAATGAGAGAGAGGAGGGCGGGAAAGCGGCACAGGAGGGGGCGAATATGAAGCAGAGTACGCCAAACGAGAGGCGTCGACATGGGGGGAGGATGATGAACGGTGGTTGGGGCACCTCTCAAGTACCGCTTTAGAGGACACCCCCAGCGAGGACGAAGATTTCGACAACTGATTAATATGTGTGTGTGTCGAGTCCGTGTGTCTAGCGGGTCATGTGTCGACCTAGTGTTAAGTGCTTTGTTCGTGTGTGGGTGTAGTTCTTTAAATGTTTTGGTTCGTGTGTGGGTGTAGTTCTTTAAATGTTTTGGTTCCTGTGTGGGTCTAGTTCTTTAAGCGCTTTGGTTCCTGTGTGGGTGTAGTTCTTTAAGTGTTTCAGTTCGTGTGTGGGTCTAGTTCTTTAAGCGCTTTGGTATGTGTGTGGGTCTAGTTATTTAAGTGTTTTGTATCGTGTCTGGGTCTTAAGTTCTTAAGTGTATCACTTTTGTGCATGTCCCGGCAGCCCCGTTTTGCACAGTTGGCAAAGTAAACGAAGTCAAAAAGTCGCGCGGGGCTTCCAAATTAGGGTTTCATCTACCGGAGGGAATATTGAGGTAATATAGGGTAATTATTGGTACTACATGTTCCTATGACCTAACACAACACAAAGGAAGAGAAAAGTCCATGGGTCAACTATCATTAGAGGCCGGTGAAAGGGGTAGATCTACGGGGCTCCCAGATTAGGATTTCTTCTACCGGAGGGAATTTTGAGGTAAGATAGGGTAATTATTGGTACTACATATTCTTATTACCTAACACAACACAAAGGAAGAGAAAATTCCATGGGTCAACTGTCATTGGAGGCCGGTGAAAGGGGTGGATCTGCGGGGCTCCCAGATTAAGGTTTCTTCTACCGGAGGGAATATTGATGTAAGATAGGGTAATTATTGATACTACATGTTCCGATGACCTAACACAACACAAAGGAAGAGAAAAGTCCATGGGTCAGCTGTCATCGGAGGTCGGTCAAAGGGATAGATCTGCGGGGCTACCGGATTAGGGTTTCGTCTACGGGAGAAAATATTAAGTTAAGATTGTAAAAAATTTATGCGCATAGCTTGGCAATGTAGAAGATTAAAACAAATTTATATGGACCTATATTAATATATTTTATAATATAATTGACATTAAGAAAATTAAAATAAAAAATAAATTGAAAAAGAAAAAAAAAGGGGGGGGGGGGCTATGCCGAGGGCTGCCGTTGGCATAGCCCTTGCCCTCGACATAGCCTCTAGGGTTAGGGGCAGGTTTGGTCGAGCCGGACCGGCACGCCAACGACCAACCCGAGCCACACCCGCACGCCCGGGCCGCCACGCTCTGCCCCCGAGCCCAAGCTCTACCCCGCGCGCGCCGCCACGCTCTGCCCCGCCCGCGCCGCCACGCGCTGCCCCTCCCCGCCGCCCGCCACCACGCTCCGCCCCCGGCCGCCTTCCTCCCCTCGCGTGCTGCCCTCTGGCCGCCCGCCGCCACCCTCCGCCCCCGGCCGCCCTCCTCCCCTGCCTCGCCCTCTTCTCCCCTGCCGTGACGCCGTCCTCCTCTCCCCTACCGGTGCTGCCACGCCCTCCTCCTCCTCCTCGCGCCCCTGCCCGCCGTCCCCTGGCCGGCCTTCTCCTCGCGCCCCCGCCCACCAAGTTCCCTGCCCGGCCCTTCCCTGCAGCACACACAGTAAGGAATAGAAATGTGTAATTGTTTTAGTTTTAGTTGTGTATTAGATTTAGTTGTTGTAATAGAAATAGAAATGTGTAATTGATTTGAAATAGAAAGAAAGAAATAGTAATTGAAATCGAATTGAAAGAAATAGAAATAGTAATTGAAATTGATTTGAAAATTGGAAAGAAATACAAATGAAATGGAAATGTGTAATAGAAATAAAAATGAAATTGTTTAATAATGGAAATAGAAATGCAAATGTGAATTTGTTCTATTAATGTGAATTTGTAATAGGCCATGTCGTGACCGCCTCGTCATGAGCACCTCGGTGTGACGATCTCGGATCTTGACGCGATTCTCTCCGGTCGCCGACTTCTCCATCGGTTGTTCGACTACATCCTCTACCGCCGAGGGTGAACTAAAACATCACCTCCTATTCTCCGCATTTTCTTATGTCACTAGATTCATTTTCCAAGCAAAGTTGCATAACCTAGGTGTCACTTCCCGTCCGCGAGCGTTACGCGGATAAATATGCATTAGTGATCAGCATATTTTGAAACGTAACGTTTGCAGCATTTACGGGACAGTCGGCGGATGCGTAGTTGTCTACGTTTTCCATGTTGTACTCCGGTCCAAGTCAGGATTTCGGCGGCGCCTCCCCGTTGTTCTCCGGATGCACATCCTCTCGGCTTTTTGCCGAGACGTGTATCGGGAGAGCAGCGGAGAGGTGCTGCCGAAATTCTGACTTGGACCGGGGTAGAGCATGGAGAACGTAGCCAACTACGGATCCGGTGGCTGCTAAGAGCCTACCTAGTAGAGATGTAGGTTGATGCATGCGTTTCGCCCGGTAAAATAAATAAAAATATGATGCATTTAATTTCCTATTTGATATAAATGTTATGTATGTGGTTTGGCTCCCAATAAAGCAGAACATGGCTGATAATGGATGGATGTACAATGAGTGTGTTAGTGCAACTGAGAAAACAGCTGAGTGGACAAGGAAGACCCATTTTCAGTGAATGAGTTAGCACGTGTTACAAAGGGGCTGGTTCGGGCACTTTGCCCCTGTGTTCGCTGCGTGAAGCGTCAACGTCGTGGAAAGGATGAAATGCATAGACACCTTCTGTAATATGGGTATATGCATGGGTACGTCACGGAAGTCAACTTTGATGAGCGCGAACATGACAGAGGTGAGGTGATGCGGTAGCGGCTCAATGGCAATGAGTACAATGGAATTAGAGACTTTCTAGATGATCTCGTCCATGCCGATGTCCCAGATTCGCCACCTCCAGAACCGGAGGCGCCGACAGAACCGGAGGAACCTCCAGAACCGGAGGAACCAGAGCCAACCGCGAAGGCCTTCTATGGTATGATTGTCGCGGCTAAGAAGCCTCTGTACGAGGGCGCCGTGATTTCTCAGCTCGATGTCATCTCCCAATGTCTAGCCGACAAGACCCGGTACAATACCACCCGTGAGGGCTTCGAAGCAAGTCTGAAAACAACTGGTAACATGTTGCCCAAAGATCATTGTATGCCTAAAAGCCTGCACGCGACGAGGAGAATGATGAAGGACCTCAACATGGATTATCAAAAGTAGACTGTTGTCCGAAAGGCTGCGTTCTATTTTGGAGACAGTTTGCAGAGGACAAGTACTGTCCCATCTGTTAGCAGTCTAGGTATGAAGAGGTAACGGGAAAGGATGGTCAGGTGAGGCAGTCAAGCACCGCAAAGTCGATTCTTCGATATCTCCCATTCATAAAATGAATCCAGCGGCTTTACATGCACGAGGAGACAACCAAACAGATGACGTGGCACAAGTATGGGAAGAGATTCGAGGACGAAAACAAGCAGTTGAAGATGGGACATCCATCCAATGGTACAGCATGGAAGAACTTCGATAGGAAATTCCCCCTTGCGGCAGCTGAGGCTCGGAATGTCAGAATTGCGATAGCAACAGATGGCTTCAATCCATATGGTATGTCGACTGCCAATTACAGTTGATGGCCCGTGTTTGTTATTCCGCTCAATCTCCCTCCCAGAGTCCTAATGACCAGGGAGACCATGTTTCTGTCGCTGATCATTCATGGCCCTGATTACCCGGGGAAGAATTTGAGTGTCCACATGCAGCCGATTGTGGAAGATTTGAACCACTCTTGGCACCACGGGACATTGACGTACGACCGAACATAGAAGACAAACTTCTACATGAAAGTTTGGTTGCAGTATACCATGCATGACATGCCCGGGTACGCCCTAACATGCGCATGGTGTACAGCTGGTAAGTGGCCATGCCCAGTGTGCAGGCACCAGCTTGAGTTCATTTGGCTACAGAAGGGTCGCAAGTATGTTGCGTTTGACACGAATCGAAAGTTCCTCAAAAGAAGGCATCCGTTTAGAGAATACAAAAAGAACTTCAAGAAGGGCAAAGTTGTGCATGAAAAAAAGATGTGCCGAAGTTTGATGGTACACTTGTTGAAGCCGAGCTACGGGCTCTCGGGCCGGCAGCGACGCCAACTGGCCATCAATTTGAGGGATATGGTGTAATGCACAACTGGACTCACGAGGCGGCCTTAACGAAGCTCGAGTATTACACGCACCTCGAACTTCCCCATAACATCGATGTGATGCACACTGTAAAGAATGTCGCGGAGTCCGTCTTTCACACATGCCTGAACATTCCCGAGAAGTCAAAGGATAATGTCAAGGCTAGTGTCAATGTTGAGATCCTCTGTGATAGAGAAAAATTTCACATGAAGCGTCCTATTGTCCGTCAAAATAATTGGTTCAAGCCGCATGCCAACTTCTGCCTTGATTCCATCCAAAATAAGGAGGCATTCAGGTGGCTCAAATACGTCGTGATGTTCCCTGATGGTTATTGTTCGAATATGAGTAAGGGAGTTAATTTTTCGACGGGAAAAGTCACCGGGCTCAAGAGTCACGACTATCATATATGGATTCAGCGGCTCATGCCGGTGATGCTTCGAGGGTATATCCCCGAGAAAGTCTGGCGAGTGTTTGCGCAGTTGAGCCATTTCTTCCGCACGCTCTGTGATAAGCAGATATGTCCCAAGGTTATTGCAAAGCTACAAGATACAGTGCGGGAGTTGCTATGCAATTTGGAGATGATATTTCCGCCAGGCTTCTTTATTCCGATGGCACATCTCATTGTGCACCTTGCCAACGAGGCACTCTTGGGTGGCCCAGTGCAGTTTCGTTGGCAGTTCTGTATTGAGAGAGATTTTAAGTATATTCGAAAGATAACTGGAAACAAGGCCAAGATTGAAGCATGCATAGCTGAGGCAATATGCCTTCGGGAGATGGCAGATGCCGCAACAACGTACTATCCCGATGATGTTCCCACTCAGCATAACCCGGTCACTCGTTACAATGTCGACGTGCCCGAGAATGACCCCAAGCTACAACTATTCCAATTCCCCAGCGGCAAGGCTGGTAAAGGAACAAAATATAAATTGCAGAACGAAGAGAAGGATTGTATAATGATATATGTGTTTATGAACATGAAGGAAGTGGTATCTTCCTAATTGCATTGTGCCTTTTATTCTTAGTATCTTCATTTTATTATGTAAACATGCTTCTTAATTGCATTGTGCCTTTTATTTTTAGTATCTCCATTTTATTATGTCAACATGCTTCTTAATTGCATTGTGCTTAACTGTTTTATTTTTCTCAATGCAGGTGACTGAACAATATGAGCAGCGGCAAGGAAGACTCAGCGAGCTTGCTTAGGACGTTGGCGCAGGTGAAGAGGAATATTCCTAGACCCACTAGACGGAGTGATCGAGCCACGATGCCCAATCCGCGTTACACCGATGGTACCAATGGACGAGGACGAGGAGGACGAGGACAAGGAGGACGAGGTGGAGGACGAGCTGGCGGCGAGGTACACATGGACTTTGATGAGCCACCCTCCGCTTCTAGCGACGTGGCTCCTGAGTTGTTCCTAGAGGGTCCGTCTAGTGGGGAGGTGGAGATGGAGACGGAGTCTACACACGAGTCGGACTCTAGGGCTGAGTTGGAGGTGATGGAGGGTGCGGGTGCGCCGAAGCCCTTGAAGATTAGTGGAGAAGCTAGAGTCCCCGAGGCGAGGAAGGAGCCTAAGACCCATGATGACAAGACCCTTATCATTCATTCGAGCGATGAGTAAGTGTACTACTTCAGAAATTTCGAACATGTATTTTCATCTTGGGCATAATAAACAATTTGGCATGTGTACTAATGTGTGATTTATTTGCAGCAACTGGACATGGGAGGTCAACCCCCCCCCCCCGCCAGCCTAACAGCTTGTTTGGGGCTCTGATTAAGAATTTCTGGCCGGGCTGATAGACTCCCCTTAGCACGGTCCCCCCGGTGGCGAGACGAAGCTAGCCACTACTTGGGCGGACTATGAGGATGCCCCTGCCGTAGGCTTCGCGACAGCTGCTGAGGCTGTGACCACCAAGTTTTGGGTAAGACATATATTTCTCGATCACCGTTCATAGTTGATGACCCTAATGTGCTAACTTATGACTTTCACAACTGATTTATGCATGATTGAAGTACTTCTATCGTGTGGACCCGGAGCTTCATAGGCAGGCGCTTCTCACTTTGCCTGGCGCTTGTGAGAGGTTGACACCGCAGCAGTGGTATGATACGTCCAATTTGTATCACTATTTTATATCATAATTTGCTGTTATTCATTGATATATTTCATATTGGGACACAATACTTATGTTATTTCATCTATTTTGCATGTTTCATCATTATTGGAGGATCAAGCACCGGAGCCAGGATTCTGCTGGAAAAAGCACCGTCAGAACGCAATATTTCGGAAGATCAACTGTGGAAGGAAATTATACCAAAAATCCTATTTTTCAAGATGATGAAGGAAGCCAGAAGGAGGAGCTGAGAAGGCCCAAGGTGGGGCCAGACCACAGGCCGGCGCGGCCCATGGCCTGGCCGCGCCACCTTGTGGTGTGGGGGCCCCACAGCCCCTTTCGCCTCCTTTTCTTCGCGAAACCCTTCGTCCCGAAAACCTAAGCTACAGAGGGTACCTCGCGAAGAGCCACAGCCGCCTCTGCGGGGTGGAGAACACCAGAGAGAAAAGAGCTCTCCGGCGGGCAGGAATCCGCCGGGGAAATTCCCTCCCGGAGGGGGAAATCGACGCCATCGTCACCGTCATCGAGCTGGACATCATCTCCATCACCATCATCATCATCTCCACCATCATCACCGCCGTCTCCACCGCTGGACACCGTCACCGCCGTAGCAATTTGGGTTTGATCTTGATTGTTTGATAGGGGAAACTCTCCCGGTATCGATTTCTACTTGTTGTTGATGCTATTGAGTGAAACCATTGAACCAAAGTTTATGTTCAGATTGTTATTCATCATCATATCACCTCTGATCATGTTCCATATGATGTCTCGTGAGTAGTTCGTTTAGTTCTTGAGGACATGGGTGAAGTCTAAATGCTAGTAGTGAATTATGGTTGAGTAATATTCAATGTTATGATATTTAAGTTGTGGTGTCATTCTTCTAGTGGTGTCATGTGAACGTCGACTACATGACACTTCACCTTTATGGGCCTAGGGGAATGCATCTTGTACTCGTTTGCCGATTGCGGGGTTGCCTGGAGTGACGAAACCTAAACCCCGTTGGTATATCGATGCAGGGAGGGATAAGCGAGGATCTCGAGTTTAAGGCTGTGGTTAGATTTATTCTTAATTACTTTCTTGTAGTTGCGGATGCTTGCAAGGGGTATAATCACAAGTATGTATTAGTCCTAGGAAGGGCGGTACATTAGCATAGGTTCACCCACACAACACTTATCAAAACAATGAAGATTAATCAGCCGTATGTAGCGAAAGCGCTAGACTAAAATCCCGCGTGTCCTCGAGAACGTTTGGTCATTATAAGTAAACAAACCGGCTTGTCCTTTGTGCTAAAAAGGATTGGGCCACTCGCTGCAATTGTTACTCTCGCACTTTACTTACTCGTACTTTATTCAACTGTTACATCAAAACTCCCTGAATACTTGTCTGTGAGCATTTACAGGGAATCCTTCATCGAAACTGCTTGTCAACACCTTCTGCTCCTCGTTGGGATCGACATTCTTACTTATCAAAAATACTACGATACACCCCCTATACTTGTGGGTCATCAAGACTATTTTCACGGCGCCGTTGCCGGGAGTGAAGCGCTATTGGTAAGTGGAATTGGTAAGGAAAACCTTTCTTGTTTGTGCTGATTTTATTTACTGTCTCGCTGCTATAAGTCATTATGGAGAGATCTTCTCTTCAATTTCTATTTGGGAAATCTACTACTACTGCAACGGTAGTGGATGAGGCGCCAGGTGAGGAAGTGATACCATATAAAATACCTATGAAAATTATTGAACGTGTTATGGATAACCGCTATGAAGGGGATGGAGCTGTCCACCACTGGAGATCATTTATTGTTCTTGCATGAATTATGCGGTTTATTCAAGTGTGCAGGTATTGCTATGGATGAAGTGAGGAAGAAACTATTCTCTATATCGTCTGTCCGGTAAGGCGGCGCATTGGTATAAATTATTGAATAATGGGGATTCTCTTGAATGGAATGATATTGTGCCCTGGTTTTATTCTAAGTTCTATCCTCCAAGTGAAATTCACAAGGATCGGAATCGCATATATAATTTTTGGCCTCATGATGGAGAGAGTATTGCCCAAGCTTGGGGGAGATTGAAGTCTTTAATGCTCAAATGCCCCATTCATGAGCTTCCGATAATGTTATTATTGATAATTTCTATGCAAGACTTTCTTTTCAAGACAAGACCTTGCTGGATACTTCTTGTTCTGGATCATTTACACGCAACAAAGAAGAGTTTAAAAGGGACCTTCTTGATCGGATCCAAGAAAATACTGAAGGTTGGGAGAACGACAAGGATAGAGAATCGGGTATAATTTATGATTATAAATGCATTGAAGCTTTTATGGATACCGATAAATTTCGTAATATGAGTGCTACATATGGTCTTGATTCTCAAGTTGCTGCAAATCTTTATAAAGCTTTTGCCTCTCATTATGAATTGCCTAAGAAGAATTTTGATAAGTATCATGAACCGTATAAAGATAAAATTGATTCATCTATTAATAAATGCGTTGTAGTTGAAGCTAGCTGATCATGTTATTCACTGAAGCTTATATTGAAAAAACTCCTTTCCCTGCTAAAATGAAGGAGTACTACGTTATAAATAGTGCGGTTCATAAAAGTGAAAAGAAACTCGTAGAACCCGAAGAACAAATAAAAGTTGAACCTCTCTGTTGCAATAGTTAAAGATCTTGTGACTGAAAATGTGGAGGATGGTCATATTATTTTCTCGTGAAGATGCTTCTAATATTGTTTCACATCCTAATAAACCCAAACAAGTTAGTGTTCCTATGCTATCTCGTTAGAATTGGTGATCATTGCTATTATGGTTTATGTGATATTGGTGCAAGTGTTAGTGCTATTCCTTATGAGCTTTACACGGAGATTATGCACGAAATTGATTCTTGTGAACTTGAAGATATTGATGTGGTTATTCAGCTGGCTAATAGAGAAACTATTTCTCCAATTGGTATTGTTCGAGATGTAGAAGTTCTATGTGGTAAGATTAAATATCCTGCTGACTTTTTGGTACTTGGTTCTGCTTGCTAGTGATTATTGTCCTATCATTTTTGGTAGACCTTTTCTAAATACTTGTGGAGCTATTATAGATTGCAAGAAAGAGAAAATTTTGACTAAATTTGCTGGTGAATCTTATGAGTTTAACTTCTCTAAATTTACCAAAACTCCTTATAAAGCTGATTTGCCTAGTGATGATTTTAAAATGGAGCGAGTGTGCATCTATTGTTCTTGTTCCTAATAATCCTTTGCAGCAACATTTGGAGAATAGCGAGAGTGAAGTTTTTAGGAAAGAAAGAGATGAGCTTGAGGAAATTTTTCTTCGCCAACCTATTCTCAAGCATGATTTACCGGTGGAAGATTTGGGTACAACACCACCACCAAAGGAAGATCCTGTTTTTGATTTAAAGCCTTTACCTGATAATCTTAAATATGCTCATATTGATGATAAGAAAATATATCCTGTTATTATTAGTTCTAAGCTTTCGAGAGATTGAGGAAGAAAGGTTATTGGAAATATTGAAGAAACACCGAGGAGCTATTGGCTACACTCTTGATGATTTGAAGGGGATTTCTCCTTCTATTTGCCAACATGCTATTAATATGGAAGATGATGCAAAGCTCGTTGTTGAACATCAGCGTCGTCTAATTCCGAAGATGAAGGAGGTGGTAAGGAATGAGGTATTAAAACTTCTTGAAGCTGGTATTATATATCCTATTGCTGATAGTAGATGGGTTAGTCTGTGCATTGCGTTCCCAAGAAAGGAGGAATGACTTGTTGTGCCTAATGATAATGATGAGCTCATCCCTCAAAGAGTAGTTGTAGGGTATAGAATGTGCATTGATTTTCGAAAAGTTAATAAAGTTACTAAGAAAGATCATTACCCTTTACCATTTATTGATCAAATGCTAGAAAGATTGTCTAAAAATACTCATTTTTGCTTTCTTGATGGTTATTCTGGGTTTTCACAAATTGCTGTTAAAACTAAAGATCAAGAGAAACCCACTTTTACTTGTCCCTATGGAACTTATGCTTATAGGCGTATGCCTTTTGGTTTATGTAATGCTCCTGCTACTTTTCAAAGATGCATGTCTGCTATTTTTCATGGCTTTTGTGAGAGTATTGTGGAAGTATTCATGGATGATTTTTCCGTCTATGGGAATTCTTTTGATAGTTGCTTGCGAAACCTTGATAAAGTTTTGCAGAGATGTGAAGAAACTAACCTTGTTCTTAATTGGGAGAAATGCCACTTTATGGTTAATCAAGGAATTGTATTGGGACATAAAATTTCTAAGAGAGGTATTGAAGTTGATAGAGCTAAAGTTGAAGCAATTGAGAAGATGCCCTATCCGAGGGATGTTAAAGGTATTCGTAGTGTTCTTGGTCATGCTTGGGTTTTATAGGAGATTTATTAAAGATTTCTCCAAGATTTCAAAGCCTCTTACTAATCTTCTTCAAAAAGACGTACCTTTTGTTTTTGATGATGATTGTAAGGAAGCTTTTGAAACTCTAAAGAAAGCCTTAACAACTACTCCTGTAGTTGAACCTCCTGATTGGAATTTGCCTTTTGAAATTATGTGTGATGCTAGTGATTTTGCTTGTAGGCGTTGTTCTTGGACAGCGAGTAGATAAAAAACTGAATGTTATTCATTATGCTAGTAAAACTCTTGATGCTTGCTCAAAGAAATTATGCTACAACTGAAAAAGAATTATTAGTCTGTAGTCTTTGCTTGTGATAAATTTAGATCTTATATTGTTGATTCAAAAGTTACGAGTCATACTGATCATGCTTCAATTAGATACCTTATGACAAAGAAAGATGCTAAGCCGAGGCTTATTATATGGGTACTTCTGTTGCAAGAATTTGATTTACATATTTTAGATAGGAAAGGTGCTTGATAATCCTGTTGCTTGATAATTTGTCTAGATTGGAAAATATTGCTTATGATCTTGTTCCTGTTAATGATAGTTTTCCAAATGAACAATTGGCTGTAATAAAGGTGAGCTCGCGAGACAGTCCTTGGTATGCTTGATTATGCTAACTTTATTGTTTCCAAGTACTTGCCTCCAACCTTTTCAGCTCAGCAAAGGAGGAAATTCTTTTATGACTTGAGGCATTATTTACGGGATGACCCACACTTATATAAAGAAGGAGTGGATGGTATTATGCGAAGATGTGTTCCCGAATATGAACAACAGGAGATATTGAGTAAATGCCATGGTAGTGCTTATGGACGACATCACGCCGGAGAAAGAACCGCGCAAAAGGTTCTACAATAAGGTTTTTATTGGCCAACTCTTTTCAAAGATGCAAGGAAGTTTATTTTATCTTGTGATGAATGCCAAAGGGTTGGTAATATCTCTAGACGCAATGAAATGCCGATGAATTATACTCTTGTTATTGAACCGTTTGATTGTTGGGGATTTGACTTCATGGGACCTTTTCCCTCTTCAGAAGGTAACACTCATATACTTGTTGCTTGTTGATTATGTTACTAAATGGGTGGAAGCCATACCTACAAAAAGTGCTGATGGTGAGACCTCTTTAAGAATGCTTTTAGATATTATTTTTCCTAGATTTGGAGTTCCTAGATATATTATAACTGATGGAGGTTCTCATTTTATTCATGGTGGTTTTAGAAAGACTCTTGCTAGATATGGTATCAATCATAGAATTGCTTCCGCTTATCATCCTCAAACTAGTGGGCAAGTAGAATTATCAAATAGAGAGATTAAATCTATCTTGCAAAAGACTGTTAACAAAACTAGAAAGAATTGGGCTAGTAAATTGAAGGATGCACTATGGGCTTATAGAACTGCTTATAAAAATCCCATGGGAATGTCACCTTATAAAATGGTTTATGGGAAAGCTTGTCATTTACCTTTAGAACTAGAGCACAAAGCTTATTGGGCTGTTAGAGAATTAAATAAAGATCCTAAACTTGCTCGGTAATAAGAGGTTGTTGCAATTGAGTTCTCTAGATGAATGGAGAAGTGAAGCTTATGAAAATGCTAAACTCTTTAAAGAGAAAGTTAAAAAAAGGCATGATAGGAGGATTATCAAAAGAGAATTTAATATTGGGGATAAAGTCCTATTGTATCGGTCTCGTCTCAGATTCTTTGCAGGGAAATTACTCTCGAAATGGGAAGGACCATATGTTGTTGAGGAGGTGTATCGTTCAGGAGCAATCAAAATTAGCTCTCTCCAAGGCAATGCCACGCAAGTGGTGAATGTACAAAGACTCAAGCATTATATCTCAGGTGATTCCTATAATGTTGATGTTGATATTATTCGAGTGGAAACGCCGGAGGCTTTCATCAAAGGACAAGTTGACAGTCCGCCAGAACTCGACTTTGAATAGGTAACGATCTTGGTAATGAAAAGTTCGCAATTTACTTTCCGAACAATATTTTTGCTGTTTTTGGAAAATATGAAAAATTACGAGTTCGAAACGGAGTGGAAAAGACGCACGAGGGCGTGCCACCATAGGCCGGCGCGGCCTGGCCTGGGCCCGCGCCGCCCTATGGTCTGGCCGCCTCGTCGCCCCTTTCCGACTCTGGTTTGATCTGGTACTTTCCTTTTGTCGTGAAATTTTTTGCTATATAATCCCCCGGACCCCTGGAGGTCCGTATATCGTTTTCTCGACGTGTTTTGTTTCGAGCTGTTTCTGCCAGGATCTGTTTTCAGTTTAGAAGCACCATGGTCTCCAAGAACAAGGGCAAGGAGTTTCCGGATGAAGATAATCGAGATCTTGGGTGGAAAGAGGAGGACAAGGACGTCAAGGAAGAGGATGAAGAAGAGGTGGAGGAAGATTCGCGCGCACACCCGCGTGCTACCATCGCAAGCATCAAGGTGGTGGACAACCCTTTTAGTGCAAACAAGAGCGCAAGAATTCGCACTGGAGGAGCGGTTCCACGTCATTACCTAGCTCCGAAAACATCTTTATCAGGCATTCACCATCCCTTCCACAATCTAATTTTCAATAATCAAATTGAAGGGACTCCCAAGGCAGCATTGCCTAGCAATTGGGATATAGATCGCTCTAACACTGCAGGAAAGAGGAAGCCTGAGGGTGAAGAGTGGGGAAATAACTCCAAGAGTTGGGACTCGCCGTCGGACAGACTTCTTAACCGCGTCGAGCACAATTCGGAGATGATTCGCAATCTCACATACAAGATTGATGAGCTTCAGGAGCTTATTGAGAAGCTTGTCAGGAATTCGTCACCACCATCACAGAAGGAGTAATTCATCATCGGTATTGGCATCCCCTTGGTTTGTTCCAAGCTTGGGGGAGTGCCGCGGTATCACATCATCACTACCTTTTACTTTTTACTGTCAAGTAGTGTCATATCATGAGTAGGGAAGTTATCATATAAGATGGGTTGCGGTTTGGAAGTATCTCTCCTTTAGTTGGTTATCTATGTATCCCTTGGTGTGAGTTATCGTTATGGAATATTAATGAGAAGTCTTATCATTTACATATTGCACATCTTATTTTAGTTTGCAATCTCTATTATATGATTTACCTTGTTGTTAGTATTGGTATCACTTTGGGAGCATTGAATAAATCTATTTGGTTTTGGCAAACTTAGCATTGGTCAATAGCAACAACACTTTGAGGTTTAAGTAGAAAAGAGAAATACATGTAGTTATTTCATTGTCTTTCTTTCTTGTTAGCTCATAGCTTATTATTCTGAAGTTAAAATTGTTTGTGCTTACAAGGGAGATGCATGATTGTTTCTATCACATGTATATTTGTTTGTTTCCTTCAACTCTTATGCTTGCTAATTAGCCTTGCTAGCCAAAGACTTGTACTGAGAGGGAATACTTCTCGTGCGTCCAAACCTTAGCCCAAACCTATGTCATTTGTGTCCACCATACCTACCTACTACATGGTATTTTCTGCCATTCCAAGTAAATACTTCATGTGCTACCTTTAAACAATTCAAAACTTAGTATCTCTTGTTTGTGTCAATGTTTTATAGCTCATGAGGAAGTATGTGGTGTTTTATCTTTCAATCTTGTTGGGCAACTTTCACCAATGGACTAGTGGCTTCATCCGCTTATCCAATAATTTTGCAAAAAGAGCCGGCAATGGGATTCCCAGTCCCAAACTAATTAAACTAATTAGACACTCCTCCATGTTATGTGATTGATGGACGGCACCCGAAGGATTCGGTTAGCCATGGCTTGTGTAAGCAAAGGTTGGGGGGGAGTGTCATCATAATAAAATTAAAATAAAAAGGCACTCCTTCATGGTATGAGATTGTTGGCGGGCACCCGAGGATTCGGTTAGCCATGGTTTGTGAAAGAAAGGTTGGAAGGAGTGCCACACAAAATAAAAATAAAATGGGAGCCGCTCTTTGAAGGTTGTCTGGCAAGGGGGTTAGAGTACCCGCTACCAGTCGTTGACAACAACAAACACCTCTCAAAATGTTACTTTGACTATCTCTATATGATTTCAAAACTGAAAAAGCTCTAGCACATGATTTAATCACTGCTTTCCTCTGCGAAGGGCCTGTCTTTTACTTTATGTTGAGTCAGTAAACCTATTTCCCTCCATCTCAAGCAAGCATTTGAGTAGTTGTGATCAAACCATTATATTGTGATTTGCTTCATCATGTCTTTTATTCTTCCTTGTTTAGTACAAGTTTTATACTGAATGAATATAGCTTTGCAAGTTATCAATGATCATGAGGAGACTATTATGATTGAGTATGCAAGTTGTGCAATATAAACTTTAACATGAGAGCGCTGCTCAATAGATAAATATAACTCTGTTAATTGTTCTACGACCAAGAACGAAGTTTGCCATCACCAACTATGATTTCTTATGCACCTTTATTTGTGATTACCTTATACTTGTTTCAAGTTGAATTATATGAGGAAGTTGTTTACTAGAATCTCTTGTGTGAATGAATATGATGCTTCTTGTCCGTATTTTATTTATCGACTCTTCACTCCATAAACATGTGGTCCTGTTTACTGAGTTTAGTTTCGCTTGGGGACAAGCGAAGTCTAAGCTTGGGGGGAGTTGATACGTCCAATTTGTATCACTATTTTATATCATAATTTGCTGTTATTCATTGATATATTTCATATTGGGACACAATACTTATGTTATTTCATCTATTTTGCATGTTTCATCATTATTGGAGGATCAAGCACCGAAGCCGGGATTACTCGCTGGAAAAAGCACCGTCGAACGCAATATTTCGGAAGATCAACTGTGGAAGGAAATTATACCAAAAATCCTATTTTTCAAGATGACGAAGGAAGCCGGAAGGAGGAGCCGAGAAGGCCCAAGGTGGGGCCGGACCACAGGCCGGCGCGGCCCATGGCCCGGCCGCGCCACCTTGTGGTGTGGGGGCCCCACAGCCCCTTTCGCCTCCTTTTCTTCGCGAAACCCTTCGTCCCGAAAACCTAAGCTACGAGAGGGTACCTCGCGAAGAGCCACGGCCGCCTCGCGGGGCGGAGAACACCGAGAGAGAAAAGAGCTCTCCGGCGGGCAGGAATCCGCCGGGGAAATTCCCTCCCGGAGGGGGAAATCGACGCCATTGTCACCGTCATCGAGCTGGACATCATCTCCATCACCATCATCATCATCTCCACCATCATAACCGCCGTCTCCACCGCTGGACACCGTCACCGCCGTAGCAATTTGGGTTTGATCTTGATTGTTTGATAGGGGAAACTCTCCCGGTATCGATTTCTACTTGTTGTTGATGCTATTGAGTGAAACCATTGAACCAAAGTTTATGTTCAGATTGTTATTCATCATCATATCACCTCTGATCATGTTCCATATGATGTCTCGTGAGTAGTTCGTTTAGTTCTTGAGGACATGGGTGAAGTCTAAATGCTAGTAGTGAATTATGGTTGAGTAATATTCAATGTTATGATATTTAAGTTGTGGTGTCATTCTTCTAGTGGTGTCATGTGAACGTCGACTACATGACACTTCACCTTTATGGGCCTAGGGGAATGCATCTTGTACTCGTTTGCCGATTGCGGGGTTGCCGGAGTGACAGAAACCTAAACCCCCGTTGGTATATCGATGCGGGGAGGGATAGCGAGGATCTCGAGTTTAAGGCTGTGGTTAGATTTATTCTTAATTACTTTCTTGTAGTTGCGGATGCTTGCAAGGGGTATAATCACAAGTATGTATTAGTCCTAGGAAGGGCGGTACATTAGCATAGGTTCACCCACACAACACTTATCAAAACAATGAAGATTAATCAGCCGTATGTAGCGAAAGCGCTAGACTAAAATCCCGTGTGTCCTCGAGAACGTTTGGTCATTATAAGTAAACAAACCGGCTTGTCCTTTGTGCTAAAAAGGATTGGGCCACTCGCTGCAATTGTTACTCTCGCACTTTACTTACTCGTACTTTATTCAATCGTTACATCAAAACCCCCGAATACTTGTCACGTGAGCATTTATAGGGAATCCTTCATCGAAACTGCTTGTCAACACCTTCTGCTCCTCGTTGGGATCGACATTCTTACTTATCGAAAATACTACGATACACCCCCTATACTTGTGGGTCATCATGGTACAACCAAAATGTCACCTGCGCTAGTGCCTTCTGGGCTAACAAGGGTAAGAGGGTCAAGAAGGAGTACATTTTCGGTAACGAGCCTACGGAAGAATGGGCAATGACCATTGATGAGTACATGTCAGTGAGTAAAATGTCAATGAGATTCTACATTGCTGTTATGTTTTCATTGGATTATCTTGAGTTGAGTATTTCGTTTTCAGGTTTGTCCCGAGTGGTCCGAGCAGCATAAGAAGGCATGGGAGGAGATGATTAGGGCGAGGTGGCTCAGGGAGGACGAGGAGTTCGCAGCCGTGTCGAGGCGTAACATGGAGAACCGAGGCACCGGTGGCACACACTGTGCGGGAAACCGCGACTACACCCGCTACAAGGGAAAGATGGTATGTATATACATGGAACGAACTTCTTTCATTTCCCGTCATGTTACATTTGCGATACGCATAACCTTTCTTTTCGCAATGCAGTTGGCCGAGGCACCACCTGGGGTGGTGCTTCATGATCCCCAGATATATGACATGATGCGGACGAAGCAGAAGCCCAATCTCGCATTGCCTCAACCACAGTACTACGGCAATGCCAAGGCCGCCAAGTATGACTACTGCGACATGGTGTTGTCTCGTCACCCGGAGGTGGATGACCCCTTGAGCATCCCGACCGACGAGGAGTCTTTGGTCCTGTCGGGGCGCGGGCGTCCGCATGGACGTTACCCCTTTCTGAATAAGGCGGTCAAGCCTACCCCAGGCACGAGCTACACGCGTCTCAAGCATACCCTCACCGCCGACAGCCCCCAGCCTCGTCCCCGGCCTGCTCGTCCACCCGCCTACGATGTAAGTTTTCCTCATTTTCATCCTCTTTCCGGTTTTCCTTCCTACATGGCTAAGTGTTGATGAGATTCATTGTTTCTGAAATTGTAGCCTGAGTTCGCGGCGGCCTTCGAAGCCTGTAATGAAGCGTATCCGCAGGCCGCTGCGCAGTGGAATAAGCAGAATACGGCCTACATGGCGTATATAGGAGTAAGTTTGAATCTTTCTTCTCGCAAGTAGATGACAAATCTCAGTTTGATGCTTTATTTCTGCAAATCCTGACTTGTAACCTATCTTACAGGCACTGATGACTTCTTTGTCTACTGGTACACCGCCACCGGCTCAAGTTCCCATGGCGGGGGACATGCCTATCATGCCATCGAGGGCAACTTTCGCTATGACTTACTACGGATCCACACCGGTAAGTTCTTTGCCAAACCCGTAGTTACCACTTTCCTTTGCCTCGCAAGTTGCTAACATGTAGGGAACATGTAGGGAACGGGATGCTCCGGGAATCAGGCCTCGCGGGGTGGGCGCGAGGTCACACCGGGAGGTGCCTCTCCGTCTCCTGAGCGTACTCCGTCGACTTCTCCTGGGCGTACTCCCAGTGCCTCTCCGTCGACTTCTCCTAGGCATACTCCCGGTGCCTCTCCGTCGACTTCTCCTGGGCGTACTCCCGGTGACTCTCCAGCTGGTTCTTCTACAGCTTCTACTGGAGCGCAACCTCGGGATAGGGCTTCTCGTTTCGCCAACGATGAGGGCGGATACACCCCGCCTGGGTCCTTCATGCGCTAGTCGGCATCGGGCTTCTTGCTTGCTACTACTACTATTCCTATCATGTGCTACCTACTACTATGTATTTGGATGACATGGCACTCTCCTCTTGTATGCTACTATGTGTATTTTGGTGAATTATGGTGAATTATGGTGAATTTCGATGAATTTCGATGAATTTGGATGTATGAACTGGGCTGTACTGTCATAACTGAACTGGTAAACTGTGAATTGTGAACTGCTGGCGAAAAAAAATTGCGCAAGCCTACGCCGAGGGCAATGCCCCCTCGGCGTAGACCCTGGCGTGCGGCGCAAGCACAGCAGCACGGGCGCGCGCACGGACGCCACGTCTCGCATGGTGGCCGTCGGCGTCTGCATGGTTCGGGCTCCCCTCATCGCGCCACGTCGCGCGCTACGCCGACGGTATAGCCCTCGGCGTATGATGCCCGCCGTTAACGGCGCGGCCCGCCGTGGATGCTACGCCGAGGGCGTCTACGCCGAGGGGCTCGCCTGGCCGTCGGCGTAGGACGCGTACGCCGAGGGCCAGCCCTATGCCTATGGCGCACCTACCTATGCCGAGGGACCCAGACGCCGAGGGCCAGGCGTGGCTACGCCGAGGGCTGCCGGCCGTCGGCGTCTCCGGCAATTCCTGTAGTGAGAGGAGGTACGTATTTTTCTTCCTGAAAATGATATTGAAACCCCGGTCTCTGGATGCGTCATAAGCATGCAGCCGAATATGTTCTCATCATAGTAGGTACTCAACCTTTAGAATTTTTAGATATTGTGACCTAAATTAAATGAGTTGGAACTATATTAGGAAAAATCCAACACTTGTTGGATATAAGTGGGGTCAGACTATATCCCTACGGTATAGGGGACATGCACCCCTTTCATCCCACGGCACCCATGATGACCACGGTGTGAAGGCACACATCTCGTTAAACTTGCGACCGAATATGTTCTTATCATAGAATTAGCATGCGCTGAAATATATGCATCTTGGTCAATGTGATTTAGTCTCACTTCAGGCAAACAAATAATTGGTCAATTGGCCTAACGGAAAACAAAATAAAATGCCAAGTGGCCGAGAGGAGGTATGTATTTTTCTTTCCAAAAATGATGTTGAAACGTGGTCTCGGATGCGCACGAGCATGCAGCCGAATATGTTCTCATCATAGTAGGTACTCAAATATATACATCTTGGTCAAAAAAAAATTAGTTGGACTTCACAGCCAAAAAAAATCGTCAATTGAGATAACTGAAAACTAAATGGCCAGTGGATGAGAGCAGGTATGTCAGTTAATTATGTAAAAAAATGTGAGTTAATTAAGCGAGAAGTACCTACAATTATTGTCCTTTATTATTACTAAGAAAGTGCCCGTGCGTTGCACCGGGTAACCGAATATCCCTCGGCGTAGCCACGTAGCGCGCTACACCGACGGTATAGCCCTCGGCGTATGATGCCCGCCGTTAACGGCCCGTCGTGGATGCTACGCTGAGGGGCTCGCCTGGCCGTCGGCGTAGGACGCGTACGCCGAGGGCCAGCCCTACGCCGACGGCGCACCTACCTATGCTGAGGGACCCAGACGCCGAGGGCCAGGCGTGGCTACGCCGAGGGCTCCCGGCCGTCGACGTCTCCGGCAATTCCTGTAGTGAGAGGAGGTACTTATTTTTCTTCCTGAAAATGATGTTGAAATCCCGGTCTCTGGATGCGTCATAAGCATGCAGCCGAATATGTTCTCATCATAGTAGGTACTCAACCTTTAGGATTTTTAGATATTGTGACCTAAATTAAATGAGTTGGAACTATATTAGGAAAAAATCCAACACTTGTTGGATATAAGTGGGGTCAGACTATATCCCTACGGTATACGGGACATGCACCCCTTTTATCCCACAGCACCCATGATGACCACAGTGTGAAGGCACACATCTCGTTAAGCTTGCGACCGAATATGTTCTTATCATAGAATTAGCATGTGCTGAAATATATGCATCTTGGTCAATGTGATTTAGTCTCACTTCAGGCAAACAAATAATTGGTCAATTGGCCCAACGGAAAACAAAATAAAATGCCAAGTGGCCGAGAGGAGGTATGTATTTTTCTTTCCAAAAATGATGTTGAAACGTGGTCTCGGATGCGCCACGAGCATGCAGCCGAATATGTTCTCATCATAGTAGGTACTCAAATATATACATCTTGGTAAAAAAAAAATTAGTTGGACTTCACAGCCAAAAAAAATCGTCAATTGAGATAACTGAAAACCAAATGGCCAGTGGATGAGAGCAGGTATGTCAGTTATTTATGTAAAAAAATGTGAGTTGATTAAGCGAGAAGTACCTACAATTATTGTCCTTTATTATTATTAAGCCATGTTGACGTACGCGACCATCCAAGTCTCATCTCAAGTTAGCGCGCAATATATACACGCAACTCATTGCTCAATTTGCAGGTGTCGTAGCGCATTCAGCGTAGAGTTGTTGTTTCAATGGCGTTGATTGTTTTGTTTGGTACATTCGTGTTAGCAGCCACGGGAGTTCATGCCGCCGGTCAGGAAGGTATAGAGTATAGACTCTTAACCCGAAGTGCATACATACAAGTATACTACAACACTGAAAGTCTGCAACACATGTTGATGTTTTCATCACGGACTGAAATAGCCGGCTTTTGATCGATATATTCTAACTGATCTTTTCATCCTGGTTGTGTCGACAATCAGGTTTTCTGAGCATCGACTGCGGGTTGGACGCCGCACTCAGCGGCCGCCTGGACTCGAACACAAAGATCACCTATGTCTCCGACGGTCCCTACGTCGACGGCGGGGAGAACCACGGGATTGCCAACGATCTAGTGAGCAGCACTGGCCTTGAGGTCTCTCGACGAACGCTTAGGAGCTTCCCTTCCGGGTTGCGGAACTGCTACACGCTCCCCACCAAGAGCGGTGACAAATACCTGGTCCGGATGGAGTTCTTCCACGGGAACTACGACGCTGAGCCGTCGGTGCGGTTCGACCTGCACCTGGGAACCAACCACTGGGACACAGTCATGATCCAGACGTCGACGGTCAACTACTACACCGAGGCGGTCTTCGTCGCGTGGGCTAGCTGGGTGCCTGTGTGTCTGGTGAACAAAGCCACCGGTACACCGTTTGTCACCACGGTGGAGCTCCGGCCACTGGGAGCCTCGCTTTACCCGAGCGTCACAATCAACGCGTCCATGTCCACGTATGACAGGACAAATTTGGGGGCGGACACATTTAGCCGGTATGTTTAAAGTTTTATGATACTGCTGAATTGTGATATTTATTTCTTCGGTTTTGTTAATTCTTAGCTGAATCTCATTGCGTTGTGATATTTATGCATATGAGGCTGCAACTGAAATTTTACTGCATGGGCACCGTTTGCAACCAAAAATATGCTCCCATGCCGTTAGATTGCTTGCAACAAGAAAATGATATAAACCATAGGATTACTTTGTATTTTTGCTAGTCATGAGCTAGCTGCAACACGTGTTACAACTGAAATTTAATAATATCATCTAACTGGAAATTGGGTTAATTCTCAGTTTATAGAGAATTAATGCTCAATTGTGAGGGTAGATCCAAATCGAGAAAAATAGGAAACTTGAGCACTTCCATGCTCTAATGCCAAATTTGTATCACAAATTTAAATATTACATATATTTTCCTATTTCTGTCTCTAAAATGAATAGAGAGAGAGAAGGCCTTCTATGTCATTTTATCCAGCAGCCAGACCTTTTTTTGATAAAAGGAATATGTTAATATCAGAGGAAATTTCAAATACATCCAACCTCTACAACAACGCAATACCCTAATAGCATTACGAATACACACAACTAAACAATAGAAAAATAAACTAAAAAATAAAGATAGCGCTACAATATTACAGTCCTAGCAACAACAATACAACAACCACCAAAACAACACTTGAAATTCAGACTAATCATGAAAGCCACCACCGGAGCATTGTCGTTGTCTGGTGACAGGGACGTGGTGACGAGCCGGGGTATAGGACTGTGAAACAGGCCAGGCAGTGTCCATATAATCAAACAAAAGTGAGCAGTCACCCAATCAATCTTATCGGACATCTTTGGCTACAATATCTGGTACAGGGTTTCGTAAGTCTGCTCCCCAAAATGGCTAGCATGTGGTAATCGGGATGGGGAACTGGGGAAGTATGAAAACATCACGGCAAACGGGCAAGCCTGCATATACGCATTCACAGCGTACACACTGATTTATTGTACGAGCCAAAGAAGTTCTCTATCATCAAAATATGAGCTAAATTGGTTCACGAAGCGTGATGCACACACGTTGCGTTGCATGGTGTGGTGAGCTAGACGTTGAAGGATTTTGACAATTGAAGCTCATTTTATTCGATATATAACAAAATACATTTGTCTCTCTTTTTATTCTGACCATATATATTATAATAAAAAAAATCCATAAGCTTCAAGAATTGCATGTACATGGAGGTACATAAAAAATTGGTTTAAAGTGATCAAACCCACAATAATATGAGAAAGAAGGGGAATATTGGGGTAAATCCCACGATTAAGGTTTTCATCATTCTTCATTTTCTTATCATCGTCCTTGTGTTGATATTAGATCTGACGAAACTGTATATCCAAGAGAAATCACCTTAATCTACATTCTAACAACTCCTTAACAACTTACTATAAGAAAAAAAAAGCTCACTATAGAGGTAAGATTGATTTTATCAGAGTACTTAAACTTCGTGAAAAACTACGAAAACGTTTGCCCATACAAAGGACATAATGATGCATGTTTTGTATAACAATCATATACTACCACGACTCTAGTGAGTCAAAGAAATTCCAGAAATACAACAAAGCTGTACAAAACAAGATTCTATTAGTTATCATGCATATTTTTGGTACTTCAATCAAATAATACATAGAAGAAACAATCCTATACAATTATAAAACATGGGTGAGTTAAAAAAGAAGCTCTAGTGATCACTTTCTTTATAGCCATATAGGTAGGATTTTTATTTTAGTGTTGCTCATATGGATCAACCATGAATGTTAACACTTTGAAACATTAAACAGAGAACACCGCAAAACATGAATTTCATTTAATTCAAACCTCTTCCAAAGCATATGCCTCTTGTAAGCAAAAATATTTTTTTAGAAAATAGGATAGCTAGAAGAAGTCAAATAGATAGTTAATTGGCACTTAGAAATTAACAATATATGGAAAGGAAAATATAAAGTATTAACAAAAACGTATATACATCCCTTCTGATAATTGCTAGTCCCATAGGATTCAATACTCCAGATATCATGTAAGGCAAACTTAGGAATAAAAGTAAGATTGTTCTCAAGATATATACTTTCTCCTATCAAGTGGGACTAGGAGGGTTAAAATTTCATAATTGGATTCTAGATCATGACCATCATCACTAGTAATAGTGGCAAATCACACATCGTTAATAGAGGAAATTGCATCAAATATATAATTATTCATATGATTAGCAACTTAATCCAAATTCCCGTTATATTTAAAGAAAGATTAACATAAATAGTGTAGCAAACATTATAGGTTTATCACCAACATAAGACTCGTTATTATTCTAAAAGTTGGTCCTAAAAATATTGTAATTTCATAGGAGGTTTTTTGTTTTAAAATTCACATTTTTTTATAACAAGTAATTTGTAGAATATAAAAGAAAACCATCATCCAAGATAGTATCGATACCAATAATTATATATATCCATTTATCATAAGATGGACCAAAAAAGTCTTCTTTATCAAAAAATTCATCATAAAATTCACTGCAGAGCTGAAATCACAGAGGGTGTCAGAGAGGCAGTTCAGGTGGGTGCAGAACGTGATCGACATCTCTCCATGGATGAGATTATGAAACTCCTACTTGGCGTAGACGATATGCTAGAGGCAGTTGTCGATGTAGAGATCCTTTATGGAGCTCCAAACGTGATATGCGGTGTTGGTGGGCTGCCTGATGATGTTGAGTACATCCTGGAAACAGTAGTATAGAGCCAGGAGAAGATGCACTGGTCGATCTGAGTTCAGGGGGATGTCGGTCGCCATGATCTCCATGTTCAAGGATTCGTCGTTGTGCTTGAGGATTCCTATCTTGCGAAATATCACCATGAATTGCGTATGCCATGTAGCGTATGTGGAGTCCTTGATATCGAGTATGACTTGTACATGGTTGGATGTGGGGAGCATATGGGCGCCTCCAATTTGGGGCGGGGGGGAGGGGAGAAGGGGCTGACTCCATGGGAGTAGAGAGGGCGAAAAGTGTGTAGACAGATTTAAGATTGAAAGACAACTGGTACCATGAAGGAGGGAACAAGAGAGTTGGGCAACGCAATTATATCCTTCACATTGCAGCATACGTACACACACGTACTTTTTTTCGAACCATGCAGAAGAGCTGCATGTGCATATTAAGAAGGAAAAGCCATCAAGATGGCAAAGTACACGAAAAGTACGAAAGGATTAAACGACCTCTACTAAGACTACCTAGCCCAAAAATAGACAAACAAAAGCAAAAGGAACCGCAAAAAAAAAATAACACAAACGAACGACTTCCACCACGAGCTGTTTCTATAAGCTAGAAAATTGCAACTACCATTGCCTGGATGTGTTTGTAGTGGTTGATAAAATACCATGAAAAAACCAATAGCATACCTGATCCAAGATGAGACGGACGTCCCTATCAAACTCCATTGTAGTGTACGACTTGTTTTGCCTAAAAGAACTACAGAGTAAAGCGACCCTTGCTAGCTGTCGCCCATAACCTAGCTTCTGATTGGATTTGAACCAAGATCTGGGCCAAAGGTTTGTAATCATTTTCGAAAACCTGGCCGTTTCTTTCCCGCCATATTGACTAGGATACAAGCATGACTATGGTGTTGAATTTATTCTTGACGGTATTTTGAAGGTGGGCTGACCCACCAAGATCTGAGACCTAGATTGGTGATTGGTACAGCTTGGGTAAATCCAGCCCGTTTTAGGATCGAATTCCAAATGATATTGATCACGGCACATCCAACGAAAAGGTGTTGTGGATCTTCTTCGGTAGTGTTGCAGAAAACACATTTATCATTGTGAGGAAGTCCTCTTTTTGCCAGTCTGTTTGCAATCCAAACTCTCTCTCTGATGAAAAGCCAAGCCGAGTTGCAGTGAAGTGGCGCCCAAGACCTCCAGATTTTTTTTGGCTAAGCCGCACTGAGTTGCAGAAGCATAGTGTGCCATGTAAACTGATTTGGATGCGAAATATCCTTTTGCATCCCATGTCCAGGTCCACGCGTCTTCCAAGTTTTGGTTTAGTTGAATCTCGGCCAGTCCTTCCCAAATGTCAACTACCTGAAGAAAGCTCTGAATATTAATAGGTTTCTTAATGTCATCAATCCATACTCCGTTAGCAACCGCTTCCGCAACTGTCCTTCTCGCCTTGGTTAGGGGGTTTATCAAATGATATATATATCAGGCGCAATGTCCTCAATGGTTTTGCCATTTATCCAATTATATGTCCAGAATAAGCACCTTTTGCTATTTCCTACAACCATGTGTGTAACAGCATTAACGAGGTTTCTGTCATCTTCTTTCATTGGAGTGGCCACAGACCACCAGGATTTGAAATCTCCAACACGCGTGTTCCACGCCCAGCGCACCCGCATGGTCATACTCATGTGTTCAAGGTTTAAAATGCGCAACCCACCATTGGATTTTGGGTGGCATACAACCTTCCAGTTAACTAGACAATGTCGACCTTTAAATGTGTTCGTGCCCTTCCATAGGAAGGTTGTTCGGATTTTTTCGATTGCCTTCAGAACCCACAGGGGCGGATCCAAAGACATCAATTGAAATATGACCATGGCGCTCAACACGGATTACACTAAAATTAATCACCCACTTTGAGTGAGCATGTGTGTTCTCCACATAGCCAATATGCTTCTGATCTTATCTAGAAGGGCTTGAAAATCTTCTTTTCTTGCTTTTCTAAAATGGAGAGGAAGCCCAAGGTATGTTATGGGCATGTTAGTGATTTGACAATTCAGAACCTCGCTGATTATCTTGATCACTCCCTCTTCACAATATATCGGGGATATCGAGCTTTTGCCTAGATTGCATTTCAAGCCTAATGCTTCACCAAATATATCCAACAAGGATATTACAGCAGTTGCGTCCACACCCGAGGTTTTGAGGAACATGATCACATCGTCCGCATAAACTTAAAGCCTTTGTGGGGCGTCTTGCACCCTCGGGAAGGGAGTAAGCACTCTGTTTTCTCCGGCCTTGGTGAATAGAAGAGTGAGAGCCACCATTACAAAAATAAATAGCATATAACATAAAAGCGTCTCCCTGTCTTAAACCCCTTGCGTGCCAGATTTTGGTGCCTGGAATTCCGTTGAGCAAGATTCTTGTGGATGCAGATGACAGAAGCATGACCATCCAATTGATCCATCAACGACCGAAACCCTTATGCTGCAGGATTTCTAGAAGAAACTGCCACGGTCTTAGATATGTATAGCTTTAGGATCATGCTATCCTTAGGAATTTAATTGATTATTTTCCTAGTTTGAAACTGTCATGGATGTCCCTTCCTTTCATGAAAGTGCCTTGATTCTTTCCAGCTACTTTTGATAGAGTTCTAAACATCTTAAGCCCTAGCTCAACCCTAGATCATGTTACAAAGGGAAACATATCACATGATTAGGGCGGACATTTAGGTAGGATTGCAACGACAAACTTGGTGATTGATTCTTTCCAGCTACTTTTGATAGAGTTCTAAACATCTTAAGCCCTAGCTCTACCCTAGATCATGTTACAAAGGGAAACATATCACATGATTAGGGCGGACATTTAGGTAGGATTGCAACGACAAACTTGGTGATTGGCTTTCTAAACTACGGTGCTCTGTTCACTCTCTATTCATCAGTAGGTAGAATTCTATAATATTTTTTGAACTACTCCAAATTTTATTCAAACTTTGAACTATGGAATTTGTATTCAGTCCACATGTATGTAAATCTTTAAAATATTTTTTGAGATGCGCGCTAGGCGTCAGCTAGCTGATGCATCAGTCGGTTTGACAGTTGACCTGAAGCGTGTTCGGTCCAACGCGAGATGTCGCTTTTGGAATCCATTATGCGGAGTCATTCTTTCGGACGCTACGGTAGACATGCTATGCTACCCCACGTTGCTTTTCCAAACCTGTGCTATTCTTTTTTGGAGAGAGAAGAATGGAGATTCATTGTCTGGGCTAGTGCAAGTCAAATCAAAAGAGGCTCACGTGTTGGTATCGATCACATGACATATTCGCAAGCGCAGGGCAGGTGGGCCATATGCATGCCTGTAAGCATTGCATGTTGGTGCTTATTAGGTGATGGTAAGTCGTCCAAGTTGAATCTTGCTTACTCAATAAGATGAGAATGACACGTAAAACCCAATCAATATGATCCTGTCAAAATCATTCAAAATAATCTTACACATTTTTAACACTCCCTTGTCACAAAAAATGTATACCTGTCCAACAAATTATATTTTCTCCACGGTCATGTCAAAATCATTCAAAATAGTTTTAAAACATTTAAACATCCCCGCATAACAATTTTTTTTTGTTTATCCAACAAATTTTAATTTTCTTCCCTATTTTGTCAAAACCATTCAAAATAGTAGTACAACATTTTTAACATGTACATGTAAAAAAGGTTAAGTGTAACCAACGAAATCTTAGTTTTCTATGAAAGCTGCAAAAAACTTAAGAAGTATAGCAAAAAAATATTGTAACAATTTGAACACCCTAGCGTAGCAAAAAAATGTTCATAGATAGCTAATGTACGTAGCGATAGAGATAGAGAGAGATCGCTACATACATTAGCTAGCTACTTCCACCGCAATGAGTGCTACACGGAGCAAACACCTGGGACCACACGTACGATTGTTAAATATGGAGTATATGTTTTGGATCAATCAGGTAGCACTAGAGACAAGGGAAGGGCCCGCTGGGTGAGTGGACCGTGGGCCGGCGGTTTGATGCGAGTAGGCATGTCCATCTAAGTGCGACGCGGGACAGAAACAATGCCGTGTGGAACCAGCTGATGCTTTAGTCGGTTGATCAATAGAGTTTTCCTTTCTCAAAAGTTAAAATTTCCCGTGTCGACAAACTTTGTGAAACTTGAAATGTGTAGGAACCCAAATGCTGAAATCTCTCTGGAACATGTGCGTGGAACTTATGTGTGACCCTTTAATGGAATGTTTGCACATATATCTTGGAGAAACATATATATTAATTAAACACTCACCCACTAAATTTTGTGGTGGTGTTGTCGGGATAGTGTTAGACCTACTTCTGTTTATTCTCAATGATGGGCTGCCCTTTTTCATGAAGGTTTCCCGATGATCCATACGACCGATATTGGATACCGTTGAGCCCCAACCCTTCGTGGAAAAACCTTTCCACCCAAGATACCATTGCCCAGAAGGATCAGGGAAGCTTCGCGGTACCCAGCCGCATTCTTCAGACAGCCATTACTACTGCCGGCAATGGCACGGTGCTAAATGTTTTCCTGCAGAAAGGGTACAACCCGTCGTTGATGTTCAGATTGTTCCTCCACTTCACCGACTTCCAAAAGAGCCAGTTGCGGCAATTCGACGTCTACATCAATAATGGAAAGCTCGAGAACTATAGCCCCAAATACATGGCTGCTTCTAGTGTGCAGAATCCTGGCTGGTCCAACACCACCGATGGCAACTTTAATATCACTCTTGCTGCCACCAATGTCTCCGTGCTGCCCCCCATGATCAGTGCATTCGAGTTATACAAACTCATTCCTATCATCACTCCAAGAACGTTCTCCAACGATTGTGAGTTGTCTCCCCTTTCTCTATACCTCATAGTTAGTTTCTCTATTCTGTTCTGGAGGTAAATACTTTATCTGCGCACATATTGGTAACTTGGGAGCTCAAAAAAATAATTTTACAGATATAGTATTAAGCTCGGTCACCTCACGGTTTTATATAAACATATACTAGGACATTTGCCCATGCGTTACACCGGGTGAAAAAATTCTATTTTATAATAAAACTTATAAAGTAATTAATCATAAGATAAATCTGGGGCGTGTCGCAAAAAGTCACTTCATGTATTCTTTTATGTTGTTTGAGGCCACCATAACTGGCTCACCTTCTGTACAACAGATAATCAAGTTAGAAATACACATGTACAGTGTCGATATTATTTTAAATAATAGATAGGTATCAGATCAAGATGATCACGGCTTCATCATGAATTTAACATACTGGGTATGAGAATTGGCGGCGGCACACCTCTTTCACACTTGCATCAGTACTAGATCTGCCTCGCTGCTTGACGGAGAGCACGCCGCTGGCGCCCGTCCGATCTCCCTGCTCCCACCACCCCAGCGGCCGGCGAGACCAGATCCGGAACCCCCTCCGTCCCCTCTCTCCTCTGCACCAGCTGATACGCCCAGGCTTCGAGCGAGCGGTCGGCTCATCACCTCCAAGCTCATCCTCTACCGGCTTCAACTTCGCCTCCGCCCCCGTGTGGCTCGTCAGGGCCGCACCGGGGCGTCCCCACTTCGCGTCGCGCCGCTCTCCCGCTCTTGACCTCCTCACCGCCGTCGTCGTTGGCTATGGCCATGGCGGCGGCGGGGCCCGCCCCAAAGGTGGCGTGGTGGTGTGAGCTCCTGAGCGGAGGAGCTCCTTTCCTTGGCGCGGGCACGCAGGGGAGGCGGCCCCTGATTCCGTCCTGTCGGCAGGCGGCCCTAGTCGTGGTGGCCGTTGCAGGTGGTTGGTGGCAGCGTCCTGGCCGTGTGGGCGGCAGGGCCTATGCGGCCGTCGGTGGCGGAGGGTGAGGCTCGGGCTCCTTCAGCAGCGCGGCGCGGTGGCCCAAGGCCAAGGCAGAGCTGCTCGGGCATCTGGCGGCTTCAGCTACCATGGCTGCTCGGTGCAGCGTGAAGACGAGTAGGCACGGGCTTCCCCGACGGCTCGTCCGGCTTGGTGTGGTGGGGTGGCGGCCCTCCCTCCAGGCTCTGGTGGTGGCATTCTACGGCAGTGGCCAGAGTGTAGGGCTCCCGCGGTGGCGCGGCTCTGGGTGGTTTCGAGGGGCCGCCAATCTGGTCGGGGTGCTCGCATTTCTGCGGCCGCTGGCTCTACATTTTGGATCTCCATGTTGGCGTTCGTCGAAGCCCCTCTCCGTGGCGGTTGGCGGCGCCCGCGGCGCTCTGCGCCGGTGAGCTCGGCCGACGGCGGTGGTGCCGCTCGGCATCAACCCCGCGTGGTGCGGTCGGTGGCGGCGGAGCTCGCCGAGCTCCTCGGTCTGGTTTGGCGGCGGTGGCTCTCGTGTGGCGGTGGCGCTGTTGCCGCACAAGAGGTGTGCGTCCGTGGCGTGCGGGCTGGCGGCGCTTCGGTCTCCGTCTTGCTGTCCGGCCGCGTGGGGATGTAGAGGCTCGTTTGCTCCGGGCGAAAGCTTGACCGCGCGGCGTCCGTGGATGTCGTCGTCCTCCTTGGGGGGCGGTCGTGGAGCAGTCCGACCTTTGCTACCCTCGGGTTCACGGCTCTGGGTGAAAGACTTGATCCCGCTTTGCGGGATTGGACGACAACGTCGTTTCATCGTCGTCTCCCCTCTTGAGGGCGTCGTCTTGAAGCCGGTGATCCTCTTCGCGCGCCCCGGCGGGCTGGACGCACACGACATCTAAGTTGGCAGGAGGTCGACCGGAGATGCGGGGTTCCGAGTGGAGGCTTGTGAGGCAACGACGATGGTGGTGACCAAGGTTTGGTAGCGGCAAGATCTTGTTAGTCGGCTCCGTTCCGGCGTGTTCGAGTGTCTTCGTGTTGGTCTCCTCTTGCTGTGAAGTCGAAGCTGCCTTTGGGCGGTGTACGATGACCTTCATGGGGCGGTTCGGTGAAGGTCCTACTCGGCGCAGGTCTTGCGCATCTCCTCTCCGGGGCTCGTCTTCAGAATGGAAGCTACCGGTCTATCCTCGAGGAGTCATCTGTTTGGCATAGGTCGACTTGAGCTTCGCCTTTGTCTGGCTTTTGTGGGTAGCCAGGGTGTCTAGTTGTGCCCCTTGTGGCAGTTGTGCCCCTTGTGGCAGAGTGTGTGTGCTTGTGTGTGGCTTTGGCCCGGTTATTGATGGTTTTTGCCTGGTTTTCTCCTAAAAACTGAGCACCTTCTACTTAATTAATGAATAAGGCAAAGCTTTTGCCTCGGTTTCAAAAAAAAAACACTTGCATCAGCAATGGTGAGACTGATCCACTAACTTAAAGGAGGAAAATATGCTAATGCAGTGTGGTTGTAACTTGCAACCTGGAGAGATTAAAAGTTGACGATTGATCTCTTTTGCTAACCCTTCATAAACACTGGCCAGCTTCGTTCCAAAATTCAAGCTGCAAACGCCACGGTCAGTTGAAGCAGGTGACCTCTTGTTCAAAAAAAAAAAAAAAAAAAAAAGCCGGTGACCACACCTTGCTGCTCCTTTATACAACAATGATAGTCGGTTGAACATACTGGCAGCAGCAAAACGTAGCAGAAATAGTAATAGTAATAGTAATCAGTATCAAAGCACCGTTAATTAATCTTTTAACTCCCTATCCGTTTTTTTTGCGAGTAGCAGCAATTCATCTCTTCCTGTCCGTTAATTATGAATACCAATGAATCTCATTTCGGCTCTCTCTTCTTTCTCAAATCAGCTGAGCCAAGCCACTGTATATAACATCTCTCTACTCGAGTAGCAGCAATTCATCTCTTCCCTGATCAAAACGCACCAAGAGCTCAGCCCCTCCTATACCAAGTAGCTCGTACATGACATACTACTGAATAATAACACAATGGTATGCATCTGTTGTTAGTCACCACTGATCTGGAAGAGATATAAGAGCATCTCCAGCTGTCTTCCGGACGAGGCCCCCCGGCACCCCCCTCCCCCTTTTTTTTTCTTCATCCAGATGACGTTATTCGGCCTAGCCGCGCCCCGGGTTCCTCTTTCCCTCCCCGGAAAAGGGCCAAAATCCATCCGGAGAGTCCAGGCCATCCCCGGCCTTCCAAGGCATGCTCGGGGAGTCCGGACGAAACAAATACGCGCGAAACGTCGAGCGGGCCCGAGGTGTCGGCCACAGAAAGGCTAGTTCCCTCAATTTTTTTCGTTCTCCCTCCAAAATGTGCTGCATATCACCATTTTTGCCGCCGAATTTCGGAAAAGCTACCGCCATTTCCCACAGGTGCAGCTCCTCCTCTTCCCTTCCACCACCATGCCGCCGAAGAAGATCACCGACAACGGTGTGCCGAAGGCGAGGAAGCCACGAGCGCCAAAAGAGAGGCCGCCTGGTTGGACAAACGCAAGGTGGGTGGCGGACGTGGAGCGGTGCTAGACCGAAACTCGCGGCAGGGCAGAGAGGGCTACGGCGGCGGCGGATGAACAAGCGAGGCAAGTCTCCATGGCTAGGAGCATGGGGCAGCCGCGCCTCGGCCTATTCCCCGGTTCCTGGACAATCCAAGGTACAATTGGCTCCCCTTCGACCTTCTCACCGGCGTCACCCGCCGTGTTCCACCACAGCTACGCCCAGTCCACACCTCTGTAGAGGTTTACGCCTTCGCCACCGGACTACGACGGCGACCACCTGGGCGCATACGAGGGCATCTCGCCTGCCCTGCGCCGAGGGCCGCTCTCCTTCTCCAACCACGGGAACGGCGTGGGCACATCGTTGGGAGGGATGCCGCCGCGAAACGACGGTGTGATGCACGAGATGATCACGTCGGGCTCCATGGCCGCCGCGTCGAGCCTGGTTTTCTTCATGCAAGAGGACGCCAGAGCGACGGAAGCCATCGCGTCGCGGGGTTCCGTCGATGATCAGAACGGGGAGTTCAGAGACGGCACCCAAGACGTCGATGAAGAAGAAGAAGAAGAAAGGCCGCTAGCGAGGAGGAGGACATGCCTGATCCTACGACGATGGGGAAGGGGAAGAAGAAAAGGAAGAAGAACTCGCCGTCGATCGATCCGCGGATAAAATGGACGAGCAAAGAAGAGGAGTGCCTCGCCGAAGCTTGGAAGACCGTCTCCATGAATGGTATTACCGGCGCCAATCAAAATTATGAGACGTATTGGCAGCGGGTCAAGTTGGCGTTCGACGAACTTAAGATCGTCGATCCCTACTTGAACAAGACGGTGATGGTGCACGGCGACAAGGCGATGAGCACCCATTGGGAGATCATCCAGATAGTGTGCAACAAGTGGCATGGCATACAGAAGGAGATGGACGCTCGCTCAGATAGTGGCGCCGACTTCGAGCAAAAGGTGAGCTGACTCGCCGTGCCCTCCCTCGATCATGGATCGCTGAGGTTTAATATTTTTTCGCCGGCCTGTCTTGCATATGCGTCGTGCTTTTGGCATGTACCGCGACGACACCGGCCTGACGTTCAAGTACCTCAATATCTTCTCCTTCATCGAGAATTGCGAGAAGTGGGCGGACGTGTGTCGGAACCTCGCGAGGAACAAGGACAAGCAGTACAACCCACTCTCCATCCCCTGCCGCGCCGGCAGGCCGCCCCGAGCTCGTCCAAAAGAAGCTGAAAGAACTGAAGAAGACGGACCATCCCGCCGAAAGGTTGTAGGCGTTCTTCAACAAGTGCTGGGTCGACGCGAGGGTGCACGCCGCCGGGAGAAATGACAAGTATGACGTCAAGTGGAAGGAGATACTCGCCAACTAGAACGTCCGGATCGCAGTATAGTAGGAAGCAGTAAGCACAAACTATTCTTGTGTGGAGCAAAGACAAAGGTAGAAAGAGTAGAAAATATGAAAGGGGCTGATGGTGGCCTGGTGGGGAACGTATCACGTGAAAATGTGCTAGTTCTGCAAATCAGCAAATTTCCATCCAAGCCGTTGGATTAGCTACAAATGGTCAGATGATTTGCCATTCCATATTCACCGTGCATTTAGCCATGTTTTCCTCCTTCTCTGTACGACTCAACCTTTGCTCCCGGTGAATCTGGACAGCGAAAAAGAACTGTCTGTTCTGTTTGTCTCGTCATGAGGATAATTTCGTGTGCTTCACCCCTGAGGTTCCGTCCTCCGTTTGGCCTTAGGCAGTGCATCCTCTCATAAAATATGCACAGCTGTTGCGGTGGCCTGCCGGTGAGGCGTTGATGCGGAATGCATTGGCCCGCACGGTGTAGGCAAACAGGAAGAGCAAAATAGGCCCACCACATTTGTGCTACCATTGTAGGCGCTAATCGCAGCGCCAGCGGCGAGGGCACCTCCCACATGCGCGCATAGGCAAACCTGCGGACGCAAAATACATTGGGGCCTTGCCACTGCTCCCCATGCTGTCAAGGTGTTTGATGAAATGGCGCTATAGGGTTGTCTCAATACAAAGTTGATACCACCACGTCACTTAAGGTTGAATTGCGCACAGAGTTTAACTATGGTATGGTGGTGAGCTTAAGTTTTGTAATGCGTGTTAAAGTGTCAGAGTTTTGTGGTCATTTTGTGTGGATGCAGTTGGCCTGACGAACCTCTTGAAACTACATATTTACATTCTATGGTCCAACAGTTCTTTCTCTCGAGTACGGCCAAATAGTTTTTTTTTCTCACAACTCCCTCCTTTTCACTTTTTCATGGTAGTCGACGCAATGATGGCCATCAAATACGAGTATGGAGTAAAGAAAAACTGGAATGGTGATCCATGTTTTCTAGGCAACTATGCATGGAATGGCGTGAAATGTAGCAACTCAGCTGACAACCCTACAAGGATAATATCTCTGTGAGTACTGAGTACTATGTTGATGGTCTTTCATGTTGCATGTCCAAATATGTACTCGTCTTATTTTGGATGTTAACTGTCGTGTGCAGGGATCTGTCAAATAGTAACTTGACTGGATCAATATCTAATAGTTTCGCGTTGCTCACGGAACTCCAATTACTGTAAGTATATCAGATAATGAGGATGCCTATGTTTATGGTACATATACAAAACTGAGACAAAAAAAGTTAAAAGACCTTTTCATACACACATGTTTCCACTCCATAGCACTTTATCTTGCTAGATGATTAGTGGAATGTGGGGTGGTGCATAAAGGGCATCATACATGTCTTCCATGTTATTTCTCGATTATCCACAATATCTGAGATTTACATTTGACATGACTGGGGTATCCCTCTTACATGTAGGCTGTAGTCATTAGTTAAGTACACCAATATGATCCACTTGAGTTTGCTTCTATCTGAATAGATTTTGCTGCATTTGTTATAATGCTATAAATTATTGCTGCGTGTCTAAAACTGCATGTCACTTTCTGCAGCGATTTGTCTGGCAATAGTTTGAATGGCCCAATTCCGTATACCCTCTGTAAAAAGAATGGTGGACCACTCGTTTTCAGGTTTGGGTCTTCTTCATCAGGTTTCTTTATTTATAAACATGCATTAGAATTGTACTTTAATGATTTTTTCCTATATCATTTTTAGGCACCTGGTTGTTTAAGATTATTTTTTGTAGAAAATTGTTTGATGTAACTTCACTATTTCAGATCTGAATCTGGCGAAGATATGTGCAATATAACAATGAGTCCGCCTCCATCAAAAAATAGAAAAATTATCGTGTCTATTTCAGTTGTGGTTCCCCTGGTTGTAGTGGTTGTACTTGTTCTTTCATGTTTGATCTGGAGAGGAAAGAGAAAGCCCAAAAGTGAGTACGCTCCTCTCTTTTAATAACTTGTAATTACATCCATTGGTTATTAAGCTTTACTCTATATATCTGTTGCTTCTGTATATAACTGACATTTGTTCAACAGTCTCTGTGCAAGATCCTCATATAGAGTTCGAGCTTCAGAGTGCTCCATTAAGTACAAAAGGTCATGGGAATCACCTCCAAAATACTGAGAATCGTCAATTCACATACAAGGAGCTGGAAAAGTTTACTAATAAGTTTGAACGGTTCCTTGGAAAAGGAGGTTTTGGGCTCGTGTATTACGGTCGATTGGAAGACGATAGTGAGGTTGCCGTCAAGATGCGTTCTGAATCATCGTCGCATGGGCTTGATGAGTTCTTAGCCGAGGTACTTTCTCCACTGTTTAATAAAATTGTAGTTTGAAAAGTAAGTTTGGTGAGTCGTTATGAGTTTACATGCATATTAATAAATTTTCCTTTTGTCCTTTGTCTCACTAAATTACATAGGTTAATAGCTTGACAAAGGTGCATCACAGGAATCTAGTTTCTTTGGTTGGTTGCTGCTGGGAAAAAGATCACTTAGCGCTGGTTTATGAGTACATGTCTCAAGGCAATCTTTGGGATCATCTGAGAGGTTTGTCCATTAGAAACCTAAAGTATTGGTTATTTTATAACAAACTTTGTAGCTTTCTTTAAACTCCAATACAAACTGTACATATTGAACTTGAGATGCTATCTTGAGTGGTTTTAAGATATTTCAGTAGGCTATCTACATTTGATTCCTTTGAAATGCCTACAGTTCTCAGTAACAAGAGAGTGGCGTTTCTACCATGCAAGGGTTATACCGTGTGCATGGGTGTAGAGTGCCCATTCATCTCCACATATGAATTCATATTAATCCGTTTCTGAACTTGGAAACCTCCATAGCTTTTGAATATGAAATCCAACTTATGATCCGTTTGAACATTCGAGTTACTAGTAATGAGAGCTTCGAAATAAGACAGACAGTGGAGATATTTTGACAAATCATAAATTTCTAAATGTGACACTTGATGAAACTTTATGAAACAAGATTTTCTTAAGCTTGTTGTGTTTTGTGGTCACATATTTTATTTTGCATGCACAAGAGAGTTTATTGTATGTGCGTGTACTATAGTGTGTCATAATGTTACATTGTGGGATAATGTGCATCGTTGTATTATAATATACTACAAAAGTTTCAAAACAGTTTATTTGGATTCATCTTTTTGAATAATAAGTTCAAAATAGTGTGTCACTAGGATTAAGTGTTTTTATTTTATCGAGGTCCATTGTCCTCCGACAAGTTTTGTGAGTATATTGTTTGATATATTCATATGATATTCTTAAATGTTTGATAATTTCAGATCCAACTTAGTAGTGTTTCAAAGTGAATCATTGTGTGTCAGTATGCTACAGACATGAGTCAGTATGGTTCAAACAGTTTCATACAGGTGTACACGAATTTGTAACAATGCTACAAACTGTATCCAAAGAGACCGTATAAATGAGTTTTGTTGTGTTATTGGAAAACTATATAAATCTAGTTATATTGAGTATATTTAGATAAATTTTAAATTTTGATGGTTGGAACTTAGTGAAACTTGATAGAATTTTATGAAACCATGGAAAAAGTAAGGAAGCAATGTGACATACATATAAATCTAGTTATATTGAATATATTTAAAATTTAATGTAGTTTATCGCAGAACTTTATTTTTCATTTATACATGGAGTTTCACCAAGTTTCAGAGAGTTTCATCATGTTTAACAATTCACATTTTAAAACTTGTCAGAATATATTCAAAATTGTTCTTGTTTCAAAGTCCTGGTCATTTGGAACACAAATATGCAGTTAGAACATGAATTAGACTACTAATTTAAAAGATAAGATATAGATAAGCTTTAGAATCCAATAAAAAACATATGGGGGGGTGGGGGCGGTGAGTGGAGAGATAGTGCTACGCAGTGGCAGAATGAACATGAAGATTTTTGCATGCGGTTTGCGGTCACACCATAAAAATTAATTAATGTTGAGCACACAATAGGATAGAGTGTGCTAGGACATAATCTCAAATGGAATGGATAAAGAAGTTTAGGGTAGATTGATTTGGGTGGATTGCACAGCTCAACCGGCCGGCCTCTCCATATCATATATGTATAGGGGACACATATTAGGGTAGATTTCCGTGGCGAGGAGCTGAGAGAAAAGATCACGAATCGGAATACATGTAGTACGTGAATTAACCACATGATAGAGGGCATCGTAGTCTTTGTCAAGACCGGCGAGGAGGTAGGAGACGAACTCCTCGTCTCGCAGAGGTTGCCCGATGCTGGTGAGAGAGTCCGCCAATGACTTCATCTGGTGAAAGTACACGTTGACGAACAACTGGTTCTTCTTGAGATCATCCATCTGCTGACGGATCCCAGATGAGAGCGCGATGGAGACGAAGGCGAAGGCGCCGCTGAGCGTCTCCCAGGCTTCACGCGCGGTGGAGGCGAAGAGGATCATCCCGATGACTCCCTCGGTCATGGAAGACACGAAGGCTGACAGGATGGATTGATCCTGCTGTACCCACTGCTGGTACGTGGGATTTGGCTGCTGCACCGTGCGATCGCCATCAGGCACGGTGAGGTGAGTAGCAGGGCATGGCGTCGTGCCGTCGACGAAGCCCATGAGAAGATGACTCCGGAGCAGGGGAGCAACCTGGGCTCTCCAAAAGAGATAGTTCTCTCCGGTGAGTTTGATGGTGAGTGCCGGCGCCAGGGAGATGATGGGCGAGGCCGCGGAGCTGCCGGCGCCAACAGTCGTGGTCACCGTTGCAGGCATGGTGGAGACGGTGAGCGCGCCGGTGGTGGTCACCGAGGCGGCTAGCGCGGTGTCCATGACGCGGTCTCGTGGCGGCGGCGGGAGAGGAGGATCGGATACGTATTCTATCAATGGATGGTGTCTGCGTGTACGTTATCTCCCGTGCATGCTAGAGGTGCATTCTCTTGGTAACAGCTACTCTTAGTTGCATATTGCTTCTCACCCAAAATAAAGTTCATATTTCTCGTTGGTTGATAAAGTAACACCCTTATTTCAACTAAGCTATTCAATTTCTAACGCAAAAGAGAGTAATTGAATTGCAAACAAACAATTATTGCACAGATGCGCAAACATTGACATATCATTCTTTTACAGAATGTGTGCACTTTATTGATCACATAATTATAATGTCATTACAAATAAATTCCGAATACCATCCGGGAAAACATTTCACCACACAGAGCGATCAGAGAACTCAGTGCACAATTTAGCTAAAAGATGTGCGTCACTGGTCATTGCACTATTAATGTGAGAAAACATACATGAACCGAAACCATTGGCCAATGGGGACTTGATAAGTTGTAGCACATATAAATTTGTCGGTACTGTTCTAACCGTTACTATGATCATATATGAAGGGATAAATGGAGATGAAACCTTGGACTGGGCAACACGCGTACGGGTTGTGCTTGAAGCTGCGCAAGGTATGATGTAATGAAAAGTTATTGTTTCCTTAAGCATATATGTTATAGCTCTTTTTTTTTTATTCTCACTAGTTTTCTCGGACTTGTTGTGATATGCGTAGGCCTAGATTACCTGCACAAGGGATGCAGCTTTCCAATCATTCATAGGGATGTGAAGACCGGCAATATCCTATTAGGTCAAAATCTGCGGGCGAAAGTAGCTGATTTTGGACTTTGCAAAACCTATATCAGTGAAATACAGACTCACGTATCAACTAATGCGGCTGGAACACCAGGTTACTTCGACCCAGAGTAAGTCTCTTCATGCGTATTATAACGTTTGTGCACTCTTAGCATATAATGAGAAGTAAACCAGTTCAATTTACCAGGGTAAAAAAGAGAACTGATAAATTGATGGTATTGTCTTAATCGCTTCATCCAGATTTAGTTTTTCTATGTGACTCATCTACTTTTTTTAGGTACTTCCACACAGGCAGGCTCACTGAGAGCAGCGACGTTTACAGCTTTGGTGTTGTTCTACTGGAGATAGTTACTGGCGAGGCTCCGATGATGCCAGGGCATGGACACATTGTTCAGCGCGTGAAACAGAAGATCACCACTGGTAACATCAGCTCGGTTGCTGATGAGCGGCTCAGTAATAACTACGAGGTTACCTCCATGTGGAAAGTAATCGACACCGCCATGGCATGTACAGCAGATACTTCTGATCGTAGGCCAACAATGGCCACCGTGGTGGCACAGTTGAAGGACAGCCTGGCATTGGAGGAAGCTCGCGAGGATAGTGGCGTCAGGGTAAGCCCCGCAAGTGATAGTTCTACAGCCTTGATGTCCACATTTGGTCCCTCGGCTAGATGAAGCTAGGACTATAACTGGACAGGTTTTATGCCATCGTTGATGGTTCTGTAATGATTATATTTCCTGGCAGAAACAGGATGGGTATGTATTACGACGGTATATTGTTCTGTCTCTCTAAATTATCCTCGCGTTAAGGAAAACTAGTGTGTGTTTTTTGTATACAAACTGTGTTGCATTGGTTTTTCTTTCGGGCAGCGCTAGGAATCGGACGCCGATCCTGGCTTCCCATCGGACTATCCCAGCGCCGTATGATCTTTTAGTTTGAACCGTGTGATTAAGGGCCTGTAGACCATCCGCGTGGGTTGCCTGCTTTGCTGCTTGCTAAACCTACTCCCGGCCTTAAATCACGTAAAAAAAACTGGTCCCTTAAATCATGTCTGAGTTAATTTCTCACGCTAATTAACTGAAATTTGATACCATGGTTATATGGAAACAAATATGCAAGAAGAATCAGATGCCACACACGCTTCCTTATAAATCAGATTATGTTTCCAAAGATCTCAATATTGCTTCCACATGAATAAAAAAATGTTTTGTTGGAGTGAACTTTGTTTCCAGTGAGTCAAATGTTGATATTGTCGGGGGAAGACCCCGGGTAGGGCAATGGATGCGGAGCAGCCGGCTTGAGGTTGGCTGGCTCGCGGCAAAGGCCGGCTGAGGAGCAGCCGGCTGGAGCCGTGGCCGGCTGCCTCGGAAGCCGGCTGGCTCTAAGTTCTAGTCGTCCTGGCAACGGCCGTATGCGCTGTGGCTGGGCCGGCTTCTACAAGCCATATCCGACTGGGTTCTTACACTCCAGACCGACTCGAGGCTGGCGAGTCTTGCATGAGAAGGAACTGGGTAGGTGGTCCGGATTCAACGGTCCACGCTGACCTCATCTCCCGTAAAGTAAGGGGCACTGTGGAGCAATAGTGCCACGCGCCGGACAGGCCATCATGGCGTACGTCGGTCCGTACCGGCTACAGGGCATGATGGCGACAGAGACTCTTCCTCTCCATACCGCTGACTCGGGCAGGCGGATGGGACAGGCCACGAGGCCTCAACGGCTCCTGACGTCAACTCCTCGGGAAGGAGCGGAATCCGAAGCCGGCCAAGCCGGCCAATAGGTCATAGGGACTTCTATGTAAAGTGCCAGCGCCTATATAAGCTGCACTACCCCCTCGTACGGGAGACGATCGATCACTTCTTACTTCATTCTAGTCTCAGCGCTGCCCTGTGAGAGAGACCTTCGTCTTCCTTAGCCTCCCAGGGCAAGCCGGATACAGCTCTAGGAGCACCATTGTACTGTGTGATCACCATATACACTCATAGCAGGAGTAGAGGTGTTACCTCCACAGGAGGGTCTCGAACCTGGGTACGTTGCCGTGTCACTCGTCCCCATACCCGCATTCGGATACCACCGTGAGACCATCTAGGAACCACCTTCTTTAGCCATCCTATGGCATATGCCGTGACGATACCACGACAGATATCCACCGAGATATTTTGCTTCATTCTGACAAGGTTGCTTCCTTATGATTCAACGAGATTGCTTTGTTTTGATTGTTTCCATACAGTTTTATTTCTAGCTTTAAAAAAATGTCCTTCAAACCAAATAATTGCTTTGGTGTAGTGTTTGCTTCCAATATACTAACAAATATTCAATTCCATCAATATTGCTTGCCAAAAAATAGTGTTTACTTTCAACGAAACAATACATGATTCTATCATCTTTGCTTAAAAAAGAATAGTATTTTCATCTAAAGGAAATAGTATTTGCATATACTAATATCAGAATTTGCTCCGATGTACAATAATGGGACATTGGAAAGTCATGCTACACGCCCCGAGAGTATAAAAGCATGCCCGCTAGGACGACACACGCTTGAACTTTACACCGAGGTGTATATTTTTTTTAAAGAATGAGCTTCAACAAGATCATAGCAACATCCGCAAAGAGCGACGAATGGTGTTGATGAAGAACAATGTGGGCACGTCAGCAACCTGCAATCATCTCCTGGTAGAAACAAATGGATGCATATAAGTGACATGTGAAGCACGGATGTGCTCTGAATGAAAACTATGTTCTCATGACAACATATATGAAACTTAGGAAGCATGGATTTTTAGAAGCAAAACTATGTAGTATAACAGCATCTATGATACTAAATGGAAGCATGATTTTTCAGAGGAAATACTTTGTGACTGTCACAACATATATCAGACTTACAGGAACCGTGGAAGTTTTGAGACACAAAAAAGCAAGTTTTTGCCCCAAAAGTAGATTAGTGCTATGTTGGTATAAATCATATGTATGTGAAGCATTTGAAACTGGAAGCACAGTTATTTCTAAGCAAGGAATTAATTCTATCTTGATATAACCAATCTGTATTGGAAGCATAGATGTTTTTGAATCACACAATTAGTGCTACCTTAGTATAGCTTATCTGCACATGAAGCATTTGAAACTGGAAGCACTGATATTTCAAGGCAAGGAATTAGTTATATCTTAATATAACCAATTGGAAGCATAGAAATTTTGAAGCACACAAGTAGTGCTACACTGGTACCTCAGTATAACTCATACGTGGCGCAAACATATAAATTTCAAATTAAAATCGGCTATGTGGATGCATCTTCCTCTGATGTACAAGCCAATTTGATCCGAAGTAATTTGTTTGTCTTGTCAACATATGCACATTGCATGATAGGTAAACACAAGAGTATCAATTTCCTGCAGTGTACATAAATTCACTTTGAAATTGTAAAGAATTTAGATAAATTGTATCCAAGGCAGTGGCGGGCAACACACATCATTTTCGTACAGCCAGGAAGCTGTTGTCATATGAGAAATGGATCCGACAACGAAGCAACGAGGAACAGCAACCTCTTACCGCGGCTGGTGAGCCTCCCCTCCGACAGGTTGTGGCATAGTTCACTTTCAATAAACTTATCCTGATTTGCATCGAATGCTATGAACTTTTAAATTAACCATAGGAAGCAACGGGTTGTAATTCCTATATTTGTATAGAATCAGTGAGTAGTGTTTTAAGCAATGAATTAACCATAGGAAGCATAGTAGAAACACCAAAAATTCACATATACCCATCTCAAAAATATCAGATATACGTACAGGAATATAGGGATTTGTTTACCTTCTCCCAAATCGTGGTCGTTGAAGGGATCATCCGTCGAAGCATGCTACAGCTCGTTGCTTCAGCCTGAGTGTAGGCTTGATGGCCTGGACGAGCCACCTCTGGCACCTACTGCGCCGGCCGCCGGCGGTCAATGATGCACGCCGACGATTCCCCGCGACGGAGCTACTATTTATCGGCACAGAAGTCTAACCAAGTGGAGGTGTAGGTCTCGGCTTGGCTGGGAGGGTGTGGCGCCGTCTCGAGAGGAGGATCACGGTTCTGCGGCGGAGAGCACGGCGAGAAGGAGCAGATCAATCTGGGGAGCAGGGCGATGAGGAGCATGGCGGCGATCTGACGGGCGAAATTTTGGGCATAACCTGCGCAGGGAAAAGGTTTTTTCAGGGAAATCAGGGAAAGGTGAGAAGAGAGCCAGCGTGGGCCGTTTGATGGAGGCGAGATGGACGACTTCCGACTGGTCCGACGAATTGTTTCCCATCGGACTGCGATTAGTAGTGTTTACCTTTTCTTTTTCTAAGTGATGGTGACATTATAGCTAGCTTCTTCATGTACAGAGCTACTTTCCATGTTTATGTGTACGAACCTAGCTACAACTTGACTACTCTGGTTTGATGAGAATGTGGTATAGTATGAAGCATTTGTTGGTTCCATGTTTATGTGACTTCCTGTTGCTTTTCCTTTGATTGTTGTACCACTCTAAGTTGAATATCTGAAGTAAATTCTTGCAAACATGAGACTGCCGGATTGGGGATATGTATCCATTGCAAATGTAGTGGTGGAGGTAAATAATAATACATATTCCTTAGTGCAAAACATTGGATAATAAGTCAAAGTGAAGATCAGGTGTAAATTTTTGATAAATAAGGTTGTGTGCATTGAATGATACAGGTCCAGGTCTAAGTCCTCTTTTTGGAAAAAATATTACAATTTTTCATAATTATCGGCCGACTTCCACGCTTCTCTGCAACTTAAAAAAGGACGAACTTCCATTTTTTTTTCCTCCGATCGCTGGTTTCGTCCAACACTTTTTTAAATAAGACCATTTTCCCCTCCCACCAAATAACATAAGGCATAATCTCTACTACAAAAGATGATGAGGTTCCGTGTTCCGCCTCATTTGTTTTTCGCTCGTTTTCGTCGTGCTCCTCCTCCTTTTTTAGATAAAAGGCATGGGAATGCTCGACTTTAAATTAACTAGTAAAGTTGCTTGTGCTTTGCTACGGTTTTTAGATTTAAAAAAGATCCATCGGTATATATAAAATTTATTTTTATATTCATCATATACATACTACCAATTTTGGAAAATTAGAAGATCCATCTGTAAACATAAACTTTGTTTTGTATTGACTTGGATTAAAAGAGAATCATTAGTGTGGATCCACTTCAATTCAAAGAGAGTCATCATTGGCAGATATATTGCCCGCAAACAAAACGATTGTGCGGGAGTACCAATGGACGATAGATGACGATCCAACATTACTATGTAACTTTAATCAAATTGACAACTAAATGCATACACAACTATCAAACAATTCACTACTGTCTGCATTGATCAGTATGAGCATCCTCTAGTCTCTCATAAATCTCTAGCAATACCACCGAATCTAATTTTCTATGTCTCTCTAGCAATCAGGTAAGCCCAATGTTGCAGAAAAAGTGCAGCAGTAGCGCATCATTCCCTCTATCCCTGACCAACGCTAATGATGCACAATCAGCTGCGGTTTCTCATGTTCAATCTACCGACGGTGACTGGCGATCCATAGTGCATCATTTACTTACGATGTAACCTCCATTCGTGAAAGAAAAATAGTGCATCATTTGCTTTGTCAGCTCTATCTTATCTTAGTATTATTTATGCACTTCAAAATCAGTTAACGCACCTAGGTTCTGAGAATTTCAAACAATACAACGGCACCTGATGCGAAAATCATTTTTTCAAACACCTGGCCTGGAACAACCTGCATGATCCATCTCTTGCTGAACATACGAAGGAATTGTCTGCAATACTCTTCCATATCATCTTTTGATATCAGGGGATAAAAGTATAGGCACTAAGTAACATAGATCAACAGACCATGATGAAATAAATATTAAATGTATACTGTACTGACATAGCAAGCAACAACAACCATACCTCTCCCACTACTGTACAGTATTTTTCTTGGTTAGTAGCAGCACCACCTTGCTTGTTATCCTAAATCAATTCGTCGACTTGATTCCTGCTGCGGGACCAATAACGATGGATAAATCGATTACCAGAGTGGTCGTTGCGTAAATCCTTTTCGAGCTGGATCTTGAGCTGTGAAGATGGATAATGAAAGAGCTCCAGTTGGTGTGAAGCACACTGTCCGCAGCGTCAACTACGCCTGCCTGCAGGCTTCGTGAACACAGACATGATTCACACATGGAGGAGCCTGCTGAATTGCTGATGTGTGGCCACATTGTTGGCTTCTACGCTGCCCCGAAGCTACAACATTGCTACCGCTAGCACGCTATCTTAGGGAATCTCCAACGTACCACGCATTTTGGATGTACGAAATGTCCGGTTGTGTTCGTTTGCGTCGGTCCACGGACGTCATGCGGCCCTAGGGCGATCGTTTGCGTCTGGGGTATCTCCAGCGGTGCGGACGCACTTTTTTTAGCGCAGACGACATCAAAGTCGTTAATGGCGGTTTAACATCCCGTCGAGGCCTGCCGCCGGCCATTACCGGTTCCCGCTCGACGATGGTTGTTCCCGCGCTTGCCCAATACATTGGCAAGTTTCGCTGGCGTGTCGCGCGTGCGGGAAACGGCCTGCGCGCCAACGCCATTTCCCGTCCCGCCGTGGCTATATATGGTGGACACCGGCGGGGATGACGGACACACCTCAAGCTAAACCCTACCATCCATCCATGGCCGAGCACAACCTTAGCTGGGATTAGGTTGTTGACATGTGTCGCCAGGCCCACCCGGAGGATGAGCAGCTAGTCGCCGCGATGCTTTTCAGGCCGACCAGCTGGGCCTGGAGGCAGCGAAGGTTGCGGAGGCGGAGGCGGAAGAGCGTGGCGCAAGCGCATGGGCGCCTCGCGGGGGCCAGGGCGGAAATCGCCGACACCTGGGCTGAGCTCGTCGAGGCCAGGACGACGCTCGTGGAGGCACGGGCGGCGATGGCGGCCCCTCCGGCGGCCCCACCCGCGGACGCCGTCATCCACAGCATCGCCGCCGCCGCTGCCGACGTACCCTGCCGCTTCGAGTGCGCCGGCGACCAGCGGATTCTGGTCGCTTCCTTCGAGACCCTAGCTGGGGACGCCCAGCGTCGTCAGGCTTGGGCAGCGGAGGAGGAAGCCCATAGCTATGGGGGTCACCATGGCTCGGGGGTACATGTGCTCCGACCTGGATTCGCTCCAGCGGAGGGGCCCTTCTCCCGCGCGGGTCGAGCAGGAGAACCGGGAGCTGGAGGGCGCCATCGCCGCCAGGGACGTTGCGGTGGCGGAAGCGGCTAGGGACAGGGCCCACTACCATGCCTAGCTGGCAGCGTTGGAGGCGGCAGGCGCGGAGGCGGCCCAAGCGGAGGCGGAGGCAGAGAAGGCGGAGGCAGAGATGGCGAAGGCCAACTCTATGGCCAGGAGAGTCCTGTGGGACTCCTCTCTGGCCGAGACCCTCGAACGCCGCAGGTGGCGGGACGAGGTGTCCAATGTGCGGCGTGAGCGGCGCGCGGAGTGCGCCAAGCGCTCGCGTTTCGACGACGGCGCCGGCCCCTCTGGCGGCCAGTAGTAGGCCGCGCGACTGCGAGTAACCTAGGTCGTGGTAGGCCGCGCGACGGCGAGTAGGTACGGTCGTCGTAGTTTTAGGTTAACTCGACTAAGCATCTTTGTAAAGACCTTTTGGCCAACCAATAGTAATGAACAAATATTATGGTTAGCTAGTCACTGCCGACCGGGCCCGGATGCAACCACCACGGACACTAGGCGCGTCTGCACAACGTCCGTGAAGACGCAAACCTGGCGTATATTTGGGCTAGGTATGCAGCGCCGTGAACAGACCAGTCACTTGTGTCGCCACAGGACCCAAGCTTATTTTCGATTACGGCGGACGTAAATCCGTTTGCATCGCCCCGCTGAAGATACACTTAATTACGCGTTGTCATCATCGACTACACCCCTCGCACCGTTCTACGCAGCCGTTGTACGTGCAAAGCTGCAAACTGACCGACGCCGAGCTATTTGTCTGGACCGTCTCTCCACGAGGCCTCGCGGATGCCGTCCTCTCTGCCCCATCGCTACTCCCAGCTGTGCACCGTACGGTGTGGCAGCGGTAGTATCGTATCGATCATGCTGACCGTCAAGTCCTCCACTCCTCCTTTTCCAGGTTGTCATCATCCGCCGCGTCGCCTCACGGTGGCGCCGGGTGGAGGCCAGGATACCAGCGAGAGAAGACACTAGTGGAAAACGGGGCTATAGGCCTGGTCCATTTGGGCCTTCAGTCCCGGTTCCCAAACCGGGACCAATTAGGCGGGATTAAAGAGGGTACCCTTTAGTCCCGGTTCAAAGTTTAACCGGGCCTAAAGGCCTCGACACGTGGTGCGGCTAGGGAGCTCGCGGTGGATGGCCTTTGGTCCCGGTTCGTGGTACGAACCGGGCCTAGGTTTCTCTGCCGCGGCTGCCACGACAGAGTTTCAGCAATGCATATATATCATTCAAGAAACCACAAAAAATCGTCGTGAATATATATAGACATCGTCGACAGTACACGTAATGCATGCATATTTACAATATAAAAGCTAGTCGGATCTCTTTACTAAATATCGATATCTACGCCGCTACGAAGATCCTCCATCGTCACGATCTGCCGATAGTGCTCTCCACCTGGGGTAAGGGCCTCGGTAATAAAGAATCCCACGATTTCCTCTTGAATTGCTTTTATTTGATCCTCCGTTATGAGAGTGTCCCGCAGGCGTATCATCTATATTTAAAAAAGGAGATCAATATATGAATGGAACTCAATACAATAGATGGTACTAATTAAGATTAATTGTGAAAATTTGTTATCGTACACGAGTATGGCGTATACGGCCATCCCCACCCTTGGGACAGGCCATGTCACGAATGAAGGTGCAGACGTAGTATCCACATAAGTTATTCCCGGGTTCCTGCCTCATACACTTTACGAAAAAATAGTTCGATCAAACTAATAATCAAGCATCGTATTGAAAGTAAATATCATATATAGAGTTTCACGGACATAGCTATATATATAGTACTACTTACAGGGTAATCTTCAAATGTAAGCTCCGGTTTCCATTTACCCGGAACAATATTGATGAACCGTTTCTAAGCCCTGCCCGGAAAAAAATAATGAGTAATTGATTAGTTGATGATATCTTCGAATTAGAACAGATGAAGATGCCAATACGAAATTGATTGAAACTACCTCTGGAGGATGGCAGCCATGTCCGCCCATTCCGCATATTCTTTACGTTTCGAGTCCATGACTTTTACGACTCCAAGGCGAAGATCAATGATTAGGAGAATAAAGTGGAATCTGCACAACCATAGCTCAATGATTACGAGAATAAAGTGGAAGGTGCACAAGCATAATGTATGTTATATATAACACTCACTTGAAGTTGTAGGGAAAGAATATATCCTCTTTGTCTCGCTTGCTTCTCTAAAAACATTACGATGTTGTCCTTCGTGTCCTTGGCGAAGTCTCGAACCGTAACTTCATGAACTGTGTTTGGGTCTATGAACCCCAGCGGTAGGAGCTTGCCTCTTTTGTATTCCAGCTTCTTCATTCTGCATAATTAAATGTATAGCGTACACAAAGAATATAATGAGGATAATTGTTAGTGCAAATGAATGAGCTACAGACTTAATTACATAAATAAATCACTTACAGGCAGTAGCAACTGATGACAGCTTTGTCGAGGGCGTCTTGATTGAATAACTGAAACAGTTCTTCTAACTCAAGGTTTATCTCGTCTTTCCCCCGGAAGTAATGCTCATCTCTAAGATACACCGTGAGGTAGGCATCACCTCTTCGACAGGCTTTCAGGTACCATTCATGCAACCTTCGCATCTGAGTCCCTAGACGCGCGAGCTCGCCAGGTTTGACGAGATCAGATCCGTATCTATACTTGTTTACCACTTGAGCCATTGGATAGTAATCTTCGTACTCAACTGATGCTCCCTGAGCTCTAGCCGCCCGTTCGATCATCGATGCCGTCTCTGGATCATGATAGGGCTCCACGACGAAGTGGGGTACGGCCTCGAATGTCCCGCTGTCCAAGCCGGGTGACTTTTTTTTGCTTCTTTGCTCGCTCTAGAGGACTGTCCAAGAGAGCGGTCATAATCAGCTCTCGGCTCAGGTCTCTTCATTCTCGTCTCGGCAAAGTGCTTCACTGTCTGCGGTGGAATAAACATCTTCCTCGGCGCAAGAAACGCCTTTTGCTCTTCAGTCTGCTCATGTGGTAACAACTCTGGAGTCTGTGCCCTCATCGGAGTTGATGATCTCTTCGGAGCTGTAGGAGGTGCCGCGGACCGCTTCCTCTTTTGCTTAGGTGGAGGCGGCGGAGTCTCCTGACGAGGAGGAGGAGGCGGCGGAGTATTTTCACGCGGAGGAGACTGCTCATGCACAGGGGAATCATCATCGCGCAGAGGAGAATCGTCACGCGGAGGAGACTGCGCAGGTGGCGGAGGAGGCGGACGAGGTGGCCTGCTTGTTGGCTTCTCACCTGGAAACACAATGTTCTCCTTCCGCCATTGCACGGTGGTTCTACGGGCTTCTCCCGGTTCTTTGATTTCCCCATCTTCACCTGCAGGGTGCTCAAGCACCAACCCCTCATAATCTCTCAACACTTCATCCACCATCACAACAGACAAAGTCGTCTTGGACCGGACGACAATGGTAAGACCTTGTAGGTAAGAGGATGCCGACCGCCGCCTTGAAGGATAGGTTGAAAACTTTAACATGCAGCTCACAAGGACGGCTCTCGGTGAGATCATCCACGGGGGTAGCGAGGAGGCTCGACCACCTGGTCATCATCATTATCCACCTGCTGAGAGGAAGCCACGCTGCTTTTCCGGTGTGGTTGAGATTGCAGCGGGGCGAGGGCATTGAGCAATGCAGGATCTACAGCCTGCCCTCGAGCCATCTGAGATGTAAGTACTTGGGTTACCATGGTTAATTGGGCTTTCATGGTGCTCATACCCTCCTCTAAGTTAGCTAGGCGGTCTGTTTCCCTTACCTTTCTCCTCTCATGGCTTTTATCAGGAAATCTCTTCCTTTCCGCAGGAAGCCATACTTCCACGGAACGGAGCCTTCGTGCCTCGTGTTCGTCCGCCGTGTTCTTTGTTCCCAAGGGCGCGTGTCAGCTCATCGTTCTCTCTTTCGGGCTGGAACCTCCCCTCCTCCACGTCCCTATGTGCTTTTTCCAGGGCATCAATGGGAACCTTCAGATGAGCTTTCGTATAGATGCACTTCCCTGTTTCTGGATGCAGCTTTCCCCCAATCCCGTAGAACCACTCCTTGCACCGTTCGATCCAACCGTGTGTCCCTAATCTGATCCCTTTCCTGGTCAGTTCCGCCTCAGCTGCCTCCCACTTAGGACGGTTAGCCCTGTATCCACCTGGACCAAGAATTTGGTGATATAGCTTCAACGCAGCATTTGCCTTCTTTGTTTCCGACCTTTTCATAAATTCTTCTGACTCCGTGTTGTACTTCACGAATTCATCCCAGTGATTTTTTACCTTCTCACTGTCCGGAGTCTTCTTTTTCTTGATAAGGCCGTGCAATCTTTTCTTGTGGTTCTTGAATAGTTCGGCCATCTTCTTCTTGCCAAACTCGTGGAGGGCCTGCTCCATCTTGGCCTTTTCAGCGTCATCCCCCTCTTCGGGTACTATGTTGAAATGTGACATGAGCTTGGTCAGAATGCTGTTTTTGGCTACATCATCGATATAAAGACCTTGAGCTTCTTCCTCTGTAGACAGCACTAGTCCCTTCGGCTTGTGCCATTCTCGAACGGTGATCGGGACGTGGTCCCTAACAAGCACTCCGCATTGAGCTATAAATGCCTTTGCACCTTTCTCCGGAGCAATCGGTTTACCATCCTTAGCGATGTGGGTGATGTCGTGCCTAACACCGTCATCCAACTTTTTGGCCGGGCCTCGCTTCCTCGACTTTACAGAAGAAGTGCTCGATCCGGAGGGCTAAAAAAGAAATAATTCATAGTCAGTACAATTTAATTAGTTAATGCATCTAGTCGATCAATAGCGGCTTAATTAATTTATATACCTCGGTGATAACTACAGTTCGGGAGCCATTATGATGATCTTGTTCCTCACCGGCGCCACTAGGATCTTCTTCCTCAATATTCTCCGCTCCCTCACCGGAGTCATTCAAATAAGTTGCGGTGACATCGTCACCGCCATCATCCGGAATAACGTCGTCGTCGCGATCATCCAGTAGTACCGTGGGCTATGAGGTTCTCCATGAAATTTTCTTGAATTTCATCTCTCGTCCATGCTTTCTACAACGACCCGCAAGCTATACATAGGAACCATCATATGATCAAATTAAGGATAATGCGAGAAAACTGAAAATGGAGTTACATATGTAGTTCTTAACTAAGGATCGATAATATAGTGCTGAAAGCAGATAGTGCAGTTACATGCATACATAGATCGGGTTCATGTTTATTTAACCCTAATACCTCAATCACTACTACAACCACTCAACCGCGCAGACCGGGTCCTAGAGGGCGCCGACCGGGTCCTGAGCCGCGCTGGGTGTACCCCCAAAGCCACGGAACAACAACGGGAGCATAGCTAACATGAGATCCCCGCATAACGCTCCATCCGGTCCTATACATGTTGTCTAACGCGTACATGTAACGGCGAACGTGCGTGTCCTCCGCTTCAATGCGCTGAGCTACCTCCTCCGGCGGGGCCGGCTCCCTCTGAAACGACCGTGACCCATAAGACCTCCACCAAAGAATATCCGGGTCGACGACGGGACCCGGATTCCGCACCAAGGTGCGCGACCCAGAAGCTAAGACCTCCAAGTGCCACCCCAGCGGAGCACAGTCCCGGACCTCCCCCATCTGCTCCATCTCCTCTAGAAGAGTCAGACCACGGCGCGGCGGCTGTCGCGGCATCGTAGCTACGAAAACAAATCATATATATATATGTACCAACGTTAACATAAATTAAAAAATAAATTCACTACTTAGTCGGCGCCGGCACTACCGTTTGGGGGGCGCCGGCTACATACTTTATTTTGGGCCGGGGGCGCGGTGGCACTACATACTTAGTCTGTTGCATACTCTTTTCTAACACTAACACTAACACTAACTAACTAATTTTTCACTAACACTAACACTAACACTAACTAACTAATTTTTCACTAACACTAACACTATTTTACTAACTAATTTTCTAACTATTGTTTTAACTAATTTTTCTAACTATTTATCTAACTATTGTTTTAACAAATTTTTCTAACTATTTATCTAACTATTTATCTAACTATTTTCTAACTATTGTTTTAACTTTTTATCTAACACTAACTTTTTCACTAATATTATCTAACAAACTAACTAATCTAACATGCAAAGAAAAAAAAAAGAGGAGAAGGGGCGGCGCCGGCGGGGTGCTTACCGGCGGAGGTGGCGGCCGGGGGCGCGGCGGACGGCGAGGAGGCGGTCGCGGGGGCGGCAGGCGGTGGGCGGGCGCGGGAGCGGGCGCGACGACGACGGCGGGCGCGCGGTGGCGGAGACGGAGGCGGTGGACGGCGCGACGACGACGGCGGGCGCGCGGTGGCGGAGACGGAGGCGGGCAGGCGGTGGCGGAGGCGGTGGCGCGTGGGAGGGCGGCGGCGATGGCGCGCGGTGGCGGCGGCGATGGCGCGCGGGATTCGGGCAGCCTGGCGGCGTCGTTGCCTTCGTCTCCGCGGGATTGATCTCCGCGGATACGAAGGGGTTGCAGTTATAGTGCCCCCCCTTTGGTCCCGGTTCGTGTTACAAACCGGGATCAAAGGCCCCCCTTTGGTCCCGGTTTGCAAACCGGGACTAAAGGTCTTTTTTGCTGCGATTTTCGCTACGCGCGCAAAAAAGGCCTTTAGTCCCGGTTTGAATACAAACCGGGTCCAAAGGCCACTTTTTTAAAAAAGTTTCATTCCCGCCTTATTTCAAATGAAAAAAAAAGCCACCGCACTGCCACACGTGTCCACCGCCGCCACCGCCACCGCCATGCATGTACAGGCCACCGTCGCCACCGCCGTGTACTGGCCATGGCCACCACCGTCACCGCCATGTACAGGCCACCATCGCCACCGCCGTGTACTGGCCACCGCCGCCACTGCCATGTACAGGCCACCGTCGCCACCGCCGTGTACTGGCCAGCGCCATGTACAGGCCACTGTCGCCACCGCCACCGCCTGGCCACCACCGTCACCGCCATGTACTGGCCACCACCGCCACCGCCATGTACAGGCCACCGTCGCCACCGCCGTGTACTGGCCACCGCCGCAACCGCCACCGCCATGTACAGGCCACCATCGCCACCGCCGTGTACTGGCCACCGCCGCCACCGCCATGTACAGGCCACCGTCGCCACCGCCGTGTACTGGCCACCGCCATGTACAGGCCACCGTCGCCACCGCCACCGCCTGGCCACCACCGTCACCGCCATGTACTGGCCACCACCGCCACCACCATGTACAGGCCACCGTCGCCACCGCCGTGTACTGGCCACCGCCGCAACCGCCACCGCCATGTACAGGCCACCGTCGCCACCGCCACCGCCTGGCCACCACCGTCACCGCCATGTACGGGCCACCGCCGTGTACTGCCCACCACCGCCACCGCCATGTACTGGCCACCACCGCCACCGCCACACGTGTCCCTTCCCCGTGCCACGTGTCCCTTCCCCGTGCCACGTGTTGCCGCCGCTTCCACGTGCCTCGCCCCGCCGCCACCGCCGTGCGACGTGTAGATCCCGCTTCCACGTGCCACGCCACGCCGCTTCCCCACGCCACCTGTCGCCGCCGCTTCCACGTGCCACGCCCCGCCGCTTCCCCGCGCCACCTGTCGCCAAACTTGCCGCGTCGCTGTGCTATAAAGCGCCGCGTGCGCGCGGAACCACACGTCGTCGTCGCCTCCGTTCATTCGTCGCCGGGATGCCGCCGCGCCGTTGATACGCGTACAGCACGCGTCCGTTGGGAACCCCAAGAGGAAGGTGTGATGCGTACAGCGGCAAGTTTTCCCTCATTATGAAACCAAGGTTTATCGAACCAGTAGGAGCCAAGAAGCACGTTGAAGGTTGATGGCGGCGAGATGTAGTGCGGCGCAACACCAGGGATTCCGGCGCCAACGTGGAACCTGCACAACACAAACCAAGTACTTTGCCCCAACGAAACAGTGAGGTTGTCAATCTCACCGGCTTGCTGTAACAAAGGATTAGATGTATAGTGTGGATGATGATTGTTTGCAGAGAACAGTAGAACAATTGCAGTAGATTGTATTTCAGATGTAAAGAATGGACCGGGGTCCACAGTTCACTAGTGGTGTCCCTCCCATAAGATAAATAGCATGTTGGGTGAACAAATTACAGTTGGGCAATTGACAAATAGAGAGGGCATGACCATGCACATACATGATATGATGAGTATTGTGAGATTTAATTGGGCATTACGACAAAGTACATAGAACGCTATCCAGCATGCATCTATGCCTAAAAAGTCCACCTTCAGGTTATCATCCGAACCCCTTCCAGTATTAAGTTGCAAACAACAGACAATTGCATTAAGTATGGTGCGTAATGTAATCAATAACTACATCCTCGGATATAGCATCAATGTTTTATCCCTAGTGGCAACAGTACATCCATAACCTTAGAGGTTTGTGTCACTCCCCCAGATTCACGGAGACATGAACCCACTATCGAGCATAAATACTCCCTCTTGGAGTTACTAGCAAAAACTTGGCCAGAGCCTCTACTAATAACGGAGAGCATGCAAGATCATAAACAACACATAGATATAAATTGATAATCAACATAACATGGTATTCTCTATTCATCGGATCCCAACAAACACAACATATAGCATTACAGATAGATGATCTTGATCATGTTAGGCAGCTCACAAGATCCGACAATGAAGCATAATGAGGAGAAGACAACCATCTAGCTACTGCTATGGACCCATAGTCCGGGGGTGAACTACTCACTCATCACTCCGGAGGCGACCATGGCGGTGTAGAGTCCTCCGGGAGATGAATCCCCTCTCCGGCAGGGTGCCGGAGGCGATCTCCTGAATCCCCCGAGATGGGATTGGCGGCGGCGGCGTCTCTGGAAGGTTTTACGTATCGTGGCTCTCGGTGTGGGGGTTTCGCGACGAAGGCTATTTGTAGGCGGAAGGGCAGGTCAAGGGGCGTCACGAGGGGCCCAGGAGACAGGCCGGCGCGGCCAAGACCTGGGCCGCGCCGCCCTACCTCCTGGCCACCTCGTGGCCCCACTTCGTTGACTCTTCGGTCTTCTGGAAGCTTCGTGTGAAAATAGGTCCCTGGGTGTTGATTTCGTCCAATTCCGAGAATATTTCCTTACTAGGATTTCTGAAACCAAAAATAGCAGAAAACAGCAACTGGCTCTTCGGCATCTTGTTGATAGGTTAGTTCCAGAAAATGCATAAATATGACATAAAGTATGCATAAAACATGTAGATATCATCAATAATGTGGCATGGAACATAAGAAATTATCGATACGTCGGAGACGTATCAGCATCCCCAAGCTTAGTTTCTGCTCGTCCCGAGCGAGTAAACGATAAAAAACATAATTTCGGAGTGACATGCCATCATAACCTTGATCATACTATTGTAAGCATATGTAATGAATGCAGCGATCCAAACAATGTAAATGACATGAGTAAACAACCGAATCATATAGCAAAGACTTTTCATGAATAGTACTTCAAGACAAGCATCAATAAGTCTTGCATAAGAGTTAACTCATAAAGCAATAATTCAAAGTAAAGGTATTGAAGCAACACAAAGGAAGATGAAGTTTCAGCGGTTGCTTTCAACTTATAACATGTATATCTCATGGATATTGTCAATGTAAAGTAATATAACAAGTGCAATATGCAAGTATGTAGGAATCAATGCACAGTTCACACAAGTGTTTGCTTCTTGAGGTGGAGAGAAATAGGTGAACTGACTCAACATAAAAGTAAAAGAAAGGTCCTTCAAAGAGGAAAGCATCGATTGCTATATTTGTGCTAGAGCTTTGATTTTGAAAACATATGGAGAGCAATAAAAGTAAAATTTTGAGAGGTGTTTGTTGTTGTCAACGAATGGTAGTGGGCACTCTAACCCCCTTGCCAGACAAACCTTCAAAGAGCGGCTCCCATTTTTTTATTTTTGTGTGGCACTCCTTCCAACCTTTCTTTCACAAACCATGGCTAACCGAATCCTTCGGGTGCCTGCCAACAATCTCATACCATGAAGGAGTGCCTTTTTATTTTAGTTTTATTATGATGACACTCCTCCCCACCTTTGCTTTCTCAAGCCATGGCTAACCGAATCCTTCGGGTGCCATCCAACAATCACATACCATGGAGGAGTGTCTATTTTTGTTAATTAATTTGGGACTCGGGAATCCCATTGCCAGCTCTTTTTGCAAAATTATTGGATAAGCGGATGAAGCCACTAGTCCATTGGTGAAAGTTGCCCAACAAGATTGAAAGATAAACACCACATACTTCCTCATGAGCTATAAAACATTGACACAAATCAAAGGTAATAAATTTTGAATTGTTTAAAGGTAGCACTCAAGCAATTTACTTTGGAATGGCGGAGAAATACCATGTAGTAGGTAGGTATGGTGGACACAAATGGCATAGTGGTTGGCTCAAGGATTTGGATGCATGAGAAGTATTCCCTCTCGATACAAGGTTTTAGGCTAGCAAGGCTATTTGAAACAAACACAAGGATGAAGCGGTGCAGCAAAACTCACATAAAAGACATATTGTAAACATTATAAGACTCTACACCATCTTCCTTGTTGTTCAAACTCAATACTAGAAATTATCTAGACCTTAGAGAGACCAAATATGCAAACCAAATTTTAGCATGCTCTATGTATTTCTTCATTAATAGGTGCAAAGTATATGATGCAAGAGCTTAAACATGAGCACAACAATTGCCAAGTATCACATTATCCAAGACATTATAGCAATTACTACATGTATCATTTTCCAATTCCAACCATATAACAATTTAACGAAGAAGAAACTTCGCCATGAATACTATGGGTAAAGCCTAAGGACATATTTGTCCATATGCAACAGCGGAGCGTGTCTCTATCCCACACAAAGAATGCTAGGATCCATTTTATTCAAACAAAACAAAAACAAAAACAAACCGACGCTCCAAGCAAAGCACATAAGATGTGATGGAATAAAAATATAGTTTCACTAGAGGAACCTGATAATGTTGTCGATGAAGAAGGGGATGCCTTGGGCATCCCCAAGCTTAGACGTTTGAGTCTTCTTGATATATGCAGGGGTGAACCACCGGGGCATCCCCAAGCCTAGAGTTTTCACTCTCCTTGATCATGTTGTATCATCTCCCTCTCTTGATCCTTGAAAACTTCCTCCACACCAAACTCAAAACAACTCATTAGAGAGTTAGTGCACAATCAAAATATACATGTTCAGAGGTAACATAATCATTCTTAACACTTCTGGACATTGCACAAAGCTACTGAAAGTCAATGGAATCGAAAAATCCATCGAACATATCAAAACAGGCAATGCGAAATAAAAGGCAGAATCTGTCAAAACAGAATAGTTCGTAAATACGAATTTTATTTATGCACCAGACTTGCTCAAATGAAAATTCTCAAATTGAAAGAAAGTTGCGTACATATCTGAGGATCACTCACGTAAATTGGCATAATTTTCTGAGTTACCTACAGAGAATTTTGCCCAGATTCGTGACAGCAAAGAAATCTATTTCTGCGCAGTAATCCAAATCTAGTATGAACCTTACTATCAACGACTTTACTTGGCACAACAAAGCACAAAACTAAGATAAGGAGAGGTTGCTACAGTAGTAAACAACTTCCAAGACACAAAATAAAAACAAAATACTGTAGTAAAAACATGGGTTGTCTCCCATAAGCGCTTTTCTTTAACGCCTTTCAGCTAGGCGCGGAAAGTGTATATCAAGTATTATCAAAAGATGGTGCATCTACAGCGGGGTGTGGAGTTTTCTCAACCATGCATAGTATTTTGGATACATAAGTTTCAGCGGCTCCCTTTTCATTAGTCTTGGGCTTGCTACTCTCATCAAACAAATTTTCAGGAACAAGCCAAGCATAGTTATTTTCTAGTGCCTCATGCATTGCTAGGAGCTTACATGGTATTGGTGCTTTAATCTCCCCACCATTATTAACATTATTAGTATACTTAATTCTATCCATATCCATCTTTTCAAGTGTTCTTTTAAAATCGGTGATCATACCAAGCCTATCATGCTTACTAAAAACTTTTCTCGCTTCTTTGGCTATATCCTCAAATTCTCGCACTAGGACTTTTAGAACAAAATCTCTCTTCTCTCCCCTCTCCATATCAGAAAGTGTAAGGAACATGTGTTGTATCATGGGGTTGAGACTAATAAATCTAGCTTCCATCATGCGTACCAAACAAACAGAGGCATCTTGATAAGTAGGGACAGCTTTTGAAAGAGGTATATCTTTAAGATCTTCATGCATACTAACGTGGGTGAAAAATTCTTCTACATTATCTCTTCCAATTATAGACCCTTGTCCCACAGGTATATCTTTTACAGTGAAATTAAAAGGAAACATGTTGAAATAAGTAAAGCAAATGCAAGTAACTATTTTTTGTGTTTTTAATATGGAGAATGCAAACAAGACAGTAAATAAAGTAAAACTAGCAACTAATTTTTTTGTGTTTTGATATAATGCAGCAAACAAAGTAGTAAATAAAATAAAGCAAGACAAAAACAAAGTAAAGAAATTGGGATGTGGAGACTCCCCGTGCAGCGTGTCTTGATCTCCCCGGCAACGGCGCCAGAAAAAGAGCTTGATACGCGTACAGCACGCGTCCGTTGGGAACCCCAAGAGGAAGGTGTGATGCGTACAGCGGCAAGTTTTCCCTCGGTATGAAACCAAGGTTTACCGAACCAGGTAGGAGCCAAGAAGCACGTTGAAGGTTGATGGCGGCGAGATGTAGTGAGGCGCAACACCAGGGATTCCGGCGCCAACGTGGAACCTGCACAACACAAACCAAGTACTTTGCCCCAACGAAACAATGAGGTTGTCAATCTCACCGGCTTGCTGTAACAAAGGATTAGATGTATAGTGTGGATGATGATTGTTTGCAGAGAACAGTAGAACAATTGCAGTAGATTGTATTTCAGATGTAAAGAATGGACCGGGGTCCACAGTTCACTAGTGGTGTCTCTCCCATAAGATAAATAGCATGTTGGGTGAACAAATTACAGTTGGACAATTGACAAATAGAGAGGGCATGACCATGCACATACATGATATGATGAGTATTGTGAGATTTAATTGGGCATTACGACAAAGTACATAGACCGCTATCCAGCATGCATCTATGCCTAAAAAGTCCACCTTCAGAGTTATCATCCGAACCCCTTCCGAGTATTAAGTTGCAAACAACGGACAATTGCATTAAGTATGGTGCGTAATGTAATCAATAACTACATCCTCGGACATAGCATCAATGTTTTATCCCTAGTGGCAACAAGTACATCCATAACCTTAGAGGTTTCCGTCACTCCCCGCATTCACTGGAGACATGAACCCACTATCGAGCATAAATACTCCCTCTTGGAGTTACTAGCAAAAACTTGGCCGGAGCCTCTACTAATAACGGAGAGCATGCAAGATCATAAACAACACATAGATATAAATTGATAATCAACATAACATGGTATTCTCTATTCATCGGATCCCAACAAACACAACATATAGCATTACGGATAGATGATCTTGATCATGTTAGGCAGCTCACAAGATCCGACAATGAAGCATAATGAGGAGAAGACAACCATCTAGCTACTGCTATGGACCCATAGTCCAGGGGTGAACTACTCACTCATCACTCCGGAGCGACCATGGCGGTGTAGAGTCCTCCGGGAGATGAATCCCCTCTCCGGCGGGGTGCCGGAGGCGATCTCCTGAATCCCCGAGATGGGATTGGCGGCGGCAGCGTCTCCGGAAGGTTTTCCGTATCGTGGCTCTCGGTGTGGGGGTTTCGCGACGAAGGCTATTTGTAGGCGGAAGGGCAGGTCAAGGGGGCGTCACGAGGGGCCCAGGAGACAGGTCGGCGCGGCCAAGACCTGGGCCGCGCCGCCCTACCTCCTGGCCACCTCGTGGCCCCACTTCGTTGACTCTTCGGTCTTCTCGGAAGCTTCATGTGAAAATAGGCCCCGGGCGTTGATTTCGTCCAATTCCGAGAATATTTTCTTACTAGGATTTCTGAAACCAAAAACAGCGAGAAACAAAGAATCGGCTCTTCGGCATCTTGTTAATAGGTTAGTTCCAGAAAATGCATAAATATGACATAAAGTATGCATAAGACATGTAGATATCATCAATAATGTGGCATGGAACATAAGAAATTATCGATATGTCGGAGACGTATCAGCCGTCGCGGCTCGTCCGGCTTCCGTGGCGTCCGAGCGCGTCCGAATGGTAGGTTCTACGCCGAGATGCGCGCCGATGGCTTCCGGCTCACCCTCGGCACGTACAACACCCCGGAGCTGGCGGCGCGCGCTTACGATGCGGCCGCATGGCGATTTCGGCGGCCACGGTGCGACATGAACTTCCCAGACGTCGAATCGCTAGAGGAGGCGGAGTTCCTCGCGCCGACGCCGTGCCTCGTCGACGACGAGGACCGTCGCCGCCACCGCCAGGTGCAGCGCCGGATCGCAATCGCCGAGCACGACGAGGAGTTGATGCGCCAGTGGAGGGCGCAGTTCCCAACGACGTCGACAACACCGCCGCGTTCTTCGCTGACCTCCGGGCACAACGCAGGTCCAACAGGCGCCACCGTCGGGTCGTCGCCGTGTTCGAGCTGGACAACCCGAATACAACTTGGGCCGACAACGACCCTCGGTGGGACGACATTTGGACCGAGACAACCTCCGACGACGAGTAGATCGACTAGACTAGTTGTTTATCTATTTTAATTGTATTTTCAATAAAGTCGTTGTGGCAGACGCTGATGATGAGAAAAGTTTTCCGCCAGATTACATGTGGAATTAAAGTACGTGTGGGTAACCTTTAGTCCCGGTTGGTGGGTACAACCGGGACTAAAGATCCTTTTTTGTGTCATCTAACAAAACTGTCGTTGGGATAAGGACGTGTGGGTAACCTTTAGTCCCGGTTGGTGGGTACAACCGGGACTAAAGATGTCGGCAAGATAAGAACGCATGGGTGGACGCACTGCTCGATGAGATAAAGCATGTAGCGCACGACGCCCTGTCAAAGGAACAAGACAAAGTAGAAGAGGTGTCGTGCCTATAAAAGGAGCATCGATACGCCTTGCCAAGCAGATCAACAAGCCAAGCAGAGTTTCATTCCCATGGATGAAGGGAAGGGTTGGGAAATCTCCCGTGCCGTAGCTTCTCGAAGATGTCGTTGGTGCACATGCCCTACGGCATCTTCGGAAGCTGCTCCTCGGAATTTTTCCCTGCAAGCCCCTAAACGACTACACATCTCATCTAACAGTGTTGGGGAAAGGGTTGGGAAATCTCCCGTGGCACAGCTTCTCGAAGATGTCGTTGGTGCACATGCCCTACGGCATCTTCGGAAGCTGCTCCTCGGAATTTTTCCCTGCAAGCCCCTAAACGACTACATCTCATCTAACTGTGTTGGGAAAAGGGTTGGCAAATCTCCCGTGGCACAGTTTCTCGAAGATGTCGTTGGTGCACACGCCCTACGGCATCTTCAGAAACTGCGCCTTGGAATTTTTTCCTGCAAGCCCCTGAACGACTACATCTCATCTAACAGTGTTGGGGAAAGGGTTGGAAAATCTCCCGTGGCGCATCTCCACTTTTAATATCTTACATATAGTTACATGATTACACAAAAATAAATGGGAAATTGATTGCCATGTTGAGATACTCATTTGTGCCATGAACATTCTTCAATTAACTTGATGATGGAGCATCTTCATCATTTAATCTTCTTCGGCCGTAACCATGGAGCATCTTCATCATTTAACTTGATGCTTGGATCAATGTTCACTCTGAAGGGTGGAATTTCATCAAACTGATTATAATCTTCTGACATGTCTATCTTGTCCTCCACTCCCACGATGTTTCTTCTTCTAGAAAGAACTATGTGGCGCTTTGGCTCATCGTTTGATGTATTTTGTTTCCTTATGTTTCCTTTTTCTTGGTTTGGTAGACATATCCTTCACATAGAAAATCTGGGCCACATCCTTGGCTAGGACGAATGGTTCGTCTCTATACCCAAGATTGTTGAGATCCACTATTGTCATTCCATACAACTTGTCTACCTGAACCTCGCCTCCTGTTTTGTTGACCCATTTGCACCTAAACAAAGGGACCTTAAAAGAAGGTCCATAGTCAAGTTCCCATATATCCTCTATGTAACCATAATATGTGTCATTTGGGCCTTCATTCATTATTGCATCAAATCGGACACCACTGTTTTGGTTGGTGCTCTTTTTATCTTGGGCGATCGTGTAAAATGTATTCTCATTTATCTCGTACCCTTGGAAAGTCACTACGATCGAAGATGGTGTCCGGGCCAGCAAGTACAACTGATCTTCAATATCTTTGTTATTCAGGAGATGTTTTTGCAACCAACCGCCGAAAGTCGACATGTGTTCACGTCTAATCCAATCGTTCGACTGCCCCGGGTTCTGGGAGTGTAGAAAGTTCTTGTGGTCACCGATATACGGAGCCACCAAGGTGGAACTTTGTAGAACTGTGTAGTGTGCTTGAGTCAAAGAAATCCCGTCCCTACATATCATTGATTTCCTTCCTAGCGTGCCTTTTCCACTTAGTCTCCCTTCATGCCACGATTCAGGAACACCAATCGGCTTAAGGTCAGGAATAAAGTCAACACAGAATTCAATGACCTCCTTTGTTCCATAGTCCTTGGAGATGCTTCCTTCTGGCCTAGCACGGTTATGAACATATTTCTTTAAGACTCCCATGAACCTCTCGAAGGGGAACATATTGTGTAGAAACACGGGACCGAGAATGGAAATCTCATCGACCGAGTGAACGAGGAGATGTGTCATAATATTGAAGAAGGATGGTGGGAACACCAGCTCAAAACTAATGAGACATTGGACCACATCATTCCGCAACCTCGGTAGAATTTCTGGATTTATTACCTTCGAGAAATTGCATTGAGGAATGCACATAGCTTCACAATGGGCGATCGAACATTTTCTCGGTAGAAGCCCCCTCAATGCAATCGGAAGCAATTGTGTCATTATCACGTGACAGTCATGAGACTTCGGGTTCGGAATGTTTTCTTCTCCATATTTATTATTCCCTTTATATTGGAGGAGAAGCCGGACGGGACCTTGATACTGCTCGGACATTCAAAAAATATTTCCTTCTCTCGCTTTTGTAAGAGCGTAGGCTGGAGTAATGACGTCCTTTAACTCTCTCATGAAGTTTTTTGTGGTCTTTCCTACGTTGTCTGGTCCTCCCTGTGCTTACGGTGTATCTTTTGTCTTCCCGTACACGCCCAGAAAGCCTAGCAGGTTCACGCAAAGATTCTTCGTCACGTGCATCACATCGATTGAAGAGCGGACCTCTAAGACTTCCCAATAGGGTAGATCCCAAAATATAGATTTCTTCTTCCACATGAGCTCGTGTCCGGCATCGTCATTCGGAACAGACCGTCCGCCAGGACCCTTTCCAAATATTACATCTAGATCCTTGACCATACCAAATATATCAACACCATCACGATGGGGAGGCTTCCTCCGGTGATCAGCCTCACCGTTGTAATGCTTGACTTTCTTTCTTACGGGATGGGTAAGCCTAAGAAATCGACGATGCCCCGTGTACACGACCTTCTTACATTTTTCCAAATAATCACCTTCGAGCTCATGTAAACAGTGCGTGCATGCATTGTATCCCTTGTTTGATCGTCCCGAAATGTTACCAAGAGCAGGCCAGTCATTGATGGTTACGAAAAGCAGCGCTCTTAGGTCAAATTCCTCCCGCTTGTGCTCGTCCCACACACGTACACCTGCTAGGGACCACAGCTGTAGAAGTTCTTCAACTAATGGCTTCGGTACACATCAATGTCGTTCCCGGGTTGCTTCGGGCCTTGTATGAGCACCGGCATCATAATGAACTTCCGCTTCATGCACAACCAAGGAGGAAGGTTATATATACAAAGAGTCACGGAGCCGAGTGCTATGGCTGCAGCTCCGCTCTCCAAAAGGATTTATGCCATCCGTACTTAGACCAAACCGTAAGTTCCTTGCATCCCGTGCAAAGTTTGGGAACTCTCTATCGATTTTTCTCCATTGGGAGCCATCGGCAGGTGCCTCAACATCACGTCTTTCTTACGGTCTTCTTTGTGCCATCGCAACAACCTAGCATGCTCTTTATTTCCGAACAAGCGTTTCAGCCGTGGTATTATAGGAGCATACCACATAACCTTGGCAGGAACCCTCTTCCTGGGGCGCTCGCCCTCAACATCACCAGGGTCATCTCGTCCGATCTTATACCGCAATGCGGTGCACACCGGACATGCATCCAAATTCTCGTACTCATCGCGGTAGAGGATGCGGTCATTAATGCATGCATGTATCTTTTGCACATCTAGTCCTAGAGGGCGGACAATCTTCTTCGCTTCGTACGTACCGGCGGGCAATTCGTTACCCCTTGGAAGCTTCCTCTTAATTATTGTCGGCAACTTTCCAAATCCCGAGTCGGTGACACCGTTCTCCGCCTTCCATTGCAACAATTCCAGGTGTCTGCCTAGCTTTTTATGGCCATCTTCGCAAGTTGGGTATAACAATTTGTTGTGATCTTCTATCATCTTGTCGAAGGCCAACCTTTCCTTTTCGGTTTCACATTCTCTCCTTGCATCGGCAATGGCCCGGCCAAGATCATCATCGACGGGCTCATCCGGTGCCTCTTGATCTTCTAGTTCATTGTCTTCATTGCCTGCAGTATCATCGTATTCAGGAAAATTGGGATAACCGTCATCATCCTCTTCCTCTTCTTCATTGTCTTCCATCATAACCCCTCTTTCTCCGTGCTTGGTCCAACAATAGTAACTCGGGCATGAAACCGGATCGCAGAAGGTGGCTGTGAATGAGACTCGAGTGAGCGTAATTTACGGTATTCTTGCAGTCCACACATGGACAATACATGAAGCCACCATGTTTGTTTGCCTCCGCCACGGCCATAAAATTATCCAGGCCCAAAGTGAACTCGTCAAACCGTCGGTCAATGTACATCCATTGCCGATTCATCTGCATGATATAATTAAGCTGATCAAAACCATTACGGAACATCACGATGTATATATACACATGCATTTTATCAATTGCAGATGAAAAGGATAAAGTTGTTAACCTCGATGAAGAAGAAAAAAGCAAGTTAAGTGTGGCTTGATTTGTGTAAACTCAAGTGGCAAATCCTCTTAAGCATTTCATCGAACACCTCTTGTGCATGTGAAGAAGAGAGGAGAGCAATACACCCCTCTTGTGAAGAAAGTGAAAAAATGGCCAAGTGTGGCTCACACTTGGGCAGGGGCAAGGTTATATAGCCAGAGACGGGGCCTTTGGACCCGGCTTGTAATACAAACCGGGACTAAAGGTTCCTCACGCCTGACACGGCCTGCCGCGCCCTGCCGTGGACCCTTTAGTCCCGGTTTGTAATACAAACCGGGTCCAAAGGCCACTACAGGACATGCGCCAGCTTGTGGGGTCGCCCTGGGCAAAATCGAACCGGGACCAATGCCCCCCATTGGTCCCGGTTTGGTTCAGCACTGGGACTAAAGCTTGGGACCAAAGGCCTCTTCTCCACTAGTGAGAGCTCGGGGGGCCACGGCAGCAAGCGCGGGCGGCACCGGTTGGCTGCGTGGGCGTCGATCGTTCGCCCGGGCGTCAGGACGAGAGAAGACCTTGTCGTGGATCGATATCGGCCTATCCGTGTGTCCTTGCGACGCTTCTCATCACAGCGGTATATATAGGGAATCATGGATAGCACCGATAGGTATCCTTACGAACACGAGCGGATCGGACGAACGGGCGTCACAGGGAGAAGGCCTCCTACGGACGAACACAATTGGCGAAGCGTTTTCTTCTGATTGACTTGGTGGTGGCAATGCTATAATTTGAAATACAATTGAGGGTAAGAAAAAATATACCAACAAAAAATTGTTTTACTTTTATTATTAGTTTTATTATTAGGTATAGATATAGATTAGCAGACTCAACTAGCTAGCTAAGCAAGCTACATGGTTAGGACTTGCTCTTTCATTAGGTTATATAGTTTTTTATCACTAAGTTACAAAATTATTGGAAAGAGTTTTTCTTTAGACCGTTCGTCTGAAATTTATTATTTTTATTTAAGCTACATATTTTTAAATTTAGGTATAAAAAATAGCACACGGTTACTTACATGCATTCTCTAGATATAAAATTTCTATTTAGAACTTTTTGAAGTCCGAAAGTACTGTGCTCGTATAGTAAAACGGGTTTCGTTGAACCTAGATGCTGGTGCGTATTTCTACATGCTTCTACCTGCTGCTCGGCCATGTGCAGCACGCGGGCGGAAACGGTGGCGTGCTAGCTAGCAGGAACACGTGCGAGTACGGGGCATGTACATGCATGTGGAGCGGGACGCGGTCAAGTCTTCATCTTTTGACGTGGACAGGCTGACGCGGCAGCGGTTATAGAATAGAGTTTTTCAAAATAAAGTGCATAGATACAACACATGTATGCAATACTCTAGAAATTTAAACTATACTTTCAGAACACAGTTGGATAAAAGTAAAAGTAAATATAGTACTGATGGTGCTAATGGCCTGAATTCGTAGCCCAATTTGTATTCGCTAATTAATATTCATAGAGAGATATGCCCTTTTTAAAATTTTGAGCTGTGTTTCAAATTTTAACTGAAATTTTAAACCACGATAGATGCTAGTATGCCTGATTGTTTATAGCCAATAGACAAGGATGCGAGGTCAAAATACTCTTGGTTCGTCTTGAGCCAAATCCAGCCAAAAAAGCTCGTCACTTGCCCTAACTGAAAACCAAACAAGACCAAATTGCTGAGAGCAGCACGTCAGTTATTTTAATGAGAAGGCGTACGTACCCGGCCTACCTAGCTATAATTATTAAGCAAATTGTCGATGCAAGCAAACAACTCCCATATCAAGTTGGCGCAGCGCGAAATATATATACATGCAAAGGCATTGCTCATTTTGCCCGTACCATTGCGCAGTGATCGATGGTTTCAATGGCGTTGTTTGTTTTCCTTGCTGCACTCGTGTTAGTAGCCACAGCAGATCATGACTCCGGTCAGCCAGGTACGTTGTTTTTTCACCTCAACTACGTACATCGATCGTTGATACTGCTTGGTCGCAAATCAGCAGCAGTTTCAAGTCCTGGCTCTCAATTTTCATCTGCTTGTGTAAATAGGTCATCAATCAGGTTTTCTGAGCATCGACTGCGGTGTCGGCCCAGTCGGCGACCGCAGGGACACCCGCACAGGCATCGAATACGTCTCCGACGGTCTGTACGTCGACGGCGGCGAGAACCACAGGATTGCCTCCAATCAAAGTGCTAACGACGAGTCCCTGAAAACTCTGAGGAGCTTCCCGTCCGGAGTACGGAGCTGTTACACGCTCCCAACCGAGGAGGGTACGAAGTATCTGGTGCGGATGGTGTTCAACTACGGGAATTACGATGGCAAGGCGCACAGCCCGTCGTTCGACATCCACCTGGGCAACAACTACTGGGACACGTTCCTCAACAGGGATTACTGGTGGTCCGAGGCGATCTTCGTCGCATGGGCGAGCTGGGTGCCGGTGTGCGTGGTGAACACCGGCGGCGGCACGCCGTTTGTCAGCACGGTGGAACTGAGGCCACTGAATTCCTCCCTTTACCCTGACGCCACCGTCGACGAGTACATATCCACGCATGAAAGGACAAATCTGGGCGCAGACCATAATATACGGTACGTCGTTTGAAGTTTTCCGGTGCCTGGTTCTTTGTTTCTCTTGTTTTTTCTAAACATATATAATATAGAGGGATATTGCATTTAGCGGCGAAAAATAACTTTGGCACATGAGCACCAGTGCTCCTAGTTTTTAAAAAACATATTTCTGAGATTACGAAAAAATTAAGCTTAAATCTGCACATACATAGAAATCTTTGTAAAAATTTCGGAAGAAAATATGTTGTCCCAAAAGATAAATTTCTGACAAAAATTGTCCCAATACACAGCTTCAAAAATTTCTGACAAAAATTGTCCCAATACACAGCGATAAATTTGTTTTTTTCTGTAGCTAAAAATACAACATATTTTTTACCGAAACTTCGCACAAGTATTCATGACATATGTATGTATTCATGGATTAATTTTTATAACGTTTTGAAACATAACATACAGTTTTTAAATATTTCAAAAAAACTCAAAGCAATGGTGCTCATGTGCACCAAATCTTCGTCCATTTGGCGGTTACATTTTCTATAGCTAAGAAAGCTATAATGCAGCTGTAGCGGACTAATCCATCTAGTGGGTTTTTTTCCAAAAAAATCAAAACGGAGTAAATTTTAGTTACAACTCATAGCGAGGGATGTTCTCATAAGCCGGCTATTTACAATTTTGGTTGTATCTTCCTAAAATGGGGAAACTAGGACTCAAACATGGTTCGAGCTACTACCTATTCAACTATTCAACATAAATAAGTATTAAACTATTTATCGCACAAGTTTATTGAATTAAATCAAACACATCAATGACAATGGGTTATTTAGTGACTTTGGGTTATTTGGATGTATGCTTTTGTCAAATCTTTGTTAAATAAAATATAAATAAAGGATTTTTCGATGTAGAATAATAAAAATAATTACGTTCATTTATTTTGTAACTGATGGATTGTCATTTTTTAAGGTATCCGGACGATCCATATGACCGCATTTGGGAATGGAGCACCAGCTCGTCATTGGCGAACATTTCCACCGAACAGACCATCCAGCAGGATGACTTGTTCCAAGTTCCCATCCCCGTTCTTCAGACAGGTCTCGCTCCTGTCAATAATGGCACGGCGATGAGCTACATATGGGACACGTACCAGAGCTCGTTGGGGGTTAAGATGATCCTACACTTTGCCGACATACAAAACAGGCAAGTCCGGCTGTTTGATGTCCACTTCAACGGCATGGTGCACCAGAACTACAGCCCTCCTTACCTGTCCGCTGGATACCTGTACAATACTGATTGGTATAGGAGTACAGACGGCAACTACAATATCACTATTCAAGCCACCAACAAATCCATGCTCCCTCCGATGATGAACGCATACGAGATCTACAACCGCATCCCCCACGACACCCCGAGCACGTTCTCCAAAGACTGTGAGATATCTCCGATCCTAGCTACCCCCACTCATTTATATTCACTGTAGTATGCAATGTTGGTTTATTTCTTAAACGAAACATATAGCATGTCAATTACTTTTACCTTGATTCCATATGAAAATTTTCCTTTAATGTTTATAACATTCCCAATATACACTATAGGTTTTATATATGGTCTTATAATAACAACCAGATATCGAGAAATTAATAAATCTGGGAATGGAGCTGCACACTTACAGCGAAAATAGCTAGTATCTAGGTGGACAAAAAAAACTTGAACTTAAAAAAAATGCATGTGCTTAATACCTTGGTACTTACTCTGCAGTTTTTCATAAAGTACAATTGTATGTGGCCTAAACAAAAATGACAAAATGTCCAAAAATACTAAAAAAAATATTTTTTATTTACCTCAAGGTGGTGCTATCCTTTCAGAAAATCTACTTGGATGTACCCATTATCCGAAAACCATAAAGTATGTCGATGTACATCCGGCCATATATTCTATGTACGTACACAAAGTTTCGCTAAAATATATATTGTTGTGGCCGGTGTAAAAAGACAGTTTTACGGTGCTCCAAAATAGCCTAATACGAAACTTTATTTTGTCTACTTTACACATGCCTCTAAATTGCCTTTTCTCTATAAAAAATTGTGTGTGCGAACATGTAATGCCCATATATATACATCCGTAATTTTTTAAAATATTTTAAAACATAATAAAAATAATAATTTTCGTTAGGTACATCTAGGCCTCTAAGCTCAGACACAATGTGTCCCTCCCCTTCGCCACATGTTGCCAATTTAGGCGCCCACAGCAGCGATGAGGGCTTGAAGCGTAGGGAACCAAACTGTGGTTGGGTGGTTAGGAGGGCAGTGGCACCCCCAGCCCAGCAGAGTTCAAAATTCGGGTTTGACACTTTGGTGTCTCATTAAAAGGCGGAATATTCTTCAGTGGGAGGTGACGTTCCTGTCGATAGCGAGATGCTTGTGGTGACTTCGTCAATCTCAAGACCCGTCGGGTGAAATTTTCTTGGACGCAGTCTCTCGGAGGTGCTCATATGGGTAGGGTGTGCATGCGTTCATAGGGGTAAGTGTGTGTGCGTATATGTGACCGTCTACGTCTGTACTGTGTTTTGCAAATAAAAAGGGTTTGAGGTGTACAAACAGTGGCCAGCGGCTGCCGACTGAGCATATACAACATATGCCAACTAGACGTAAAATACATGTCCCTCACCACTGCCCCCGTGCTTTGAAACGTGCTTCATTAAATTACGAAAACCGGTTGTCCCAGTTAAAATTTAACCCCTCTTTATCAGGTTATATTAAATTTCGCACATGCTAGTCGAGGAGCGGGGGTTCAAAAAACATTACTGAAGTCTTAGCTTTGTGACTTTTCCCAACAAACTGCATATTTGCATTCTGTGATCAATCATGTTTTTCATGAGGATGATTAAACATTTGCCCTCTGAGCACTTCTTTTGATTTTGATATGGTAGTCGATGCAATGATGGCTATCAAACTTGAGTATGGAGTAAAGAGAAACTGGATGGGCGATCCATGCTTTCCAGTGAAATTTGCATGGAATGGCGTGAAATGTAGCAATATAACTAAGAACACTACGAGGATAACATCTCTGTGAGTATTGTTTTGATGGTGTCTCATGTTGATCATCCAAATATGTTGCGTTTCCTTATGTCGGAATATGAATTTCCATGCAGGGATCTTTCCAATAGTAACTTGAATGGATCAATATCTGATAACTTCACATTGCTCACAGAACTCCAATTCCTGTAAGTATTGGATAATGAAGATAATTAACCATGGTATATAGAATAATGTTAAAGAAACCTTGATACTTCTTCATGCCCAACATGTTTCTTGACACATGAATGATTAGCAGATGGTGAGCAAGGGTATAAAGTGCACAATACTTGCTTTTGTAGATATATGCAAGTATCTATAATATATGACTTTTCTATTTGACATGAATGGGGAGCCTCTTCTACCTGTAGATATGAGTGGATAACACCAATAAGACCTACTTCAGAGGACTTATGTTCAGATATATTTTGTTGTCAGTGTTACAATAGTAAGAACGTCCCACGTTTCTAAACTACATGCCACTTTCTACAGGGATTTGTCTGGCAACAATATGAATGGCCCAGTTCCAGACCCCCTCTGTAAAAGGTCTACAGGTCCTCTCAATTTCAGGTTTGCTTTTCCTTGTGAGTGTTTCCTTTTCTACGAATTTGCATTCTAATTATACTCGGATGCTTCTCTTTCTGTGATCTTTACGCAGATGACTATTGAATAATTCTTTTTTGCACCAGAGTAACCCTGAACTTATTGATATATATTTTCTCTATTTCAGGTATGAATCTGACAAAAACATGTGCAACAAAACAAAAAGTCCGTCTCGCTCAAAAAATAGAACAACTATAATATCTATTTCGGTAGTGGTTTTCATGGTGGTAGTGGTTGGACTTGTTCTTTCTTGTTTAATCTGGAGAAGGAAAAGAAAGCCCAAAGGTGCATATGTTATTCTCTTTCAGTGACTATTAAGATTTACTACATTTAGTGTTTACATGATATATCTGACATTTGTGCAATCAGTCTCTACATATGATGCTCCAAGGCCGGCAAAACCTCATACTGCTCCAGTAAGTATAACAAGTAAAGGGGATCACTTGCACAATTCTGAAAATCGCCAATTCACATACAAGGAGTTGGAGAAGTTAACAAATAAATTTGAACGTTCCATTGGGCAAGGAGGGTTTGGGCTCGTGTACTATGGTCGTTTAGAAGATGACACTGAAGTTGCTGTCAAGATGCGATCTGAACATTCATCGCATGGTCTTGATGAGTTTTTAGCAGAGGTACTTTCTCCCTGATTGAAAAAAAATGCAATTTCAAAAGAATAAAGTTGCTATCATCATAGCAAGCCTGCATGGAAATTCAGAAATTTTTATTTGTGTTCTTTTTCGTTACACAGGTCAATAGCTTGACAAAGGTGCACCACAGAAATCTAGTTTCTTTGGTTGGTTACTGCTGGGAGAAGGATCATTTAGCACTCGTTTATGAGTACATGTCTGAAGGAAGTCTTACTGATCAGTTGAGAGGTTTGTCCATTAAAAACATAAGTAATGGCTAAGTGATAACAGACTTTGTGGCTGCCTTAAAATCCCATACGAATTTCCTACCATTGTTTGAACTTAAGTGGCTATCTTGAGTGGCTTGAGAAATTTAAACAGAAATAGGTTGAGAATGTCAACATAAGTATCTTTTGAAGTGCCTCAAGTAACAACTATTCATGGCTGCATATTGCTTCTTGCCCATTTTTTTGGGATATCCTAACCGTGTGCTGAAAGTAACTATCTTATTTCATCTAATTTAATAAATTCCAACCAGGAAGATCGTAAGAGAATGTAACATAATTGCAAACATGGAAATAGTGCATGCATGTATGAAATTTTAGTATTTGACATGTGAAGTTCTAAACGGAGTTATGCTCTATTTGTTATTATTCTTGTATATCAAGGAAAAACTGGTGTTGGCAAAACCTTGGGTTGGACCACACGCGTACAAATTGTTCTTGAATCAGCACAAGGTATGGTGTAGTGTGAAGATATCTTTAGGACTAAGAGAATATGGTATAGATCAGATTCTCTTTCTTCCACTAATGGACTTGATGCAATATGTGTAGGTCTGGACTATCTGCACAAGGGATGCAGCTTACCAATAATTCATCGAGATGTGAAAACCAACAACATTCTCTTAGGTCAAAATCTTCGAGCGAAGATAGCTGATTTTGGACTTTGCAAAACCTATCTCAGTGAAATGCAGACTCACATATCAACTAATGCAGCTGGATCAGCGGGTTACATGGATCCTGAGTATGTGACTTTCTATACTATATGAAAATTTTCCTTCTTTCTTATAAAGCTAATAATTGATTATGAAGTAAAGCACATGCAATTTAGTGTTCCTTTTTAACCAGTCCACTATGCAAGTTCAAAAAGAGGGTTACTAAAAATAACATTGCATTGAGAGCTTAATCAAAATATTAGGTTTGGTAAGATGTGGCTTGTATATGTTGTTGGCGATTTAGAAAAATTAACAAATTTATTTTACCTAATCTAATGAATTTCCAACTCATAAGACTACAAGAGAATGCAATGGAATTGGAATAATTTTTGCATGAATGGATGAACTTTGCCATGTAAAGTTGCTAATGCAGCTATGCTCTAACGGTTACTATGCTATGGTGCCAATTTCCCTTGATATAAAGAAAGAGGTCTAACAAGTTACTATGTTATGAACTGTTGTTCTTAGGTACTACCACACTGGATGGCTAACCGAGAGCAGTGATGTTTATAGCTTTGGTGTTGTTCTACTTGAGGTAGCCACCGGTGAGCCTCCAATATTACCAGGCCATGGTCACATCGTTCAACGTGTGAAACAAAAGATTGCTACTGGTAACATCAGCATGGTGGCTGACGCTAAGTTGAGAGGTGCCTATGATGTCAACTCCATGTGGAAACTTGTCGACACTGCCATGGCTTGCACAGCTGATGCTTCTATCCGAAGGCCAACAATGGCTGTCGTGATGGCACAGCTGAAAGAGAGCCTTGCGTTGGAGGAATCTCGCGAGGATAATAGCATCCAGGGTAGCTTCACGAGTACTACTGGAGGCCCGGTTTCAACATTTGGTCCATCAGCAAGATGAAGTTGCAACTTTCATGGACTTTTTCATGGTATCCATGATGGTTCTCTATTGTAACAGGTTGTTGTGAATAATATGTATGTCACAGTAAACTTGTGTGCATGTAGGAGCGCATTGTGATGGTTGTTGTTTAATACATGTATGTATGTGTTGCATTGATTGCTTTCCGTGTGCAAACAAAAAGGGGTGCCTTAGAGCAATGGCAATAGAGTAGTAAGCTGCTGGCTATATAGCCATGCCATGTCAGCAAAAGCCATCTTAGAGCCTAACTCATACAATAGGCTGACTATGAGGTTGGCTGGTAAGTTGTATTTAATAAAAAAATAGCATATCACTTGTTGTGATCCAGTGTGGCGTGCATCTTTGTAGCAATTCAAACAACATACATATATGCCAGCCACACCATGAATATATAATAAGGCAAACTGATTCATAAGAAACAACAAACATATGTTTCATAGACCATACCAACTCTTCAGCATTGACTAGATCCAAACATAATACTTAGCACCATGACATTGAGAATTAAACAGTACATGACTCTTTAGAAGAAAGCATGAACCAAACAAAATAACAGATACGGTGTCCAGCAAACAAGACATCAATTTGATCTTGAAAATGATAAAGCCACAAAGCCATAGTTGGAGCATCGGTAGAAAGAAACAGCAACAGCAACAACCTTCAGCCACTGTATGGAAAAAAGAAAATATGAACAAGTGTATATATTGAAACAGTAGAGTAGAATTTGTTGACCAGATTGCTGAAATAAGGTATGTAGTACTAATCTAGCATAATTGTTCAATGGGAGAAATAAATATCAATAATGAACAAAGCAAGTCCAGATTAGAGAATGCACCTCTAGGGTAGAACCTGCAGCAATCACCACATCCTGGCATAGTCCTGAAATAAATAACATGTAAGATATCATGATGATCACTAGTGTTACAGGGAAAAAAGAATAGCAACATGCATATATTAGTATATCCCACCATGACTAATTATGATGGTTATTTCGAAACTTATGCCAAATATGCTCAATCAAATCATTTTTAAGCTGGGTATGTTGTGGACGAGCACGGATTTTGGCTTTTCTACGCAGCACATCAGCGAAACATACATTACCACCAACATTAACTTCAGGATAGAGCAATTGATGCTCCTAGATTCTCATTCAAATCAATATGAATGGCAGCCTGCTCTTTCTCATCTTCGGCCATCATATTGTGGAGAATAACACAAGCTAGCATGATCCTTCCAACACTCTTTCTCTTCCATAGACGTGCAGGCCGCCGAACAACGGTAAAACGGGACTGCAATACCCCGAAAGCACGCTCCACATCTTTCCTCGCTGCTTCTTGGAACTGGGCAAACAACTTGTGCTCCTCTATTTGGGGAAGTGGTATAGTCTTCATGAAGGCAGCCCACTCTATATATATACCATCAGCAAGGTAGTAACCCGTGGTATACTCATTCCCATTTACAGAAACTGAACTTGAGGGGCTTCTCCTTTCAATGCATCGAAAAACAACGGGCACTGGTTGAGCACATTAAAGTTGTTGTTTGACCCAGAAACTCCAAAGAAAGCATGCCAAATATGAAGGTCCTGGGAAGCAACGGCTTCTAGGACCATTGTTGGAACTCCATAATCCCCACGGGTGAATTGCCCCCTCCATGCTAGAGGACACTTTTCCCATCGCCAGTGCATGCAATCAATACTTCCTAGCATTCCAGGGAACCCACGAGACTCGTTAACCTGAAGTAGACGCTCGACATCCTCCTGTGTGGGGCGTCGCAAGTAGTGCCCACCAAACAGTTGAATCACCCCTCGTGCAAACTTGTCCAAGCACGCTAACGTAGTGGACTTCCCAATTTTCAAGTACTCATCAAGAGCATCTGCAGGGGTACCGTATGCTAGCATGCGCATGGCAGCTGTACACTTTTGCAATGGTGAGAGCCCTATTCGACCAGAACAGTCTGCCCTATAAGTGAAATAGGGAGACCACTGACCAAGGGCATTCACAATGCGTACAAAGAGATCCCTATTCATACGAAATCTTGTACAAAACATACTATCGGGATAAAGTGGTTGTTCAGCGAAGTAGTCCTCCACCAAATGCTGATGAGCACCTGCATGATCCCTCCGGATGCGCTTCCTTCGACCACGTCGTCGGTGAGATAATCCCACTCCAAGCCTAGCCTTGATTTTCACCATTAGCCTCCTAGCGAAGGAGTCTAGTACGCTCTGCTCAGCAACATAGGTTTCCATGATTTTGGATGGGGCTAGCTCATCGGATGAGTCAGACATGATGGGTGAGAACGATGGGCTGGTAGGCTGAGTACGAAGGTGGGTTTGAAAGGATGAGTCTAAAGAGAAGATATAGCATTATATAGAAGTAGCATATTTTTTGGTGTGTAATTATTCCGCATGGTTATCTGGACTGCATTGTAGTTACGTTTATTTGGACAATTGACTGCATTTGTTTTTGGACTTCCTGCATGGTTATCTGGACTGTGTGGACTGTTGACTACAACTTAAGAATAATTAGCACAAAGAACAATGTGGTATTTCAGCACAAAGAACAATATGGTATTTCAGCACAAAGAACAATATGGACCATTGACTGCATTTATAAATTTAAACAAAGATACTGGACAACAGGAAATACCTTAGTTAGTGTTACCAAATAACCTCTCCCTGAAGCATTTTAATGCCAACACGTGCTCAGCTCTCACATCTTCGGGCATTCTAGTTGTGTCTTGCATCATCAACGATCGATAAGTCTCTAGTATGACTGACTCCTTGTGATCTTTTGCTGCAACACACGCAAGCTTCCGAGCTTCCAGATTTTCACTACACACGCTTTTGTGTCTCTAACATCTCTTTGCGGCCTTCATTTGCTGCATTCTGGGCATCTACAAACTTGCTAAGCTCACCTTCAAGATCTATTATACAACTTTCACTCTTTCTTTTTTGTTTCCGCTGCTCTTTAACTTGCTTGCCACCTGGTGGTCGTTCATCTCGAGCATCATCAAGACTGAAATGGTTCCCCACTTCATCATCAACACTAAATTTTCTCTACACTGGCTCCAGATCTTCTAGGCGTTCCAAATATGCGTCCCATTTTGGTTGCTCTTTGAGTTCCTCCCAACAGTGCTCAAACATAAATGGGCCATCTTCTTTGTGATCTGCCTCATAAGTTTGCATTGCTCTCTTCTTTAAATCTACATCAGATTCGTCACTAGCATACAAAGCATTAGCCTCCTTCCAACTTGCACAAAACCATGCAACTTTTTTCTTAATTTTCGCGAAGCGATCCTTCACATGCTTGACTAGCCTTGCCCTGTTTTTTGGTGTGGTACTGTTGTAGACAGCAGCAACCTGTTTCCAATATTGCTTGTTCTTCCTATAATTTGATTGGATTGGTTCGTTTGAATTATTCAACCAAGCACTGACCTACAATATTATCAGAATAGGTTTATTATTGTGCTAGTAATGTAACACACAGAGAAAGCATGCAAAAAACTCTTACCAATCTAAGGTCCTCCTCTTTTGTCCATAGCAAACGTTTTTCAGTCCTTGCACAATCATTAGTGTTGGTGTCATCACCAACTTTGATTGGTTGTGATGAAGTCCCATTTTCCACAGCTTGTTTGTTGCTTGATGTGTTCGTATAGAAACCAAGGAAATCACCAGGCGGGTGAGAATCCAATCCCCTGCTCAAGCATTAGATGATCAAACCATTAACTTTATATCATTCGTTTTACTGGCTACTGCAGATAATTTGTACGATCAGTATAATATGCTTAAAAGATTATAAGAGGGCAGATTATATAATTAAACCAACCACTAACTGCACTTTATTCTTGCATCAGTACGACAATCCTTTGGGCAATACACCTTGCAACCAACCACTAACTACTGTCCAAAACTTCAATTGTCTACTCGTTCTAGGGAAGAATATCATATATGGATATGGTCCACCGTTCTGCAGTCTATCACACAGTACAGAAGTACGATTCTATACATGTAAATACTGGCTATTTCAGAGAATACAATTCTATACCCAGTTCATGCATGCCCAACACGGAAACAATCAAGCATCATGTTGCAAACAGCACAAAAAGACCCGACACTCTTACTCATGTCTGAAGTTCTCTACAACTCGTGTGTATTAGGTTCAGTAAGCTGGCAGCAAAGCAGTACTCAAGATCAACTAATCATGATTGGAGGCAATATCACATACCAAGTTTGCAGATTGTAGGCCTCAAGATTCCCAGCCGTGGGTATAGGTTGCGCTGAGCCTCCAATTCCAGCGGGCGGTGTCCACCAAGGGCCTTGCGCCGACAAATCTGTAGATTGGGTCATCCCAGCGAGCCAACACGGTGGGGAGGTTGCCCCCATGGACTGTGGTGGTCGTGGCGGTAGCCATGAGCCAGTTCCAAACATGGAAGGGATGGCCGACAGCGGGACGGACTGATCTGTTGGCGGAAGGACGAGCTGAGCCCCTGGCGGCGGGATGGGCTGAGCCGTCGGCCATGGGAACTTCAGAGGCGCCGGTGCAGTAGTCCTCTTGGACTTCCCGGCCATCTCGCAGCGGGCGGCGGCGCCGGCGGCGGCGGGCTTGGCGTCTAGGGTTCTTGAGTGAGTATTTTGGGACAATTTTGGTGAACTGAGAGTTGATTTGGGTGCGGGAGAATTGATTTGTAGGGCAGCAAGAGAGATTTGGCGTGGAAGAGGTTGATTCAGGGCGGGAGGAAATTGATTTGGCGCGAAACATATGGGATGCAGGGGATCGAGAGGAAGAACGAGGCGCCGGCCTAGCGCTAGCACGCGGGCTGCAAGCGAGCTATTTTCCCTTGATTCGTGCGCTGTAGCCGGGCGATTGACGAAGCGCTCACGTCGCTCTCTCTCCTCCTTTCTCTCTTCCCCACGTAGGACTTTGATGACATGGCAATTGATATAGCCTGCTGATTAGGCATTGTTGTACCTGCTCTTAGGCATTGTTGTACCTGCTCTTAGTGGATGAGCTTTGTATTTCTTTCATTTATATGTTATAGTTATATCACTTTTAGCAACTTGCATGAGATGTGCAGTTAAGTACCACAACTTATAAAACGAGCACCCTAGGTACGACAACTTGTACCGAGAGAGCATATAGATCCAAAATCACTCTGAAGTTGAGACGTGGCGTCGTAATTTTTGCAAAACCAACCTTGTACATTTTTCCCTGGTTGTCACCTTGGTACTTTCCTCCATGCGGTCCCCACCTGTCAGTGGTAATAGAAATAATTAAATTAGTGGCGTTGTCGGTGAGTTCTGAACACAAAACCTATCGCTCTACTTTATACTAGTACTATACCACTACACCACACAACTATTTGTGAATTGCAAACATACGTTATATTTTTATTCGCACCTTAGCCTAAATCTGTATATGCCAAACGCCCTATACTATTTCCAGTTGTTATGGCGGTTTTAGGGTCACTTATATTACGGACGCGGGTGACCAATCGGGTAGATCAGCATTCCAGATCATCCTCCGGCTAGGCCATTGTTGCTTATGTGGTACTCGCCGAAGTGCTCCTCTCGATGATATATGTGGGTTCTTGTTGTCCTCCTCTTCCTTAAGCCACCACTAAACAAGCACCAAACCGTGGCAGTCGACGGTGCCAGTCCGAAACCACATCATGGCCATGGCGGCGGCCGCACTTCACGCCTCGTTCTACATGGTGCTCCTCCGTGCTTTCATGCCGCTGATTTGCTATGCAGGGCGCATCTCGCCGCCATGGCATCCAGTGGTGCAAAGTTCGCTCGTTCTCCGGCTCTCTACTAGCTCATTATGGCAACTGTTGACGCTGCCGCATGCCTTGCTTACAATGCCATAGCACACCCGACTGTAAGCGAACAACAAATGCACGTTCACATGTACTAAGTCATCACAACGGTAAAATCTTTTCACGTAGGGCATGTAGCTCACGTTGTTGCTATTCACTTTCTTGGACAAGATATACATACTAGTTTAGTTAGTTAGATGACGCGATTATCCTCTGTACATGTATTTACAATGTTCACTCCATCCGCAAATGTTATAATAAAACAAAGTCCGAATTTCTGTCAGCAAGTGTTGTCTGGTTCACTGGTAAACCTATTTTAAGGTAGCTCCTATACCTGATGAGGGATAGTAGAGAAAATAAATTAAAAATAAAATAGAAGTAAGGTCCAGTACTAGCTTCTACACACTTCTACCATATTCTAGGAAATAGAATCCTTTAGGGCATCTCCAACGGGGCGACGCAAACGGTCGTTGTGCGACCGTTTGCGTTCGCGCGGACCCGAAAATGCATCTGCACCCTGCTCCAGCGGGGCGACGCATCGTGTCCGGTGCGTCCGCCGTGACGCAAACGTGGCGCAAATATGCGGCACGTTTGCGTCTCCGCGGACGATGCGCGGTCGCGCCTAGCGTCCGCTCGCTTCCCCCATGGGTCCACCTGGCAGCGACTCTGGTTCGATCGGCCTCAAATTAAAGCACATCAAGTGCGCCAATGTCAACCGCCGGAGTGGCAACCACGCCGATCAACCCGCCAACCGCCGGAATGGAGCGCCGAACCGCCGCGGAAGAGCAACCACAGGCCTATTCGTTATACGCGCTATCGTTAATCCCCGCAGAATATAACCCCTGCGTGTACTGTATTTCACGTCGAACCGCCTGCTTCTTCTTTTTCTTCTTCTCCAACACCGGCTAGCCAGACGCCATGAGCGACTATACCCTGCCATCGGACTCGGAGAGCGAGGGCAAGTCGCCGGGATGGATGCATTGGTGGGAAAGCCCTGCGACGCCAAGCGATCCGGGCTCCACGCCCAGCGACCCTGCCTCCACGCCGAGTGAGGAGGAGGAGGAGGACAGAGGCGCCGATGTCAGCGATGGCCAGGAGGAAGACGGAGGCGCCGCTGGCAGCGACGGCGAGGACGAGGAGGAGGGCTCCGACGCCAGGTTCAACCGGCTGGGGGCGCAGGAGGCGGCGGACGACAAGGCGGTGGCAAGGAAGGAGGCTAGGGCCCGGGCAAGGGCGCAGGCGCGGGCGGCGCATCATCGTCGTCGTCCGTTCACCGACGACGAGGACGAAGACGACACTTCGTCCGACTCCAAATCCTCCACGAACGCGTCGTCCGCCAGTTCATCTTCCGACGAGGAGGTGACAAGCAAGAGGCGCAGGAGTGAGGACGACGAGGCAGGACCTTCTAACAAGAAGGCCAAGAATTAGTTTATAGTTTATTGTTTTTAAATTTGTTCTTGTTTGTATGTTAAATATGTTTGAACTTCTTCGATTCGAGTAATCTATCCGGTGAACTGTTTATGGCAGCAACAGGATATCATTCAGTACTAGTTGTTTTCGCATTTAAACTTTCTCATTCATACAAATTGGGTAGTCCTTCAACAAAAATGAAAACAAGGAGCAGGAAAACAAAACAGTTGCATGTCAAAAATGCGTCGGACCGCTGGGGGTGGCCCCTGACGCAAACGGACTTTTCGTGCTTCGCGGTCGTTTTCGTGTCCGCCATGCGACACAAACGGACGCCCGCGGATAATTTGAGCGTCCGAAATGCGTCGCCCCGTTGGAGATGCCCTTAGTCACATGTGTTGTAGTAGTTTCTAGCATGTTCTAGCTATAAGTTGTAACTAGAATATTTGTATCTCTTTTTATAGCTTATGTAGTGTTCTCTAGAACACTCTAGTTGTGGGTGGAGCTAAGTATTAAAGGCTCATGCAGCCTATACCACATCTCTACCTATGTAACCGGACTATGTACCCCCAACCTATCAAATAAATGGAACCTTGTGTTGTGTCTTAAGATCCTGGACTAGATCTTGTGTGTTGAGAGTTTTGGATTGAAAAAAACTCTTCACAGCCCCGCCCCTAGAGCGATATCTAGCCTATGCCTCTAGAGCGACATCTAGCGCAGCACGTTGAAGTGGTTCCTTCAACAATTGTGATGTCCATGTTGTAGCAACACGGTGGAGTTGTTCCTCCACAACCTTGTGCTGCTTCAGGTGGTATCAGAGCCCCGCTGATCCGATTCAGCTATTGGTTTCCTCATTGAGAGCTGCACCAAGCAATGGAGGAATTGGGAAAAAGAGTGGATGTTGTAGATCAACAAATACAAGCGCTCCGTGAAGATCTTAATCGCAGATTTGATCAGCTAGTTGAGATAGTAAGGAAGGGTGTTCCACTACTAGGAAAACGCTTATTGCCGGCGCACCAAATTTGCCTACTGCCGGCGCACCAGCGCCCGCCGGTGGGAACGGGCCGGTGATAACTAGGTACTGCCGGCGCACCAGCTAGTTCGTCGGCGGTAAGACGAGTTATCCCCGGCGCTGCCTAGTGCGCCGGTAGTAAGTTCTGGTCAACAACCTACGGTCGTTTGGACAAAAAATGGATTCGTCAATTGGAAAACAGAAACATGACTTTTTTCAGGTTTAAGATTTGGGTGAAAAAAAGAAAAAATTACCCCTCGCGCACCACCATACTAGGTGTGCGGCGGTAACCAGTACTATATATTCAAGCCGGCCCTCCTCCCTCTTCTCCTTCCTCACTTCTCCCCCTTCTCCTCTTTCCCTCCTCCTCTTCTCCTTGCAATACTCACCGACGGCCTCCTCCTCCTCCGGTGACATCCCTCCTCCACCTCGGGCCTCCTCCTCCGGCGTGAGCTCCTCCTCCTCAACCTCCACCTCCGGCCAACTCCTCCTCCTCCTCAACCTCCACCTCCGGCCAACTCCTCCTCCTCAACCTCCACCTCCGGCCAACTTCTCCTCCTCAACCTCCACCTCCGGCCAACTCCTCCTCCTCCACGTCCACATCCACCTCCGGCCCACTCCTCCTCCACCTCCACCTCCACCTCCGACCTACTCCTTATCCTCTCATCCTCATCCTCCTCTGACGTGGGCATTACCCTTCGGGTAACCGACATTGCCCTACCCTATGCGATCTAGCTGGAGGCCCATGAAGGTACTCGATGGCCAGGTGGGCCACTTGGATGGCGCAGCAGAAGATTCCTTGGCGGACAAGACAAGGAGGGAGCCGAACAAGGAAAATCTAGATCTAGAACTACTGTAAACACTAGTCGTACTCGGTTAGACCTCTTGAAACCTGGCCTCCTATATAAAAGCCAGGAGAGGGGCTGCCGAGGGACACGATCAATCTTAGCAATCTTAGCCACCAAAAGTCTAGAGCTAGGTCGCCGCAACACTTAGCCTCTCGACGAGATCTCAACCGAACCCTTCGGCACCCCATTGTAACCCAATATTTTCATAATCAAGATCAGACAGGCAGGACGTAAGGGTTTTACCTCATCGAGGGCCCCGAACCTGGGTAAATCGCTCTCCCCGCTTGTCTGTGAACCGATATCTCATGTCAGCCTACAGGATTCCATCAACCCTAAGCCCCAATCGAAGGGCATTGCCGAGGAGTACCCTCGACAATTGGCGCCGTCTGTGGGAAGCATGTCGGCACCAGGCAATTCATCGGCAGTACCAGTCACATCTGCGGCGTTCTTACTCGAGTCACCAACGCCATCAGATCCAAGAGATTCAATCCGATGCGGGTCCTTCAAGTTCGTGCCACACTCCGAAGCGCCGCACCTGATCCCTGTGGGGTCGTCTGGCGACATGAATACTACTTTCGGCGGTGTCCACTTCATCAGCGACTCCGGGGTAAGGATGGCAATGGGCAGGGTATGGGAAGGGTAGAGCAATACCATACCCATACCCGTATAGTCAATGGATACAAACTTCTACCCATACCCATACCCATGGGTATAAAACTTTACCCATACCCATACCCGGCGGGTACCCGTACCCATTGGGTACCCGGTGAGTAGGTTAAATGTACACAAGGCAATCACAATTTTAAATTTATCGATAACAATTTTGATTAAAAAATTAATTATCTCAACTCAGTAACATGTAGTTGAGTACATAACAACTGACATAATACAAAAATCACATTCTCATATTCTAACTCATAAATCAATAGAAGTAGACATGTGACGTAAGAATTTAACAATAAATGGGCAGGGTATGGGTATACCCGCGGGTACGAGGCTATATTCGTGCCCTGCCCATGACTTAATGGGCAGGGTATGGGTACTACCCATGGGCATAAAAGTGTACCCATACCTTGCCCATGCGGGTACGGTACCCGCGGGTACCGTACCCGTGGGTAAAATTGCCATCCTTACTCCGGGGGCTTCCTTCGCCTCCCTAGGACCAGCGCATCTAGCCCGAAGACCTCAGTTTCGGAAGGTGTCACTCCAATGACAACCCTAGAAATTCCATCCAGGAACATGCAAGAGAGCAACCGAGGGAGTTTCGACGTCGCGACATGGCGAAGGAAAAGACGAAGGGACTCGCACCGCGAAGAGGAAGAACGAATATCAACTCACCTTCATCAGTTCGAACGAGGATGCCATGACACGCTATCGATCAAGGGTCACACTCGCTCACCGTATCTATCGGCTACGGAGCAGCTCGAGGCACCGTGTTATCTTCACTCTTACATCGATCCGAAGGATGATCGAGAGAAATCCAGCCACCTGTTAAGGAACTGTCGACATTTTTTGGAAATTCGGCAGTTCTACGACGACCTCAGAGCCGAGGCCATGTCAAGAGTTCACACAATGGAGAGAAGGGCAGGATCCTACAGTTATCCGCCAGAACCATACGTACCGGAGCCATACGTGCCAGCAGGAGGAGACAAGCATGTACCAACTGAGGTGTTTCCGGAACCATGCGGGCAAGTCAACATGATCCATAAAACCAGCTTTTCAAAGAGAGAAATCAAAAAATTCTCCCGAGAAGTAAAGTATGCGGAAGTTGCCATGGTCGATACACCCGAATTCATCGACTGGTCAGATCAGAGTATCTCCTTCAGTAGGGCAGATCACCCGAAGGCCGTCCGAAGGCCTGGTCACGCAGCCCTCGTTCTTGAAGCACAGATCGGAGGATACAGTATGAGCAAAGTATTCATGGATGGAGGAAGTGGCTTGAACCTGTTATTTGCCAGCACAATGAGAGCAATGGGTTTAACAGTCGACATGCTAAGAGAGTCCGTCACAGGATTCCATGGCATTATACCGATTCGACCCGCTTATTCTCTTGGTAAAACATCACTGGATGTGGTCTTCGGCACGCCTAACAATTTCAAGAAGGAGAAGATCGAGTTTGAAGTAGTTGACTGGGAATCTCAGTACCACGCCATCCTCGGCAGGCCTGCGTTTGCCAAATTTATGGCCGTACTCCATTATGCATATCTAAAACTGAAGATAACAGGCAACAACGGGACACCAATAACCGTTCATGGAAGCTTTACCCGATCAGACAACTGCGACAGGTGTCGAGGGTACTCCTCGCCAATGCCCTCCGATAGGGGCTTAGGGTTGATGGAATCATGTAGGCTGACACGAGACATCGGTTCACAGACAAGCGGGGAGAGCGATTTACCCAGGTTCGGGGCCCTCGATGAGGTAAAACCCTTACGTCTCGCCTGTCCGTTCTTTGATTATGATGATAATGGGTTACAATGGGGTGCCGAATACTTCGGCTGAGATCTAGTCGAGATTGCTATTGCTAGGGTTACCTAGCTCTAAGCTTTTCCGGGCTAAGATTGCTAAGATTGTTCGTAGTCTTCGGCAGCCCCTCTCATGGCCTTTATATAGGAGGCCAGGTTTCAAGGGTCCTAACCGAGTACGACTAGGTTTACAGTACTTTTTAGATCTAATCTTTCCTTGTTGACTGCTTCTTTGTCTTGCCCGCCAAGGTTTCTTCCGGTGCGCTGTCCAGGTGGCCCATCTAGCCTTCGGGTGTCTTCATGGGCCTCCAATTGGTCAATACAGGATAGGGTAACGTCGGTTACTCGAAGGGTAATGCCCACGTCAGTAGCCTCCGAGTGTCTAGCCGAAGATAATTCGGGTAGAGACTAATACATGTCTTCTCATGATATTCTTTTCATTCATTGTTCTTGTTCATCTTGATTCTGCTTCATCTTCTTTTTATCGGGTGCGCGTCAGCGCTCCCGATGGGAGTAGCCCCCGAGTCTAGGTACGGATGCTTGCAATCCGTGCGTAGACTCAAGTTGTACTACTCGAATACTTTCCTCTGCCGAGTTTTCTCGCAGGTCTTCATGGGTCATCCGATACATTTTCTTTACTCAAAGGATAATGAATAACGTGCCCAACTTTTGTTGGTTAACTGCCGATGGCAAAACAACGTTACCCTACACAGAATCAAGACCCCGGGCATGATCCTGGAGTGCAAAGAACTTTCGTTGGGTGTGCATCATGCACTCCCGATGGGGAGTGTTTGGGTGCAATCGCTTGTAACCGAGTGCATACCCTTTTTCTTTCGACTGCTCATTCTGCCGAGTCTTCCTTTTATCGGGTGCGCGTTAGTGCTCCCGATGGGAGTAGCCCCCGAGTCTAGGTACGGATGCTTGTAATCCGTGCGTAGACTCAAGTCTTTTACCCAATAACTTTTCATGTTTCCTTCGAGTGCTTCTAGTTTTTTTTATGACATCACAGTTGTGGACCGATTGACGGGATTTGACTTGACGTGTAACTGCTGTGGGCCAATTGATAGGACTTGACCTGACGGGCCCACCCTAGTTCTGCGCAGGCAGTTTTTAGGGCCTGACTAGTGCACGCGCGGCGATCGAGGCGTCTCCTCAATTTTCGCGCGACGTGGGAATAATGGGCCGCCGGTTCCACTCCTTCAAGCGCCACGTGTGCAGTCAGATCTGCTCCTCCCCCCACGATGTATTGTGGAGTTATGGCCACGTCTGAGCTCAAATTCTTATGGGATAAATAAGAGGCCCCCTTTCTTTTTTACCTTTTACCCCGTTCACTGCTCATCTTCTCCTTCAAGCCTCCTGTTCTTCCGCCTCTCCATCAGAAGCTCCGTTCACCATGGGCAAAAAGAAGAGTGGCAGCGCATCGGAGGCGGCTAAAGTTAGCCGCGACTGGAACGCCTCTGCCATTACCAACCGCGACATCAACAAACTTCGCGCCCTTGGCTTCATCTCCGCATCTGAGGATGACATTCGTCTCCCAGGTTTGGTTTCTCGCCCAAGTCCCCCAAAGGGCTTCACCGTCTTGTTTGTCGCGTTTCTGTTCCGTGGCCTCTCTCTTCCGGCGCATGAGTTCCTTCGTTCCCTCCTTTTCTTCTACGGGATTCAGCTCTGGCAGCTGAACCCAAATTCCATCCTCCACCTTTCCATTTTTATCACTGTCTGTGAAGCCTTCCTCGGCATTGAGCCTCACTGGGGCCTTTGGAGGAAGATCTTCTATGTGAAGCGTCATAATGATAGCAACACCCCCCCCCCCCGTTGTCGGCGGCCTCGGCTTCGTTGTCAGGAAGGAGGTCGAATACTTCGACTATTAGATGAAGGAATCCGTCCAGGGCTGGCGCAACAAGTGGTTCTACCTTCGGGACCCTGCTGTTCCTGGGCGGCGTTCGAATCTCCCTCTTTTTGACGATGTCTTGGTAGCTCACAAGAAGAAGTCTTGGAACAACGCCCTTTCTCCCGAAGAAAAGGCGACAGCCGATGAGCTATTCAAGCAAATTGTCACTTTTAAGAATTCAGGAGGCATGACGATGTGCGGTACTGAAGTAGTTTTAGTGTTCCTACAACGTCGAGTGCAGCCGCTGATGTCTCGCCCTCACCAGCTGTGGCTTTTCACTGGCAAAAACGACAAGTCGAGGGTCAATTCTGCCGACCTATCGGCAGATGAGCTCCAGAACGAAGTTCGTCGCCTAACATGCCTCAGCACTAAGGACACCATTGTCTTGACATCGGCGCGCCCTCCTTATGATTTCAAGCATCTTCCGTCTGAGGTAACCTTATCGTTCTTCGTTTATTGTCATTACTTCTTCTTTCTGTTTGTGCCTTACACATTTTCTATCCTTCTGCAGGTTCCTGCTGTCGCCCAATGTTATCCTCCCTCACCCGAGAGCGGAGTGGTATTAGAGGATGATGATGAGGATTCTGAGGGAACCGAGGATGCTCAGCACGCCCTTGAGGACAACGATGTCCAAGAGGAGGAAACTGCTGAAGATGACGCCTTTCTCAAGAGCAGACGTCGCAAGCAGGTACATGATGATCTTATCACTTCGGCTGAATCAAGTCCTAAAGGAGGAGATAATGATGCCGACGAAGCTGCTTCGCCTCCTCCTGCTAAGAAGGGTTCAACAAGTTTCTTCGTGGACGAAGATGATCTGGACCTGTGAGCATTTATACTCTTGTTACTTTTATTTCTTGTCACCTTGTATGCTAACTGCACGCTGTACTTAAACAGCTCTGTCGATGACGATGACGATGTTCCTCTCGCAAAGAGGGCTAAACTAGCTTCTGAGAGAGCAGCATCGGCTAAGGAATCGAACCCTTCTCCTGCCAAGTCGACACCTCCATCCCGAACGGGTGTAGAGAAGGTCCCATTATCGAGAGTTATTCCTCCTGATGATGCTCCCACCCCGCCGGCTGGCCGCGATCACGTAAGTACTTAATCTGTCTGGCTTTGTCGAATTTCCATCATCTGACTCCTCTTGATTTTTCCTGGCTGCAGCCAATTTACGCTATAGTCGATGTTGTAGCGGATTTTGCTGAACAATTTACTTGCCTAGAGGCCGAAAACGCCCAACTTCGGAAGGCCGTCAAGTCTTCGGCTGATCAAGCGGTCGAAGCCAACAGGATCGCTGCCGATGCCAAGAGTGAGAACGCCTTGTTGAAGGAGGAGGTAAAGAGGCTGAAGCGTCAGATGAAGGATGATCAAGATGCCAGGCGTGCAGCGGCGGCTGCAATTGACGAGAAAGAGGGTGTCCTCCGTGAATCCATCAAGGATTTACTGGGTAAAAATCCTTATGGTGTTCCGCTCCTTTCTTAATGCTTTTTCCATTGATTACTGATACATCTCTTTTTCAGAGGCCGCCAACTTAACTGTCAGCCGACGCCATCAGCTTCGGGAGGATTCCACAGCCGACGCCTTGTCACTTGCTGCTGAGTCAAATGTCCAGGTTCTTAGGTTACTGCAGAAGTCCAAGGGAGCTCTGTCGAAGTTATACTCGATGATCTTCCCAAAGGCGAAGCTGGACAAAACTCTCGACGAGATGGCGGAAGCTTTCCTTGTCGATCCTTCCGAGCCTGTAGAGGTACTGAAACGTCGCAGCCGCTTGATGGGTGCAGTTCTTACTTTCCAGTTGCTTATGGGCCACGGGATGGGATCGGAATTGGAAGAGTTCTCTAAGGCGCTGCCTGTTGATGATGAAAATCATCTAGTCAACCTTGAGCCTTTCAAGAGATCGGCAATAACTTGCGCCAACCGGCTTCTGAAGTTGGTGGATGAAGCACAAGCCGAGCCTGTCCCTGAGTCAGCCCCTGGTTCATCGTCGGCGAATCCTTGAACCGTTATTTGATTTGTTCTACATAAGATTATCGTAACTCTTTCAAATTCGGCTCTGTTGCCAAACATCCTTTTGCCTGTATGATGTGCACTCAATACTCCCGATGGGAGTTTTTTTTTATAGGGATTTCTATTTTCGTGCCCTCGGGTCCTTAGTTGTACTCAGTTTTCCCCAGCTCCTTAGTTTTTCCTCAGTTTTCCCCAAGCCCTTGTCTGTAACCCGCAGAAAGAGCTCGGACGGAAGGAATCCCGTTTAGTTGATGTTGGTTGGTGCTGGCAAGTGGGGCCGCCGTTGGTGCCCCGCAAGTGGACACGTCTCCACTTATCCAGATCATCGTGGGACCCACAACTTGTCCACGTTAGCGTGCCGGACCCACAGCCTTACCCAGGTGACCGTTGCAAAATGGGAGCCCGAGCCAGCCCCGCGCCCGTGCCCGTGCCATTGCTTCCCCTTTCTTTCTCCGCGCCCCATTGTTCTTCTTCTCCGCCGGCGGCAGCCCTTCTCCGGTAGGCGGGTGATGTCTAGTTTCTCTTCGACCTCCCGTTCTTCATGGCCGCAGATATGGACCCGTGCCTTTGACAAGATGCCCTCGACCGCCCACGCTAGGAGCCTCTGAAGCGGTCGATCTGTAAGACGGACGAGAACGGCAACCGTGGACGTGAGTTCATTGCATGCGAGAGCTTGCCATATAGAGAGGGGGATAAGGTTAGATCTCGCTCCAATTTCTCTGTTTTCTCTCGATTTTCTTGTTATTCCCTCGAATTTGGGATTTAGGGTTCACGTTGTTGTTTTCAGATCTTGAAGAAATGCAGGCATTTCGAGTGGATCGATGTGTACGTTCGGAGGCTTCGGTTGCAGGAATCAATTGGCGCTATTGGGGGCGCAATTTGGGAGGGGGGACTTGTCGTAGAGAATGCGGCGGAGAGAGGAGCCGTTCCGATTATGCCTAATGCTCCCAATGCGAACTGGTGGAAGTGAAGGGAGAACTGAAGAAAATGAACAAGCGATTAAGGCAGACCGATCGAGTTGAAGAAGCAAGCTAACCCGATGGCTGGTTTTTTTTTGTTGTATAATTACGATCGGATTCTTATCATTGCTCACCGGGCGCTAGAAGTTGTTACAAGGGATACCTTACAAATCCATTATTCGATTACATGTACTTGTAGTTGTTTTCAAAGTTAGTGTGTGCATTCACCGAAATTACCAACTATATTCCCTAAAAGAAAAGGAAAGCTAAAGATAGTTGATAATTGTTAGAGGGGTGACAAATAATGCAATCACCGAAATCCGCAAATATGTATGCCTCGTGTTTATACCAAAATTATACCACTTTTAGGCCGTTTCAAAATACCAATACCATATCCCAAACTATATTCCCTAAAAGAAAAGGACAGCTAAAGATAGTTGATAATTGTTAGAGGGGTGACAAATAATGCAATCACCGAAATCCGCAAATATGTATGCCTCATGTTTATAACAAAATTATACCACTTTTAGGCCGTTTCAAAATGGGATCCCTTTCAAAATAGGGTCCCTTCAAAATACCAATACAATATCCCAAACTATATTCCCTAAAAGAAAAGGACAGCTAAAGATAGTTGATAATTGTTAGAGGGGTGACAAATAATGCAATCACCGAAATCCGCAAATATGTATGCCTCATGTTTATAACAAAATTATACCACTTTTAGGCCGTTTCAAAATACCAATACTATATCCCAAACTATATTCCCTAAAAGAAAAGGACAGACTAAAGATAGTTGATAGCAATCACCGAAATCCGCAAATATGTATGCCTCATGTTTATAACAAAATTATACCACTTTTAGGCCGTTTCAAAATACCAATACTATATCCCAAACTATATTCCCTAAAAGAAAAGGACAGCTAAAGATAGTTTATAATTGTTAGAGGGGTGACAAATAATGCAATCACCGAAATCCGCAAATATGTATGCCTCATGTTTATACCAATACTATATCCCAAACTATATTAAGTGGCAAACTCGTTATTGCACATAAATAGAGGGGTGGGCATTCTCCACCGACAGAGAGAGAGAGGGGTGGCCACGAAGAGAGAGAGAGAGAGAGAGAGAGAGAGAGAGAGAGAGAGAGGTTGCCACGAAGAGACGGATAGGGGTATACTGCCCGTTAGATCAGTGGATCAACGGTTCGTGGAGTCGATCCGTGTGACAACGGCTCAACCAATCAGGATAAGTTTGGGCTTCTCGTGAGCATTTGTGGGCAAAAGCTCGAGTAGTACTAAGAATCCAAGGGCACATAAATAGTAAATAGACTAAGGGATTCAAACAAAAGAATTATAAAATGAAAAATGTGTGTTTTGTACAATATAATTCATATTGGGCTACATCAAATTATTTGCAATTCAAATATACATGAGTGTGACAATTATGGCATCATTTAGACAAACTATGTTTTGGGAAAGATGTTTTGCAAAGGGGTTTGGGTGGAAAACCAATCATCTTCATAGCTACACTAGTGATTCCGAGAAGTGGCAATTTGTGGTAAAACTTGATTTATATATGTTTGTTAAGGTTTTCTAGGTGGCAAGTTGCGTAGGAAGACTCCATGAGTAGTTGCCACTATGTTTTTATTTTTTTGGATTTTTTTGCGCATGAAATGACTCAATTAGCTATGTTAATCTCATTTGTTGACTCTCCGTTGACCAGCCTACTTGAGGGTAAAACCGAGTATATTGCACTTGCCGGTCTAAGTCCTCGAGGGGAAAACCGAGTACAAATAAAATTTCTGTATAAGGCCCGAGGTTATAACCGAGTACACCAAACGTCCCAGGGTTAGACTCGTGTAGCGGTGCACGCCGCAGCCGTGCATAGCGGACGCGTGTTGCGGTACACGCCACCTTCGTCTTTATAGAGCCCCTCTTTCTCTCCCTCGACGCACGTTCGCACCGGCTCACCGCAACCGCCTCTCCGTCCCATCATCTTCTCCACAACCGAAGAAAAAACCCCGAAGAAAACCGCCGGCGATGGAGAAGAATGAGATGCCCATTGTCGGCACATCAGCCGCCGCCCCGTCCGGGCCCCCGTCGCCGCTTCCAACGTAGCAGCCGGCGCATCGGCCGCCGCCCCGTCCAGGCCCCCGTCGCTCGCTTCCAACGTAGCAGCCGGCGGATCGGCCGCCGCCCCCGTCCGGGCCCCCGTCCCTGCTTCCAACGTAGCAGCCGGCGGATCGGCCGCCGCCCCCATCCAGGCCCCTGTCGCTGCTTCCAACGTAGCAGCCGGCGCATCGGCCGCCGCCACCGTCCAGTCCCCCGTCGCTTGGGACCCGTACGAACCAGTGCAATACGACGCGCCGGAGAACCCCTACGACACCAGCATCGTCGACAACGAGCCGGAGGTAACCCTTTGTTCCCTTGTTCTTATCTCATTTCAATCATTTTGTGTTAGATCTAGCGTTATTACGGTTCGTCTGTTCCTAGTTCAATCCTTTTGTGTTAGATCTTGCGTTATTACTCGTTCGTCTGTTCCTAGTTCAATCCTTTTGTGTTAGATCTTGCGTTATTAGTGTTTGTGATTTGCTTTTGTTTAAGATTTGTGCCGATGATGATGAATATTTGGGCATAAATTGATTCAGTGGTTTGGTCGGTAAACAATTGGTGTGTACAAATTTGTTGTGCATGATCTTTGGTTTGCCGACTCAAATCCCGGATATAAGTGTGTCCAATGTAACCGAGGCTACCTCTTTTTTCGAGCCCATATTATCATGCATGATTTTTTGTTCACTCTCTGTTCCATCATCGTTGCAATTGACTCCGTTTTTTTTGCACGATCTTTGGTGCTACGTGCCAGAGTGCGAGCAGCGACGTCGACGAGCGACGACGAGTCCTTCCACACCAAGACTCGTCACGTCCTCGGAGGCTGCATTCCGGCCATTACGATGGCCCCTTTGCTCGAGGCATTTACAAGTGCCCCTTCGCAACAGAAGCTCCGCGCCACCGACTTCAACTCCCCGGTGAACCATGCTGAATCCATTGGCAGATGTGGCGCTAGAGTTGGAAGGACCATGAACGTGCATGCGTACATGGCCAAACACAAAGCACTTGGGATTCACTCGCGCAACCTCCAAGCGAGTCACACGCGCTACTTGGAGGCGTTGAACGTGCCTACCGCACTCTTCGTATGTGACTCGCTCTATCCGTAGAGCAGCTTAAATTCATGTAAAATGTAGCTTATGTTGGATCTATCGGTACTACTTTTGGATCTGTCCTGAATATATCTATGCTATGTTGGTTGCCGTATGCAGCTTATCCTATATTTTCTCTCTGGATTTGTGCCCTAGATTTCCTACCTGATTGGGTAAAAACGAAGGCATAAAGAAATGAATGGCGTTAAAAAACAGAAGGACAAGTTGCTCTAGATTTGCTACCAATTTGGGCTATCAAATATGAATGAAATCGAGCGAGAGAGAGGAAAAAGGTACATTGAAAACTGCTAATCTGGGCGAAAGAGACAGAAACCACTCGTGCTCCCGTCCCAGACCCACACGGCTCCACACGCTACGGCCCCACAAACATGGTCTCGTCCTGTCCCACGCGGTCCCTTCCTACCAGCCCCACACGACGCGGTCCCACACGACGCGGTCCCACACGACGCGACCCCACAAACGACACGACCCCACTCGTCAGCACGGAACGGTCAACTTAACGGATTCCTTCCGTCCGAGCTCCTTCTGCGGGTTCAGACAAGGGCTTGGGGAAAACTGAGGAAAAACTAAGGAGCTGGGGAAAACTGAGTACAACTAAGGACCCGAGGGCACGAAATATATTAATGCTTGGTCTGAATTGAAGACGTACTGCAGATTCCTTCATCTTCTTCCCGTGCCGAACTTTTTTCGAATTCTTCGGGAAATGACGAGTCAGGCCTTGTTCGTCAGTTACGTGACCAGGTGTCTAGTCTGAATAAAGACATTACTTCCCTTCGTGCAATGGCTGCCTTGGTGAAGAAGAAGGGAGAAATAGCGACTGCCGTCGAACAATACGCTCTCGATGGTCTTCATGTTGCTTCCGAAAGCCTAGGCTGTGAGTGTTTAGTCTATCTTCTAGTTCCGGGTATAGCTTGAATGTTCTAACATTCGTTCCTTTTCCAGTCGTAGCTTTGGATGCAGCTGAAGAGGATAAGAAGATTCATGAAGAGGTTGAGGCGATGACCGACGTTGCGCACCCAACTCATGGTTTGTGGCTACATCGTCCGAAGGCCGTCATCATGGTGAAGTTTAAGTACCGGGTGATGAAGGCGCATTACTATTTTGATAAATACTATGCCCTTCTCACGATGGTTTGGCACACCTTGTTTCCTCTGGATCAGGCACCCGAAACTTTGTCTGGTTTGTTCACCCGATTCAAGTCTCCCGAGAGTATTCGGTTGCTGGTGCGGAAAGAGCTTCTAGCTGGTGCTGAGCTTGCCTTTGCTTCAATATTGGCATGTCATCCATCTTTGGATTTAAGAGCCGTGGCAAACACTGAAAGGGATTTAGGCCAATACTATGATGTTGCTCGAGGTCCTGCTCACACCATTGTTTCTCGGATGGAATCATGCCTCGAAAAGGAACTGAAGGCCCATTGGGACCGGGGATCCCGATTATAAATGGAATAACTTTGTATTCGCATAAGATTGTTTACTGCGTACGCTATACGCTTATGTTATTTTGATTGATTTGTTGTCGAGTGCGGCTGAGTGATCAGTTCAACTTGCTTACTCGACGACTTCGTTGTATTTTATGCAATGTTATTGCGAAGTCGATATGTAATTTATGCAAAAGTTCGGCTTCGTCACACGGTGCACCGGTTTGAGCCTTATCTTAATGTAACCATCGACTGCAGCACTCGCGTATTTTTCGAGGCTTGGATTGGTTGTTTTTGTGTGTCATTAATCTTAGCTCTCGCTGAGAGTATTTGATTAATGTCATCGTGTGGGCCAGTGCTCCCGATGGGAGTTAGAGCCGATGGAAAAAGGTTCCAAACATTACGTTCGGGTGCCAAAGCCTGAAGCAAGAAAAAGGGTAACAGAAATCTGATTAGATCTTTATTCATAATGTAAGGCAACCTTGTAGGCCGTTAAATGAAAACAATCGTATCCTATGTATAAAACCGTCGCAATTGCGCGATGTTCCATGGATTCTCGACATCTTTTCCCGAGGCTGGATTTTTGAGCCGATAAGCTCCTCCTGGTATCACTTCGGTGATGATGTATGGTCCTTCCCATGGAGATTCTAGCTTCAAAGGTCTTTTTTGCTTCAACCGAAGTACCATATCTCCAACACTGAAACTTCGACTGCGTATCCGTCGACTGTGATAATTTCTCAGTACTTGTTGGTAGACCGTTGTTCTTGCCAAGGCGATATCTCGTGCTTCGTCAAGGAGATCGACAGCATCTTGTAGCGCGATATTGGAGGAGGACTCTGTATACGCCGTTACTCGAGGTGCTTCAAATTGGACATCGACTGGTAGAACTGCTTCGGCTCCGTACACCAAGAAGAATGGAGTGTATTGAGTCGACCTGTTGGGGGTGGTACGTAAACTCCATAGCACAGATGGTAACTCTTCAACCCAGGCTCCGGCTGCACCTTTAAGGTGTTTCTTTAACCCATCCCCTATTAAACCATTGATCCTTTCCACCTGGCCATTGGTCTGGGGGTGAGAGACTGATGCGAATTTCAATTTGATTCCCCCATCGTCACAAAATTTCCTGAATTCCTCGGAATCAAAATTGGAACCGTTGTCTGTGACGATGCTGTGGGGCATACCAAATCGACGAGTTATTCCTTTGAAGAATTGAACCGCCGTTTCAGCCTTTTGATTTCGCACTGGTACTGCCTCGATCCACTTAGTGAATTTGTCGACTGCAACCAGTAAGTACGTGTGTCCTCCGGGTGACGATCTTGGCAGCGGTCCAACTTGATCGAGTCCCCATTGAGCGAACGGCCATGCCAAGGGTATTGTCATTAAATCCGTTGCAGGAGCGTGTGGTTTCGACGAGAAACGTTGGCACACATCGCACTTCATGACTAGATCCCTGGCATCCGATGCTGCCGTTGGCCAGTAAAATCCTGCCCTAAAGGCTTTCGCCACAAGGGCTCTGCTTCCTGCATGATGCCCACAGGTTCCTTCATGTATCTCTCGTAACAGTGCTTTTCCATCGTCAATGGCGATGCACCTTTGGAAGATCCCTGAGATGCTACGCTTGTAAAGCTCGCCATTTATCACCGTAAAAGCCTTTGATCATCTGACGATTCGTTTAGCTTCCACAGGGTCTTCCGGCAGCTCTTGCTTCGACAGGTAGGCTAGGAATGGTTTGGTCCATAGTGGCTCGAGGAGGAGAACTTGTTCGGCAGGGAGGCCTGGAGATTCTTCAGTCGAAAGTTTTTGTAATGAGCTTTTCTCCAACTCTTCAACCGAAGGTTTTGCAGACAGCTTTTCTTTGATTGATCTTTGAGCGATCACTTCGTAAAAAACTCCATCTGGAATAGGGGAGCATGTGGATCCGATGTTCGCCAGAGTGTCGGCTTCCTCGTTACTGGCTCTGCCGATATGCTTAAGCTCACATCCTTCGAATTTAGCCTCCATATTCTGATACAGCTGCCGATAAGCAACCATGTTGTCACTGACTGCATCGCACAGGTTCATCGACTGCTGGACCACCAGGTTTGAGTCTCCGTAGATTTCTAGGCGCGTAGCACCACACGCTTTCGCCATTTTCATTCCGTGTAGCAGTGCTTCGTATTCTGCTTCGTTGTTTGTCGGCAGGGAGAAGTTCATGCGTAGTATATACCTCATCTTATCTCCCTGTGGTGATATCAGTACCACTCCTACCCCGCGCCTGTACTCCATTTTGACCCATCAAAGTACATCACCCATGACCCCGACATGTCGGGTGTTGCTGGTGTTTGTGACTGGATCCAATCTGCCACAAAATCTGGGAGAATTTGGGATTTTACTGCCGTTCGGTTGACGTAGGTTATGTCGTGTGGTGCTAACTCGATGGCCCATTGAGACACTCGACCCGTGGCTTCCGGATTGGTCATTATGCTCTTCAGGGGTGCTTCGCTCACAACTTTAATCGGGTGCTCCGTGAAGTAGAGCCTCAGCTTGCGAGCCGACCTCCACACTGCATATGCCAACTTCTAGTGATGAGGATACCTCTGCCTCGCGGGGGTGAGTACTTCACTGAGGTAGTAAACGGGTCTCTGCACGCCATGAACTCTCCCTGCTTCTTCTCGCTCGACAACCAAAACGATGCTGAAGACTTGAGCTATGGCGGCTATGTACACCAGCAGTGTCTCCTTTTCGCGCGGGGTCACGAGCACCGGGGAAGTCGATAGGATTTTCTTCAAGTTGTCGAAGGAATCTTGTGCCTCCTTTGTCCACTCGAACTTTTCTGACTTTTTCATCAGGTTGTACAAGGGCAAAGCTTTCTCCCCTAGCTTTGCGATGAACCTGCTAAGCGCTGCTAATCGTCCTGCCAACTGCTGCACTTGGTGCAGATTCTTTGGCGGCTCCATGTCGAGAATAGCTTTGATCTTCAAGGGGTTAGCCTCGATTCCTCTGGCTGATATGAAGTACCCGAGTACTTGTCCTCCTGGCACCCCGAAGAAACATTTCTTCGGATTCAGCTTAATTTTGTATCTGTCTAGATTGTCAAAGGTCTCCCGCAAGTCATCGATGAGTGTGGCTGCGTGCTTTGTTTTCACCACGATATCGTCGATGTAGACTTCAATGTTCCTTCCAATCTGCTCCGCAAGGCAGGCTTGCATGCAGCGTTGGTAGGTAGCTCCTGCATTTTTTAACCCGAAGGTCATGACGTTGTAACATAAAACGCCGTGTGGAGTGATGAATGCGGTTAGCTCCTGGTCCTCCTTCTTCAGTTTGATCTGGTTGTACCCGGAGTACGCATCGAGGAAAGAGAGACGATCGCACCCGGCTGTAGAATCGACTATCTGATCTATTCGAGGCAGTGGGAAATGATCTTTCGGGCAGTGCTTGTTAAGGCTAGTGTAATCGATGCACATGCGGAGGGCGGTTGTGTCCTTCTTCGGCACCATGACTGGATTAGCCACCCATTCAGATTCCTTAAGCTCTCGGATAAATCCCGCCTTGCGGAGTCGATTAACTTCTTCGCCGATTGCTCTTCTTTTAGGTTCGGAGAATCGCCGCATCGACTGCTGCACTGGCTTGGCCGTCGGGTCAACATTTAGGGCGTGCTCAGCGAGTTCCACAGGGATACCTGGCATGTCGGATGGCTCCCATGCAAATATCTCCCGAGTGCTCACGGAGGAACTCGATGAGCGCGCTTTCCTATGCGACGGCTAGGTCAGCCGAGGTGTTGACGAGTTTTCTTCGGATCGGTAGGGTGCACCTGCGGTTTCTTGGTTTCCTTCGCGATATCGAACTCATCGGATCTTGCGTTTCGATTGTCGGCTGGTGGCTGTGTGTGATCTGTAATGGCGTCGATCGCGTTGAGTTCTTCCTTGGCTCCAAACTTCGAGGCGATCTTCTGAAATTCCCTGTCGCAGTTGTCTGACCGAGCGAAGATGGCGTGAACGGTTATTGGGGTCCCGTTGTTGCCTGGCATCTTTAGTTTCAGGTATGCATAATGAGGCACGGCCATGAATTTGGCAAACGCAGGTCTGCCGAGGATGGCGTGGTACTGAGATTCCCAGTCGACTACCTCAAACTCAACCCTTTCTTTCCTGAAATTACTGGGCGTGCCGAAGACTACGTCCAACGATGTTTTACCCAGCGAGTAGGCGGGTCGAGTCGGTATAATGCCGTGGAACCCTGTGTCGGATTCTTTTAGCATGTCGATCGTTAAACCCATTGCCCTCATTGTCGCTGGCGAATAACGAGGTTCAAGCCGCTTCCACCGTCCATAAATACTTTGCCCATATTGTATCCTCCAATCCGTGCTTCCAGGACAAGGGCCGCGTGACCGGGCCTTGGGACGGCCTTCGGGTGATCCGCCCTACTGAAGGTGATGCTCTGATCTGACCAATCGATAAAATCCGGCGTATCAACCATGGCAACTTCTGCGTATTTTACTTCTCGGGAGAACTTTTTTATTTCTCTTTTCGAAAAGCTGGTTTTGTGGATCATGTTGATCTGTCCACGCAGTGCTGGGAATGCCTCGACTGGTTCATATTCGTCTTTTTCCATTGGCTCGTATGGTTCTGGTACATATGGCTCTGGCTGATGACCATAGGATCTTGCTTTCTCTTCCATTATGCGAACTCTTGATGTGGCTTCAGCTCTAAGATCGTCGCGGAACTGCCGAATCTCTAGGAAGTGTCGGCGGTTCCTTATCGAATGGCTGGACTTCTCCCGACCATCCTTAGGATCGAAATAAGAGTGGAGATAACATGGCGCCTCAAGTTGCTCTGTAGCTGAGAGGTGTGGAGAACGGGTGCGTCCTCTGATTGATGACATGTCATAGCATCGAGAGTGGACTACTGTTCTGCCTTCCTCTTCACGGTGCGAACTCCTTCGTCTCTTTCTTTGCCCAGCTGCGGCGTCGAGATTTTCCCGGTTGCTCTCTCGTATGCTTCTGGGCGAAGCCTTTAGGGTTGCTGCCGAAGGGCCACCCTCCTGAGGCACGGCCTTTGAGTGGTACGCGCCGGCCCCGGGGAGGCGAAGAAAACCTCCGAAGTCGACGACGAAATGGACGCCACCGAAAACAGCTTCCGTGTTGCGAGACGATGCCATAGAGTTCGGGTGAAGCTCTTCGCGGCGCGGCACGAATTCGAAGGATCCGCAGCGGATCGGATCTCTTGACTTTGCTGGCGTCGGTGACTCGAGTAAGAACGCTGCGGACGTATTGGCCGTCTTCTTCGGGTCAGTGGGGTGTCTTCATGGGCCTCCAATTGGTCAATACAGGATAGGGTAACGTCGGTTACTCAAAGGGTAATGCCCACGTCAACAGGGACTTCCAAAAGATCGCCTCAAAGTTCGGAGCCAAGGAAGAACTCAACGCAGTCGACGCCGTTACAGATCACACGCAGCCACCAGCCGACAATCGAAACGTAAGATCCGACGAGTTTGACACTGCGAAGGAAGCCAAGAAGCTGCAGGTGCACCCCACTGACCCGAAGAAGACAGCCAATACGTCGGCTGACCTTACTGACGCATAGGAAGCCGCGCTCATCGAGTTCCTCTGTGAGCGCTAGGAGATATTTGCATGGGAACCATCCGACATGCCAGGTATCCCCAGGGAACTCGCTGAGCACGCCCTTAATGTTGACCCAACAGCCAAACCAGTACAACAGTCGATGCGCCGATTTTCCGAACCGAAGAGAAGAGCAATTGGCGAAGAAGTTAGTCGACTCCGCAAGGCAGGATTCATTCGGGAGCTCAAGGAAGCTGAGTGGGTGGCTAATCCTGTCATGGTGCCAAAAAAAGACACAACCGCCCTTCGCATGTGTATCGATTACACACCAGTCTTAATAAGCACTGCCCGAAAGATCACTTTCCATTGCCTCGTATTGACCAGATAGTCGACTCCACAGCAGGATGCGATCGCCTCTCCTTCCTCGATGCATACTCCGGGCATAATCAGATCAAGCTGAAGAAAGAAGACCAGGAGCTAACTGCGTTCATCACCCCACACGGCGTTTTCTGTTACAACGTCATGACCTTCGGGCTGAAAAATGCAGGGGCAACTTACCAACGGTGCATGCAAGCTTGCCTCGGAGAACAGATTGGGAGGAACATCGAAGTTTACATCGACGATATCGTGGTAAAGACGAAGCACGCCGCCACTCTCATCGACGATTTGCGGGAAACCTTCGACAACCTAGACAAATACAAAATCAAGTTGAATCCAAAGAAATGCTTCTTTGGAGTGCCAGGGGGACAAGTACTCGGGTACTTCATCTCAGCTAGAGGAATAGAAGCCAATCCTTTGAAGATCAAAGCTATTCTCGACATGGAGCCGCCAAAGAATCTGCACCAAGTGCAGCAATTGGCAGGACGATTGGCAGCGCTTAGCAGATTCATCGCCAAGCTGGGAGAAAAAGCTCTGCCCTTCTATAACTTGATGAAAAAGTCAGAAAAATTCGAGTGGACGAAGGAGGCGCAGGAGTCATTTTACAATCTGAAGAAAATCTTGTCGACATCCCCAGTCCTCGTAACCCCACGTGAGAAAGAAACACTGCTCATGTACATAGCCGCAACAGCGCAAGTCTTCAGCAGCGTTTTGATCGTCGAACGAGAAGAAGCAGGGAGAGTTCACGGTGTGCAGAGGCCCGTTTACTACCTCAGTGAAGTACTCACACCCACAAAGCAGAGGTGCCCTCATCATCAGAAGCTGGCATACGCAGTATGGAGGTCAGCTCGCAAGTTGCGGCATTATTTCACGGAGCACCCGATTAAGTCGTAAGCGAAGCACCATTGAAGAACATAATGACTAACCCAGAAGCCACGGGTCGAGTGTCCCAATGGGCCATTGAAATAGCGCCACACGACATAACTTACGTCAATCGAATGGCGATAAAATCCCAAATTCTCCCAGATTTCGTGGTAGATTGGATCCAGTCACAGACGCCAGCAGCACCCGACATGTCGGGGTCATGGACGATGTACTTCGACGGGTCAAAATGGAGCACATGCGCAGGAGCAGGGGTGATACTGATATCTCCACAGGGAGACAAGATGAAGTACATACTACGCATGAATTTCTCCCTGCCGACAAATAACGAAGCAGAATACGAAGCACTGCTGCACGGGATGAAGATGGCAAATGCATGTGGGGCAACTCGCCTGGAAATTTACGGACACTCAAACTTGGTGGTACAGCAGTCAATGAACCTATGTGATGCGGTCAGTGTCAACATGATCGCCTACCGACAGTTGTACCAAAATATGGAAGCCAAATTCGAAGGATGTGAGCTTAAACATATCGGCAGAGCCAGCAACGAGGAAGCCGACACCCTGGCGAATATCGGGTCCATGTGCTCCCCCATTCCAGACGGAGTGTTCTACGAAGTCATCACTCAACGATCGATAAAAGAGAAAGCGTCGGCACCCCAAAAGCCATCGGGCGACGAACCGGATGCAAGCCCGCAACAAACTGCCGAAGAATCTTCACCTTCATCAGTGGAACAGGTCCTCCTCCTCGAGCCACTATGGACCAAACCATTCCTAGCGTACCTGACGAAGTAGGAGCTGCCGGAGGATGCAGTAGAAGCAAGACGAATCGTCATACGATCAAAAGCCTTCACTGTGGTAAATGGTGAACTCTACAAGCGCAGCATCTCGGGTATCTTTCAAAGATGTATTGCCATTGACGATGGAAAAGCGCTGCTACGCGAGATACACGAAGGAACTTGCGGACACCACGCAGGAAGCAGGGCCCTTGTGGCGAAAGCCTTTAGGGCGGGATTTTACTGGCCAACAGCGGCATCGGATGCTCGAGATCTGGTCATGAAATGTGACCCCTGCCAACGTTTTTCACCAAAACCGCACGCCCCTGCGACAGATCTGATGACAATACCTCTGGCATGGCCCTTTGCTCAATGGGGACTCGACCAAGGTGGACCACTGCCGAGGTCGTCGCCTGGAGGACACACATACTTACTGGTCGCAGTCGACAAGTTCACCAAGTGGATCGAGGCAGTAACTGTTCGAAACCATAAAGCCGAAACAGCAGTTCAGTTCTTCAATGGAATAACCTGTCGATTTGGTATGCCTCACAGTATCGTCACAGACAACGGATCTAACTTTGACTCCAAAGAGTTTCGAAAATTTTGTGATGGCGGAGGAATCAAACTGAAATGTGCATCAGTGGCCCACCCACAGACCAACGGTCAGGTGGAAAGGATCAATGGTCTAATAGGGGATGAGCTCAAGAAACGCCTTACGGGTGCGGCTGGAGCCTGGGTCGAGGAATTACCATCTGTACTCTGGAGTTTGCGTACTACACCTAACAGGTCGACCCAATACACCCCGTTCTTCTTGGTACATGGAGCCGAAGCAGTTCTACCAGCCGACGTTCGGTTCGAAGCTCCTCGGGTGATAGCATACACAGAACCTTCTTCCAACATCGCGCTGCAGGATGCTGTGGACCTCCTTGACAAAGCTCGAGATATTGCTTTAGCAAGAATGACAGTATACCAGCAGGCGTTGAGAAATTATCACAGCCGACGAATACGCAGTCGAAGTTTTAATGTTGGAGATATGGTACTGCGACTGAAGCAAGATAGACCCTTGAAACTCGAATCTCCATGGGAAGGGCCATACATCATCACTGAAGTGATACCAGGAGGAGCATATCGGCTCAAAAACCCATCTTCGGGAAAAGACGTTGAGAATCCATGGAACATCGCACAGTTGCGACGGTTCTATACATAGGATACAATTGTTTTTTATTACTCGACAGCCCTTAAGGTTGCTTTTGCATTATGAATAAAATTCTAATCAGGTTTTCTACCTTTTTTCTTGATCCAGGCCTCATCATCGAACAAATCGTTCGGGGCCCCTGCCATTGGCTCTTACTCCCATCGGGAGCGCTGGCCTAAAAATACGCTTGCACAGTGTCATTAATTAAATACTCTCAACGGGAGCTAAGATTAATGACACACAAAAACAACCAATCCAAGCCTCGAGAAAATACGCGAGTGCTACAGTCGATGGTTATACTATCACAAAATAAGGCTCAAACCGGTGCACCTCGTGATGAAGCCAAGCGTTTAATTCCCTCGATTAAGTCGACGGGTATCGCTCCTACAAAACTTACATATCGACTTCGCAATAAATTTGCAAATTACAACGAAGTCGTCGGGAGAGCAGGTTGAATTGATCACTCAGCCGCCTCGACAATAAATTATCAATCGAATTAACAAATTCGCCGGAACTACATGATGTGCAAAGCACACGTTGAATTTACACAAAACAGTCTTATGCAGGTACAAGGTTATTACATTCACGACTGGGCTCTGATACGCGTTGTTGACGTATTGTCTTTTCGTTCGACACGCGTCCGTTGGGAACCCCAAGAGGAAGGTGTGATGCGTACAGCGGCAAGTTTCCCTCAGTATGAAACCAAGGTTTAATCGAACCAGTAGGAGTCAAGAAGCACGTTGAAGGTTGATGGCGGCGGGATGTAGTGCGGCGCAACACCAGAGATTCCGGCGCCAACGTGGAACCTGCACAACACAACCAAAGTACTTTGCCCCAACGAAACGATGGAGGTTGTCAATCTCACCGGCTTGCTGTAACAAAGGATTAACCGTATTGTGTGGAAGATAATTGTTTGCAGAAAACGAGTAGAACAAGTATTGCAAGTAGATTGTATTTCAAGTAAAGAGAATTGGACCGGGGTCCACAGTTCACTAGAGGTGTCTCTCCCATAAGATAAACAGCATGTTGGGTGAACAAATTACGGTTGGGCAATTGACAAATAAAGAGGGCATGACCATGCACATACATATCATGATGAGTATAGTGAGATTTAATTGGGCATTACGACAAAGTACATAGACCGCCATCCAACCGCATCTATGCCTAAAAAGTCCACCTTCAGAGTTATCATCCGAACCCCTCCGATATTAAGTTGCAAAGCAACAGTACAATTGCATTAAGTATGGTGCGTAATGTAATCAACAACTACATCCTTAGACATAGCATCAATGTTTTATCCCTAGTGGCAACAGCACAACACAACCTTAGAACTTTCGTCACTCTGTCCCGAGTGTCAATGCGGGCATGAACCCACTATCGAGCATAAATACTCCCTCTTGGAGTTACAAGCATCTACTTGGCCGGAGCATCTACTAGTAACGGAGAGCATGCAAGATCATAAACAACACATAGATATAACTTTGATAATCAACATAACAAGTATTCTCTATTCATCGGATCCCAACAAACGCAACATATAGAATTACGGATAGATGATCTTGATCATGTTAGGCAGCTCACAAGATCCGACAATGATAGCACAATGGGGAGAAGACAACCATCTAGCTACTGCTATGGACCCATAGTCCAGGGGTAGACTACTCACACATCACACCGGAGGCGACCATGGTGGCGTAGAGTCCTCCGGGAGATGATTCCCCTCTCCGGCAGGGTGCCGGAGGCGATCTCCTGGATCGCCCGAGATGGGATCGGCGGCGGCGGCGTCTCTGGAAGGTTTTCCGTATCGTGGCTCTCGGTACTGGGGGTTTCGTCACGGAGGCTATTTGTAGGCGGAAGGGCAAGTCAGGGGGCCACACGAGGGCCCCAGATGACAGGGCCGCGCGGCCAAGCCCTAGGCCGCGCCGCCCTGTAGTCCGGGCGCCTCGTGGCCCCACTTCGTCTCCTCTTCGGACTTCGGAAGCTTCGTGGCAAAATAGGACCCCGGGCGTTGATTTCGTCCAATTCCGAGAATATTTCGTTACTAGGATTTCGAAACCAAAAACAGCGAGAAAACAGACAACCGGCACTTCGGCATCTTGTTAATAGGTTAGTTCCGGAAAATGCACGAATATGACATAAAGTGTGCATAAAACATGTAGATAACATCAATAATGTGGCATGGAACATAAGAAATTATCGATACGTCGGAGACGTATCAGCATCCCCAAGCTTAGTTCTGCTCGTCCTAAGCAGGTAAAATGATAACACAGATAATTTCTGGAGTGACATGCCATCATAACCTTGATCATACTATTTGTAAAGCATATGTAGTGAATGCAGCGATCAAAACAATGTATATGACATGAGTAAACAAGTGAATCATATAGCAAAGACTTTTCATGAATAGCACTTCAAGACAAGCATCAATAAGTCTTGCATAAGAGTTAACTCATAAAGCAATAATTCAAAGTAAAGGTATTGAAGCAACACAAAGGAAGATTAAGTTTCAGTGGTTGCTTTCAACTTGTAACATGTATATCTCATGGATAATTGTCAACATAGAGTAATATAACAAATGCAATAAGCAAATATGTAGGAATCAATGCACAGTTCACACAAGTGTTTGCTTCTTGAGGTGGAGAGAAATAGGTGAACTGACTCAACATTGAAAGTAAAAGAATTGTCCTCCATAGAGGAAAAATATCGATTGCTATATTTGTGCTAGAGCTTTGATTTTGAAAGCATGAAACAATTTTGTCAACGGTAGTAATAAAGCATATGTATCATGTAAATTATATCTTACAAGTTGCAAGCCTCATGCATAGTATACTAATAGTGCCCGCACCTTGTCCTAATTAGCTTGGACTACCGGATCATCACAATGCACATGTTTTAACCAAGTGTCACAAAGGGGTACCTCTATGCCGTCTGTACAAAGGTCTAAGGAGAAAGCTCGCATTGGATTTCTCGCTATTGATTATTCTTCAACTTAGACATCCATACCGGGACAACATAGACAACAGATAATGGACTCCTCTTTTATGCATAAGCATGTAGCAACAATTAATAATTTTCTCATTTGAGATTGAGGATATATGTCCAAAACTGAAACTTCCACCATGGATCATGGCTTTAGTTAGCGGCCCAATGTTCTTCTCTAACAATATGCATGCTTAACCATAAGGTGGTAGATCGCTCTTACTTCGGACAAGACGGACATGCATAGCAACTCACATGAAATTCAACAAAGAGTAGTTGATGGCGTCCCCGATGAACATGGTTATCGCACAACAAGCAACTTAATAAGAGATAAAGTGCATAATTACATATTCAATACCACAATAGTTTTTAAGCTATTTGTCCCATGAGCTATATATTGCAAAGGTGAATGATGGAATTTTAAAGGTAGCACTCAAGCAATTTACTTTGGAATGGCGGAAAATACCATGTAGTAGGTAGGTATGGTGGACACAAATGGCATAGTAGTTGGCTCAAGTATTTTGGATGCATGAGAAGTATTCCCTCTCGATACAAGGTTTAGGCTAGCAAGGCTTATTGGAAACAAACACAAGGATGAACCGGTGCAGAAAAACTCACATAAAAGACATATTGAAAACATTATAAGACTCTACACCGTCTTCCTTGTTGTTCAAACTCAATACTAGAAATTATCTAGACCTTAGAGAAATAAAATATGCAAACCAAATTTTAGCATGCTCTATGTATTTCTTCATTAATGGGTGCAAAGCATATGATGCAAGAGATTAATCATGAGCACAACAATTGCCAAGTATCACATTACCCAAGACATTAATAGCAATTACTACATGTATCATTTTCCAATTCCAACCATATAACAATTTAACGAAGAAGAAACTTCGCCATGAATACTATGAGTAGAAACCAAGGACATACTTGTCCATATGGTACAGCGGAGCGTGTCTCTCTCCCATAAAGTGAATGCTAGGATCCATTTTATTCAAACAAAACAAAAACAAAAGCAAACCGACGCTCCAAGAAAAGCACATAAGATGTGATGGAATAAAAATATAGTTTCAGGGGAGGAACCTGATAATGTTGTCGATGAAGAAGGGGATGCCTTGGGCATCCCCAAGCTTAGACGCTTGAGTCTTCTTGATATATGCAGGGGTGAACCACCGGGGCATCCCCAAGCTTAGAGCTTTCACTCTCCTTGATCATGTTGCATCATACTCCTCTCTTGATCCTTGAAAACTTCCTCCACACCAAACTTAGAACAACTCATTAGAGGGTTAGTGCACAATAAAAATTAACATATTCAGAGGTGACACAATCATTTTTAACACTTCTGGACATTGCATAAAGCTACTGGACATTAATGGATCAAAGAAATTCATCCAACATAGCAAAAGAGGCAATGTAAAATAAAAGGCAGAATCTGTCAAAACAGAACAGTTCGTATTGACGAATTTTAAAATGGCACCAGACTTGCTCAAATGAAAATGCTCAAATTGAATGAAAGTTGCGTACATATCTGAGGATCACTCACGTAAATTGGAATAATTTTCTGAGTTAGCTACACGGGAAAACAGCCCAGATTCGTGACAGCAAAGAAATCTGTTTCTGCGCAGTAATCCAAATCTAGTATGAACTTTTCTATCAACGGCTTAACTTGGCACAACAAAACACAAAACTAAGATAAGGAGAGGTTGCTACAGTAGTACACAACTTCCAAGACACAAAATAAAAACAAATTACTGTAGGTAAAAACATGGGTTGTCTCCCATAAGCGCTTTTCTTTAACGCCTTTCAGCTAGGCGCAGAAAGTGTGTATCAAGTATTATCAAGAGACGAAGTGTCAACATCATAATTTGTTCTCATAATGGAATCAAAAGGTAACTTCATTCTCTTTCTAGGGAAGTGTTCCATACCTTTCTTGAGAGGAAATTGATATTTAATATTACCTTCCTTCATATCAATAGTAGCACCAACAGTTCGAAGAAAAGGTCTTCCCAATATAATGGGACAAGATGCATTGCATTCAATATCCAAGACAACAAAATCAACGGGGACAAGGTTATTGTTAACGGTAATGCGAACATTATAAACTTTCCCCAAAGGTTTCTTTGTAGAATGATCAGCAAGATTAATATCCAAATAACAATTTTTCAGCGGTGGCAAGTCAAGCATATTATAAATTTTCTTAGGCATAACAGAAATACTTGCACCAAGATCACATAAAGCATTACAATCAAAATCTTTAACCTTCATCTTAATGATGGGCTCCCAACCATCCTCTAGCTTTTTAGGAATAGAGGCTTCGCGCTCTAGTTTCTCTTCTCTAGCTTTTATGAGAGCATTTGTAATATGTTGCGTGAAAGCCAAATTTATAGCACTAGCATTAGGACTTTTAGCAAGTTTTTGCAAGAACTTTATAACTTCAGAGATGTGGCAATCATCAAAATTCAAACCATTATAATCTAAAGCAATGGGATCATCATCCCCAATGTTGGAAAAAATTTCAGCAGCTTTATCACAAGCAGTTTCAGCAGTTTTAGCAATTTCAGGCAATTTCTCGCGCTTTGCATTAGAAGTGGAAACATTGCTAACACCAATTCTTTTATTATTATTAGTAGGAGGTGCAGCAACATGTGTAGCATTAGCATTATTAGTGGTGGTAATGGTCCAAACTTTAGCTACATTCTTCTCTTTAGCTAGTTTTTCATTTTCTTCTCTATCCCACCTAGCACGCAGTTCAGCCATTAATCTTATATTCTCATTAATTCTAACTTGAATGGCATTTGCTGTAGTAACAATTTTATTATGATGATTCTCATTAGGCAACACTTTTGATTTCAAAAGATCAACATCAGCAGCAAGACTATCGACTTTAGAAGCAAGTATATCAATTTTCCCAAGCTTTTCTTCAACAGATTTGTTAAAAGCAGTTTGTGTACTAATAAATTCTTTAAGCATGGCTTCAAGTCCAGGGGTGAATTCCTATTATTGTTGTAAGAATTCCCATAAGAATTACCATAGCCGTTGCCATTATTATAAGGATATGGCCTATAGTTGTTACTAGAATTGTTCCGGTAAGCATTGTTGTTGAAATTATTGTTTTTAATGAAGTTTACATCAACATGTTCTTCTTGTGCAACCAATGAAGCTAATGGAACATTATTAGGATCAATATTAGTCCTATCATTCACAAGCATAGACATAATAGCATCAATCTTATCACTCAAGGAAGAGGTTTCTTCGACAGAATTTACCTTCTTACCTTGTGGAGCTCTTTCCGTGTGCCATTCAGAGTAGTTGATCATCATATTATCAAGAAGCTTTGTTGCTTCACCAAGAGTGATGGACATAATGGTACCTCCAGCAGCTGAATCCAATAAATTCCGTGAAGAAAAATTTAGTCCTGCATAGAAGGTTTGGATGATCATCCAAGTAGTCAGTCCATGGGTTGGGCAATTTTTAACCAGAGATTTCATTCTTTCCCATGCTTGTGCAACATGTTCAGTATCTAATTGTTTAAAATTCATTATGCTACTCCTCAAAGATATAATTTTAGCAGGGGGATAATATCTACCAATAAAAGCATCCTTGCATTTAGTCCATGAATCAATACTATTCTTAGGCAGTAGATAGCAACCAATCTTTAGCTCTTCCTCTTAATGAGAAAGGGAACAATTTTAATTTAATAATATCACCATCTACATCTTTATATTTTTGCATTTCACATAGTTCAACAAAATTATTAAGATGGGCAGCAGCATCATCAAAACTAACACCAGAAAATTGCTCTCGCATAACAAGATTTAGTAAAGCAGGTTTAATTTCAAAGAATTCTGCTGTAGTAGCAGGTGGAGCAATAGGTGTGCATAAGAAATCATTATTATTTGTGGTTGTGAAGTCACACAACTTAGTATTTTCAGGGTTGGCCATTTTAGCAACAGTAAATAAAGCAACCTAGATAAAGTAAATGCAAGTAACTAATTTTTTTGTGTTTTTGGTATAGCAAACAAGATAGCAAATAAAGTAAAACTAGCAACTAATTTTTTTGTATTTTGATTTAGTGCAGCAAACAAAGTAGTAAATAAAACTAAGCAAGACAAAAACAAAGTAAAGAGATTGAGAAGTGGAGACTCCCCTTGCAGCGTGTCTTGATCTCCCCGGCAACGGCGCCAGAAAAAGCTGCTTGATACGCGTTGTTGACATATTGTCTTTTCGTTCGACACGCGTCCGTTGGGAACCCCAAGAGGAAGGTGTGATGCGTACAGCGGCAAGTTTCCCTCAGTATGAAACCAAGGTTTAATCGAACCAGTAGGAGTCAAGAAGCACGTTGAAGGTTGATGGCGGCGGGATGTAGTGCGGCGCAACACCAGAGATTCCGGCGCCAACGTGGAACCCGCACAACACAACCAAAGTACTTTGCCCCAACGAAACGAGTGAGGTTGTCAATCTCACCGGCTTGCTGTAACAAAGGATTAACCGTATTGTGTGGAATATGATTGTTTGCGAGAAAACAGTAGAACAAGTATTGCGATAGATTGTATTTCAAGTAAAGAGAATTGGACCGGGGTCCACAGTTCACTAGAGGTGTCTCTCCCATAAGATAAACAGCATGTTGGGTGAACAAATTACAGTTGGGCAATTGACAAATAAAGAGGGCATGACCATGCACATACATATCATGATGAGTATAGTGAGATTTAATTGGGCATTACGACAAAGTACATAGACCGCCATCCAACTCGCATCTATGCCTAAAAGTCCACCTTCGAGGTTATCATCCGAACCCCTCCGGTATTAAGTTGCAAAGCAACGGACAATTGCATTAAGTATGGTGCGTAATGTAATCAACAACTACATCCTTAGACATAGCATCAATGTTTTATCCCTAGTGGCAACAAGCACAACACAACCTTAGAACTTTCTCGTCACCGTCCCGGTGTCAATGCAGGCATGAACCCACTATCGAGCATAAATACTCCCTCTTGGAGTTACAAGCATCTACTTGGCCAGAGCATCTACTAGTAACGGAGAGCATGCAAGATCATAAACAACACATAGATATAACTTTGATAATCAACATAACAAGTATTCTCTATTCATCGGATCCCAACAAACGCAACATATAGAATTACGGATAGATGATCTTGATCATGTTAGGCAGCTCACAAGATCCGACAATGATAGCACAATGGGGAGAAGACAACCATCTAGCTACTGCTATGGACCCATAGTCCGAGGGGTAGACTACTCACACATCACACCGGAGGCGACCATGGCGGCGTAGAGTCCTCCGGGAGATGATTCCCCTCTCCGGCAGGGTGCCGGAGGCGATCTCCTGGATCCCCCGAGATGGGATCGGCGGCGGCGGCGTCTCTGGAAGGTTTTCCGTATCGTGGCTCTCGGTACTGGGGGTTTCGTCACGGAGGCTATTTGTAGGCGGAAGGGCAGGTCAGGGGGCCACACGAGGGCCCCAGATGACAGGGCCGCGCGGCCAAGCCCTAGGCCGCGCCGCCCTGTAGTTTGGGCGCCTCGTGGCCCCACTTCGTCTCCTCTTCGGACTTCTGGAAGCTTCGTGGCAAAATAGGACCCTGGGCGTTGATTTCGTCCAATTCCGAGAATATTTCGTTACTAGGATTTCTGAAACCAAAAACAGCGAGAACAACAGAATCGGCACTTCGGCATCTTGTTAATAGGTTAGTTCCAGAAAATGCACGAATATGACATAAAGTGTGCATAAAACATGTAGATAACATCAATAATGTGGTATGGAACATAAGAAATTATCGATACGTCGGAGACGTATCAGGCTCCTTGGTTCCCTTGGGCCCTCAGATCTCTCTCGATACCTGTCTCCATCCGTGAGATGATGGTATATGCAGGACCTCTAGCGATATCATAATATTGGTCTAAACTTATCTCGGTGTTTGCTATGGCTTTCAAGTCTAAAGATGGATGACATGCCAATACTGAAGCAAAGGCAAGTTCAGCAACAGCCAGGAGTTCTTTCCGCACCAGCAGTCGAATCCTCTCAGGAGACTTAAATCGGGTAAACAAAGTAGACAAAGTTTCGGGTGCTTGATCCAGAGGGAACAAAGTCTTCCAAACCATCGTGAGATGAGCGTGGAATTTATCAAAGTAGTAGTGCACCTTCTCTGCCCGATGCTCGAACTTCGCCACGATAACAGCCTTTGGACGATGCAACCATAAATCGTGTTTCGGGTGAGCAACGTCAGTCATCGCCTCGACCTTTTCATGGATCTTCCTGTTCTCTTCAGATTTATCTGAAGATACGACTGTAAAGGAACGAGTATCAGTTAAAGGAACATCCAAGCTACGTCAGGAATCAAAATATGGGTTAACACTTATAGCCCAAACTTTCGGTAGCGATATAAAGACGATCGAGAGCATGTTGTTCAATGGCAGTTGCTATTTCACTCTTTTTCTTCACCAACGATGTCATCGCGTGAAGGGAGGTGATATCTTTATTCAAATGAGACACTTGGTCACGTAAACGACGAACAAGGCCAGATTCATCGCTAGTTGAAGAATTCGGAAAAAGCTCGGCATGGGAAGAAGATGAAGGAATCTGCAGTACAACTTTTGGTTCAGAACAACATTAACATAAATCTCCCATCGGGAGTGCTGAGTATGTATGTTACATTCAAAAGATTGTTCAAACTGGCAACAGAGCCGAAATAAAACAGGGCCAAGTCAAATTGCGTCAGGTCTTATTTACAATTAATGGAGTAAGTGTTCAAGGAAGTGCCGATGATGAGCCAGGGGCAGCTTCAGGAGTAGACTTGGTATTTGCTTCATCAACCAATTTCAGGAGCTGATTAGCACATGTCACTACTGATCGTTTGAAGGGTTCAAGGTCGACTAAATGATTGTCGTCGTCCATAGGCAATGCCTTAGACAACTTCTCTAAGTCAGACCCCATCCCATAGCCCATCAGCAGCTGGAAAGTAAGAACCGCCCCAAACAAGCGGGAGCGGTGTTTCAATACCTCTACAGGCTCGGAAGAGTCGATAAGGAAAGCATCTGCCATCTCGCCAAGAGTCTTGTCCTGCTTCATCTTTGGGAAGATCATCGAGTATAGCCTCGACAACGCTCCTTTAGTCTTCTGCAGAAGTCCAAGAACTTGGACATTGGACTCAACGGTGAGCGAGAGGGCATCAAATGTAGAGTCCTCCCGAAGCTGATGAGCTCGAGTGATGGTTATATCGGCAACCTCTGGAAAAGGACATATCAGCAACCAGAAAGGAAATACCAAGAGAGAAGCCATGTGCCATGAACCTTACCCAATAAATCCTTGATGGATTCACGGAGGACGCCTTCCTTCTTATCGGCTGTAGCCGCAGCCTCGCGCCTGGCGTCTTGTTCATCCTTCATCTGCCACTTCAGCTTCTTCAATTCCTCCTTCAACAAGACATTTTCATTTTTTGCATCGGTGGCAAGCCTGGTGGCCTCCAGCACCTGATCAGCCGAAGTTTTGACGGTCTTCCGAAGCTGAGCGTTTTCAGATTCCAGTCGGGTGAACTACTCGGCGAAGTCTACCACAGCATCGACTGTGGCGTAAATTGGCTGCAATGAAGAAAACCAAGAAGATTCAGTGAAATAAAAAAAGCTCAGCGAAGAAAGAAAGAAATCAAGACAAATAAAACACTTACGTGGTCGTGAGCAGTCGACGAAGTGGGAGCATCGCCAGGAGGAATAACCTTCGACATCGGAATTTTCTCTACAGACGTTCGCAGGGGCGGCGTCGATTTGGCGGGAGAAGGATTCGGCTCCTTAGCTGATGACGCTCTTTCAAAGGATAATTTGGCCCTCTTTGCGAGAGGAACATTACATCAGAGCTTCTTAAGAAGAGTAGATGGTTAGCATACAAAACAACGAAGGATAAGTCACAAAGGGATAAAGATGCTCACAGGTCCAGGTCATCTTCGGCAGCGAAAAATCCTGTCGGACCTTTTTTAGCGGGGGAAGGCGGAGAAGTTCCAACGGCATCATTATCTCGTCCGCTAGGACTTGATTCAGCCATTGTAATAAAATCTTCGTCTATCTGCTTATGTCGCCTGCTCCTGATGAAGGCATCATCCTCGGCAGCTTTGTCCTCTTGGACATCGCTGTCCTCAAGGGCCTGTTGGACGTCCTCGGTCTCCTCGGAGTCATCATCGTCATCCTCTAGTTCCACACTGCTTTCCGGCGTAGGAGGATAGCATTGAGCAACGGTGGAGGCCTATCAAGAAAAGAAAGTTTGAAAGAGCACAACGAAGAAAGAAACAATAATAGCAAGCAAGAAGCAGCAAGAATTACCTCAGTCGGAAGATGGTTTAGAACATAAGGGGGACGAGCCGATGTCAAGACAATATTGTCCTTCATACTGAGGCACGTCAAGCGACGAACTTCATCTCGGAGTTCATCAGCCGACAGGTCGGCAGAGCTGACCCTTGACTTGTCGTCCTTGCCAGTATAAAGCCATAATTGGTGGGGTCGAGACATTAGTGGCTGCACTCGACGTTGTAAGAACACTGAAACTACCTCAGTGCCGCACATCGTCAAGCCTCCCGTATTCTTCAGGACGACGACCTGGTCGAACAGCCTGTCAGTTATCACCCTCTCTTCGGGAGAAAGGGCGTTTCGCCAGGACTTCTTCGGATGAGCTATCAGGACATCTTCAAAAGGAGGGAGATTCGAGCGCCGCCCAGGCACCGAGGGGTCTCGCAGATAAAACCATTTGTTGCGCCAGCCCTGGACGGATTCCTTCATTGGGTAGTCTAAATAGTCGACCTCCTTCCTGGCAACAAAGCCAACGCCACCGACGACGGGGGGCCATTGCTGTCGTTATGACGCTTCACATAGAAGATCTTCCTCCAAAGACCCCAGTGGGGGTCGGAAAGCTTCGCAGACAGTGATGAAGATAGAAAGGTGGAGAATGGAGTTTGGGGTCAGCTGCCAGAGCTGAATCCCGTAGAAGAAAAGAAGGGAACGGAGAAACTCGTGGGCAGGAAGAGAGAGACCACGGAATAAGAAAGCAGCAAACATAACGGTGAAGCCCTTCGGAGGCCTTGGGCGAGAAACGGCACCTGGAAGACGAATGTCATCGTCAGATGAGGAGATGAGGCTGAGGGCTGGCAGCCTGTTCACATCGCGATTGGAAATGGCGGAGGCGCTCCAGTCGCGGCTGACTTTGGCCGCGTCCGAGGCGCTGGTGCTCTTCTTCTTGCCCATGGCACGTGAAGCTCTTGGAGGAAGAACAGAGGTGACAGGAAAGGCTGGGCGAGAAGATGAGCAGTGGGAGGCGTGAAAAGTAAAAGCAAGGAGGCCCTCTATTTATGCCGTAAAAATTTATGCAAGATCGTGGCCATAACTTCACAGGCATCGTGGGAGGTGGATCAGATCTGGTTGTACACGTGGCATCTAAGAGAAGAACGGAACCGGCGGCCCATTATTCCCACGACGTGCGAAAATCGAGGAGACACCTCGGTCGGTGCGCGTGCACTGGTCACTTCCTAAAAACTACCCGCGCAGAACTAGGGTGGGCCCGTCAGGTCAAGTCTTGTCAGTCAAACCACAGTAGCAATACGTCAACAGTACGTGACGTCATAAAGACTATCGTGAGCAGTCGAAGAAAAATGAAGAAACATCGGATGGTCCCGTGTCCAGACTCGGGGGCTACTCCCATCGGGAGCGCTGGACGCGCACCCGATAAAATGAAGATTCGAAGATATTACAGAGAAGAAACGTTTGAAGAAAAGGATGGAATGCTCAGCTTGAGTCTGCACCCAGTTGCAAGCGCCCGTGTCCAGACTCGGGGGCTACTCCCATCGGGAGCGCTGGATGTGCACCCGATAAAACTTTTTTGCACTCCAGGATCACGCCTGGTGACATAGGCATCCCCAATGGGTCTGCCGAAGATAGTACCCCGGGGACTTGATTCTGTGTAGGGTGACGTTGTTTTGCCATCGGCAGTTAACCAGCAAAAGTTGGGCACGTTACTATTTTCTGGCGCCGTTGCCGGGGAGGAAAGGTAAAAGGTACTCACACTACGGATCCCGGCTACTAAGCTATTTTCGCTGTTGTAAGTACTCAAAGCTATTTCCTTTAGATCCTGCAATTGCATCTTTTTGTTTCTTGTTTACACTAGTTTGGCATAATGGACAAGAATGAGCTTCTATTTCTGTTTCCTGATTTAAAACATGGATTGTTTGATGCGAAAATTAAAAAACCTATGGAATCTTATTTGCATGCTCGGTAGTAATATTAGTATGAACGCTTTGAACACCATTGTTGATAATAATATAGAAAGTTCTAAGCTTGGGGAAGCTGGTTTTCATGATCTTTTTAGTCCCCCAAGCATTGAGGAGAAAATTTTCTTTGATGATACTTTGCCTCCTATTTATGATGATTATAATGATATTGGTCTTTTAGTGCCGCCTACTATGGAGAGTAATTTTTATGATGATAATACTATGCCTCCTACACTTGATGAGAATAATAATGATAGCTACTTTGTTGAATTTGCTCCCACTACAACTAATAAAATTGATTATGCTTATGTTGGGAGTAGTAATAATTTTATGCATGAGACTCATGATAAGAATGCTTTATGTGATAGTTATATTGTTGAGTTTGCTCATGTTGCTACTGAAAGTTATTATGAGAGAGGAAAATATGGTTGTAGAAATTTTCATGTTACTAAAATGCCTCTCTATGTGCTTAAATTTTTGAAGCTATACTTGTTTTATCTTCCTAATCTTGTCACTTTGCTCTTCATGAATTTATTTGTGTACAAGATTCCTCTTCATAGGAAGCATGTTAGACTTAAATGTGTTTTGTATTTGCCTCTTGATGCTCTCTTTTGCTTCAAATACTATTTCTTGCGAGTGCATCGTTAAAACTGCTGAGCCCATCTTAATGGCTATAAAGAAAAGAACTTCTTGGAAGATAACCCATGTGTTATTTTGCTACAGTACTTTGTTTTATATTTGTGTCTTGGAAGTTGTTTACTACTGTAGCAACCTCTCCTTATCTTAGTTTTGTGTTTTGTTGTGCCAAGTGAAGCCTCTAATCGAAGGTTGATACTAGATTTGGATTTCTACGCAGAAACAGATTTCTATCTGTCACGAATCTGGGCTATTTTCTCTGTAGAAAAATCAGAAAAATATGCCAATTTACGTGCGTGTTCCTCAGATATGTACGCAACTTTCATTAGTTTTGAGTTTTCTGATCTGAGCAACGGAAGTATTTATTAGAAATTCGTCTTTACGGACTGTTCTGTTTTGACAGATTCTGCCTTTTATTTCGCATTGCTTCTTTCGCTGTGTTGGGTGGATTTCTTTGTTCCATTACCTTCCAGTAGCTTTGAGCAATGTCCAGAAGTGTTAAGAATGATTGTGTCACCTCTGAACATGTGAGTTTTTGATTATGTACTAACCCGTCTAATGAAGTTTATGAGAAGTTTGGTGTGAAGGAAGTTTTCAAGGGTCAAGAGAGGAGGATGATATACTATGATCAAGAAGAGTGAAAGCTCTAAGCTTGGGGATGCCCCGTGGTTCACCCCTGCATATATCAAGAAGACTCAAGCTGTCTAAGCTTGGGGATGCCCAAGGCATCCCCTTCTTCATCGACAAATTATCAGGTTCCTTCTCTTGAAACTATATTTTTATTCGGTCACATCTTATGTGCTTTACTTGGAGCGTCTGTATGCTTTTATTTTTGTTTGTGTTTGAATAAATTTGATTACATCATGCTTGTGTGGGAGAGAGACATGCTCCGTTGGTTCATATGAACACATGTGTTCTTAGTTTTTAATTTTCATGGCGAAGTTTCTTCTTCGTTAAATTGTTATATGGTTGGAATTGGAAAATGATACATGTAGTAATTGCTATTAATGTCTTGGGTAATGTGATACTTGGAAATTGTTGTGCTCATGTTTAAGCTCTTGCATCATATACTTTGCACCCATTAATGAAGAAATACATAGAGCATGCTTAAATTTGGTTTGCATATTTGGTCTCTCTAAGGTCTAGATAATTTCTAGTATTGAGTTTGAACAACAAGGAAGACGGTGTAGAGTCTTATAATGTTTACAATATGTCTTTTATGTGAGTTTTGCTGCGCCGTTCATCCTTGTGTTTGTTTCAAATAACCTTGCTAGCCTAAACCTTGTATCGAGAGGGATTACTTCTCATGCATCCAAAATCCTTGAGCCAACCACTATGCCATTTGTGTCCACCATACCTACCTACTACATGGTATTTCCTGCCATTCCAAAGTAAATTGCTTGAGTGCTACCTTTAAACAATTCAAAATTTATCACCTCTGATTTGTGTCAATGTTTTATAGCTCATGAGGAAGTATGTGGTGTTTATCTTTCAATCTTGTTGGGCAACTTTCACCAATGGACTAGTGGCTTCATCCGCTTATCCAATAATCTTGCAAAATGAGCTGGCAATGGGATTCCCAGTCCCAAATTAATTAACAAAAATAGACACTCCTCCATGGTATGTGATTGTTGGACGGCACCCGAAGGATTCGGTTAGCCATGGCTTGTGTAAGCAAAGGTTGGGAGGAGTGTCATCATAATAAAACTAAAATAAAAAGGCACTCCTTCATGGTATGAGATTGTTGGCAGGCACCCGAGGATTCGGTTAGCCATGGTTTGTGAAAGAAAGGTTGGAAGGAGTGCCACCCAAAATAAAATAAAATGGGAGCCGCTCTTTGAAGGTTTGTCTGGCAAGGGGGTTAGAGTACCCGCTACCATTCGTTGACAACAACATACACCTCTCAAAACTTTATTTTTATGCTCTCTTTATGTTTTCAAAATAAAAGCTCTAGCACAAATATAGCAATCGATGCTTTCCTCTTTGAAGGACCATTCTTTTACTTTTAATGTTGAGTCAGTTCACCTATTTCTCTCCACCTCAAGAAGCAAACACTTGTGTGAACTGTGCATTGATTCTTACATACTTGCTTATTGCACTTGTTATATCGCTTTGCATTGACAATATCCATGAGATATACATGTTACAAGTTGAAAGCAACCGCTGAAACTTAATCTTCCATTGTGTTGCTTCAATGCTTTACTATGAATTATTGCTTTATGAGTTAACTCTTATGCAAGACTTATTGATACTTGTCTTTAAGTACTATTCATGAAAAGTCTTTGCTTAATGATTCAGTTGTTTACTCATGTCAATACCATTGTCTTGGATTGCTGCATTCATTACATATGCTTTACAAATAGTATGATCAAGGTTATGATGGCATGTCACTCCAGAAATTATCTTTGTTATCGTTTTACCTGCTCGGGACGAGCAGAACTAAGCTTGGGGATGCTGATACGTCTCCAACGTATCGATAATTTCTTGTGTTCCATGCCACATTATTGATGTTATCTACATGTTTTATGCACACTTTATGTCATATTCGTGCATTTTCTCGGAACTAACCTATTAACAAGATGCCGAAGTGCCAGTTCCTGTTTTCTGCTGTTTTTGGTTTCAGAAATCCTAGTAACGAAATATTCTCGGAATCGGATGAAATCAACGCCAAAGTTCCTATTTTCACCGGAAGTATCCAGAACACCCGGGAAGGACCAGAGGGGGGGCACTGGGCCCCCAGACCATAGGCCGGTGCGGCCCAGGCCCTGGCCGCGCCGCCCTATGGTGTCGTCGCCCCTCGACCCTCCCGCGCCGCCTCTTCGCCTATATAAAGCCCCTGGATCGAAAACCCCGATAAGTTCGACGAAACCCACGAAACCTTCCGCGAGCCGACGCCATCGCGAGGCCAAGATCCGGGGACAGGAGTCTCTGTTCCGGCACGCCGCCGGAGCGGGGAAGTGCCCCCGGAAGGCTTCTCCATCGACACCGCTGCCATCTCCACCGCCATCTTCATCACCGCTGCTGCTCCCATGAGGAGGGAGTATTTCTCCATCGAGGCTCGGGGCTGTACCGGTAGCTATGTGGTTCATCTCTCTCCTATGTACTTCAATACAATAATCTCATGAGCTGCTTTACATGATTGAGATTCATATGATGATGCTTGTAATCTAGATGTCATTATGCTAGTCAAGTGAGTTTTACTTATGTGATCTCCGGAGACTCCTTGTCCCACGTGTGTAAAGGTGACAAGTGTGTGCACCGTGTGGGTCTCTTAGGCTATATTTCACAGAATACTTATTCACTGTTGAATGGCATAGTGAGGTGCTTATTTATATCTCTTTATGATTGCAATGTGTTTTGTATCACAATTTATCTATGTGCTACTCTAGTGATGTTATTAAAGTAGTTCTATTCCTCCTGCACGATGTAATGGTGACAATGTGTGCATCCGTGTTAGTACTTGGTTTATGCTATGATCATGATCTCTTGTAGATTGCGAAGTTAACTATTGCTATGATAGTATTGATGTGATCTATTCCTCCTACATATGCATGAAGGTGACGAGTGTGCATGCTATGTTAGTACTTGGTTTAGTCTTTTGATCTATCTTACACTATAAGGTTACTAAAATATGAACATTAATTGTGGAGCTTGTTAACTCCGGCATTGAGGGTTCGTGTAATCCTACGCAATGTGTTCATCATCCAACAAGAGTGTAGAGTATGCATTTATCTATTCTGTTATGTGATCAATGTTGAGAGTGTCCACTAGTGAAAGTGTAATCCCTAGGCCTTGTTCCTAAATACTCGCTGCGTTACTACTGCTTGTTTCATCGTTTTACTTGTGTTACTACTCGTTGCAATACTACCACCATCAACTACACGCCGGCAAGCTATTTTCTGGCACCGTTGCTACTGCTCATACTTATTTATACCACCTGTATTTCACTATCTCTTCGCCGAACTAGTGCACCTATTAGGTGTGTTGGGGACACAAGAGACTTCTTGCTTTGTGGTTGCAGGGTTGCATGAGAGGGATATCTTTGACCTCTTCCTCCCTGAGTTCGATAAACCTTGGGTGATCCACTTAAGGGAAAACTTGCTGCTGTTCTACAAACCTCTGCTCTTGGAGGCCCAACACTGTCTACAGGAAAAGGAGGGGGAAGTAGACATCAGTTACTCATTATCTCTTACGCGCGGAAAACTTATCGAAGAATACAAGCCTTAGTGCAAATATATCGGATGACCCATGAAGACTTACAGAGAAACTTCGGCAGAGCAAAACGTTCGAGTGGTACAAGTTGAGTCTACGCACGGATTGCAAGCATCCGTACCTAGACTCGGGGGCTACTCCCATCAGGAGCGCTGGACGCGCACCCGATAAAATAAGATGATGCTGATACAAGATGGATAAGAACAATCGAGGAGAAGAACATTAGGTGGAGGCATGCTTTAGTCTCTACCCGAACTATTTTCGGCTAGACACTCGGGGGCTACTGACGTGGGCATTACCCTTCGGGTAACCGACATTGCCCTATGATACGTCTCCAACGTATCTATAATTTCTGATGTTCCATGCTTGTTTTATGCCAATACGTACATGTTTTGCTCGCACTTTGTAATGTTTTTACGCGTTTTCCGGAACTAGCCTATTGACGAGATGCCGAAGAGCCAGTTGTTGTTTTCTGCTGTTTTTGGTTTCAGAAATCCTACAAAGGAAATATTCTCGGAATCGGACGAAATCAACACCCAATATCTTATTTTTCCCGGAAGCTTCTAGAGCACCGAAGAGGGGCCAGAGGGGAGCTAGGGGGGCCCCACCCCACAGGGCGGCGCGGCCAAGGGGGGGCGCCCCCTAGTGTGTGGGACCCCCGTGGCCCCTTCGACTCCGCCTCTTCGCCTATAAGATGCCTCGTGACCTAAATCTTTGACACGGATTGACGAAACTCCAGAAAACCTTCCAGAGCCGCCGCCATCGCGAAACTCCAATTCGGGGGACAGAAGTCTCTGTTCCGGCACCCTGCCGGGACGGGGAAGTGCCCCCGGAAGGCATCTCCATCGACACCACCGCCATCTTCATCACCGCTGATGTCTCCCATGATGAGGAGGGAGTAGTTCTCCCCCGGGGCTGAGGGCTCTACCGCAGCTATGTGGTTCATCTCTCTCTTTGTGATCTAGTTGAATATCATCTATGTGCTACTCTAGTGATGTTATTAAAGTAGTCTATTCTTCCTCCATGATGTAATGTTGACAGTGTGTGCATCATGTAGTACTTGGTATAATCTATGATTGTGATCTCTCGTAGATTATGAAGTTAACTATTACTATGATAGTATTGATGTGATCTATTCCCCCTTTCATAGTCACGTCGGTGACGGTGTGCATGCTATGTTAGTACTCGGTATAATTGCGTTGGTCTATCATGCACTCTAAGGTTACTTAAATATGAACATCGAATGTTGTGGAGCTTGTTAACTCCGGCATTGAGGGGCTCTTGTAGCCCTACACAATTAATGGTGTTTGTCATCCAACAAGAGAGTGTAGAGTGGTTTTATTATGTGATCATTGTTGAAAGTGTCCACTAGTGAAAGTATGATCCCTAGGCCTTGTTTCCACACATCGAATCTCCGTTTATTTACTGTTCTACTGCATGTTTACTCGCTGCCATATTTTATTCAGATTGCTATTACCGCTCATATACATCCATATTACTTGTATTTCACTCTCTCTTCGCCGAACTAGTGCACCTATACATCTGACAAGTGTATTAGGTGTGTTGGGGACACAAGAGACTTCTTGTATCGTGATTGCAGGGTTGCTTGAGAGGGATATCTTTGACCTCTTCCTCCCTGAGTTCGATAAACCTTGGGTGATTCACTTAAGGGAAACTTGCTGCTGTTCTACAAACCTCTGCTCTTGGAGGCCCAACACTGTCTACAGGAAAAGAAGCGTGAGTAGACATCAAGCTATTTTCTGGCGCTGTTGCCGGGGAGGTAAGGTAAAAGGTATTCACATCCTCCGACTACTAAGCTGTTTCCTAGCATTGTTGTTGGTGTGTGAGTGCTCGAAGCTATTTTCTTTAGATCCTGCAATTGCATCTTTTTGTTTCTTGTTTTTATTTTTCACTAGTTAGGCATAATGGAAAACAACAAAAAATTTAGTGAGCTTTTTAATCTATTTCCTGAGTTAAGACATGAATTGTGTGATGCGAAAATTTAAAAACCTATGGAACCTTATTTGCATGCTAGTAGCAATGTTATTAGTATGAACGCAATTACTGCTAATGCTATGGAGAAGTCTAAGCTTGGGGAAGCTAGTTTTTATGATCTTTTTAGCTTCCCATCTTTAGGGGAGAAAATTTGCTCTGGTAATGCTTTATCTCCCATATGCGATAACTCTAATGATGCTTGTGATATTTTGAATCCACCTACTGAAAGTACTCCTTTCAAGATACCTATGAAAATTATTGAACGTGTTATGAAGGGGATGGAACTGTCCATCCTGGAGATCATTTACTGTTTTTGCATGAATTATGCGGGTTATTCAAGTGTGCAGGTATCTCTATGGATGAAGTGGGGAAGAAACTATTCTCTATTTTGATGTCTGGTAAAGCGGCGCATTGGTATAAATTGCTGAAGAATAGTCATTCTCTTGGTTGGGAGGAAATTGTATCTCTCTTTTATTCTAAATTTTATCCTCCTCATGAAGTGCATACTGATAGAAATTACATTTATAACTTTTATCCTCGTGATGGAGAGAGTATTTCCCAAGAATGGGGGAGATTGAAGTCACTAATGCTCAAATGTCCCATTCATGAGCTCCCCCGTAATGTTATTATTAATAATTTTTATGCAAGGCTTTCAGGACATCACAAGGACTATCTAGATGCCTATTTGGAGGGATCCTTCACAAGCAAGGAGGTTGAATCTAGATGGGATCTTCTTGAAAGAATTCAGAAGAATACTGAAGATTGGGAGAACAACAAAGGTAAAGAATCAGGTATAAATTATGATTATGAATGCATTGAAACTTTTATGGATACTGATAAATTTTGAAATACGAGTGCTACTTATGGTCTTGATTCTCAAGTTGCTGCAAATCTTTATAAAGCTTTTGCCTCTCATTTTGAATTGCCTAGGAAGAATTTTGATAAATATCATGAACCTTTCAAAGACACTTGCATGGAAAGTGAAATTGTTGTTAATGATTGTAATGAACATGCTCAAACTCCTAAGAATGCTATCTCTTATAAGCATGTTAATTTTTGTGGAATGCATAGACCCTGTGGAATTAATCAAATCAAAGATGAATATTGTATCCATCATATGAATGAAAAAACTAGAAAGTGGTCTAGAGCCCTAGATGATCTTGGTAAAAAAGTTTGTGCCCTCTATCCTTTTATTTGTGAACTTTGCCATAGAGTGGGTCATTTTAATTTTCAATGCTCCTCCAATGATAATTCGAACCCCATGAGTGCTGCAAATTTGTATTGTGATGATGAAATTGCTCCTAATCAGCATGATGAACTTACTTTATTTTTGTGGTGTGAAGAGTTATCAAGAAAAATTTCTTTGTTAGATATTAACGATCTTGATATTGATGATGTCCTGCATGGGTGTCTTTCTTATTGCATTGATAATTGCCATAAAAATACTTACATACAAAATATTTTAGAAGATGACACCTTGCCAAAATATGATAGGACTGTTGTGTGCTTTGAACTTATTAATGAAAAGGAGGAATCATCCCAAGTTTCTTCTATTGTTTCTGGAAATAAATCAGGTTATGTGGAGAAGCCTCCCTTCAAGCCTCTTCCTCCTAAAGAAGGAACGAGGAGAAGGAAGAGAAGAAGAAGAAGAAGAAGAAGAAGAAGAAGAAGAAGAAGGGAACGAAGAAGAAGAAGGGGAATAAAGAGGAAGAGGTAACGGCATATCCCCGCATGTATGAGATAACGATAGGTAACCGTAAGTATGTTGCTCCTAATGATTATCATGATAATGAATCTGAGTACAATGATCTTCCTATGCCCTTTACCTACATTAGTGATCATGATTTGAAAGAGCACACTACTTTTGATATTGAAAATCTCTGGGAAACTAATTCTGAAAATGATGATGCTAATAATTGCCATAGTATCAGTACTATCCATGCTTCCTCCCATAATGATATAGAAAGCTCTAAGCTTGGGGATGAGGTGTTTGAAATTCTTTTTGCTACTGATCATTATATGTTTGATACATCTCATTCTAGTAACAATGATGGTATGGTCACAGATGAACATACTGTGAAAGATAACTATTCTATTTCTTATGATGACACTATGCATGCCTCCGACCTTTGATGATTATTATAAAGAATGCTATGATATAGGTTATAATTATCCTTATGAAACTTGTCATAGTTATGAGTGGATTGCCAAAAACAATTCCCTTAGTAAGCAACTTGTTTACCATGTTCAAATTCTTGATAATAATCTTGCTCCAATAACTATTAATGAGAAGAACTCTTCTTATGCCAAAATTAATGACACTTTTATGCATATGAACCATGATAAGAATGTTTTAAGTGATGGGTATATTGTGCATTTCATCAATGATGCTACTTGAAGTTATTATGAGAGAGGGAAACATGGTTATATGCATCTTAATAATATTAAGTTTCCCCTCTTTATGTTGAGAATCTTGAAGTTACTCGTGTTTTATCTTCCTATGCTTGTCACTTTGTTCTTCATGAATTCATTTTTGTACAAGATTCCTTTTCATAGGAAGTGGGTTAGGCTTAAATTTGTTTTGAATTTGCTTTTCGATGCTCTCTTTTGCCTCAACTCTTATTTCTTGCGAGTGCATCATTAAAATTACTGAGCCCATCTTAATGGCTATAAAGAAAGCACTTCTTGGGAGATAACCCATGTTTTTATTTTGCTACTGTTTTGGTGTGTCTTGGAAGTTGTTACTACTGTAGCAACCTCTCCTTATATTTATTTTATTGCATTGTTGTGCCAACTGAAGTCTCTAATAGAAGGTTGCTACTAGATTTGGATTTCTGCGCAGAAACAGATTTCTTGTTGTCACGAATTTGGGCAGGGTTCTCTGTAGGTAACTCAGAAAAATCTGCCAATTTACGTGAGTGATCCTCAGATATATACGCAACTTTCATTAGTTTTGAGTTTTCTCATCTGAGCAAGTTTAGTGCCCCAGAAAAATTCGTCTTTACGGACTGTTCTGTTTTGACAGATTCTGCCTTTTATTTCGCATTGCCTCTTTTGCTGAGTTGGATGGATTTCTTTGTTCCATTAACTTTCAGTAGCCTTGGGCAATGTCCAGAAGTGTTAAGAATGATTGTGTCACCTCTGAACATGTGAACTTTTTATTATGCACTAACCCTCTAATGAGTCTGTTTTGAGTTTGGTGTGGAGGAAGTTTTCAAGGGTCAAGAGAGGAGGATGATATATGATTAAGAAGAGTGAAAAGCCTAAGCTTGGGGATACCCCTATGGTTCATCCCTGCATATTTCAAGAATACTCAAGCGTCTAAGCTTGGGGATGCCCAAGGCATCCCCTTCTTCATCAACAATTTATCAGGTTTCTTCTATTGAAACTATATTTTTATTCTGTCACATCTTATGTACTTTACTTGGAGCGTTTGTGTGCTTTTATTTTCGTTTTTGTTATTTTCATTCTCTGAATAAATGCTTGTGTGGGAGAGAGACACGCTCCGCTTGTTCATATGAACACTGGTGTTCTTAGCTCTTAATGTTCATGGCGAAGGTTGAAACTGCTTCGTTAATTGTTATATGGTTGGAAACAGAAAATGCTACATGTGGTAATTGGTATAATGTCTTGAATAATTTGATACTTGGCAATTGTTGTGCTCACATAGATCATGTTTAAGCTCTTGCATCATGTAGTTTGCACCTATTAATGAAGAACTACATAGAGCTGGTTAAAATTTGGTTTGCATGATTGGTCTCTCTAAGGTCTAGATATTTTCTGGTAAAGGTGTTTGAACAACAAGGAAGACAATGTAGAGTCTTATAATGCTTGCAATATGTTCTTATGTAAGTTTTGCTATACCGGTTCATACTTGTGTTTGCTTCAAACAACCTTGCTAGCCTAAGCCTTGTACTGAGAGGGAATACTTCTCGTGCATCCAAATCCTTGAGCCAAAACTATGCCATTTGTGTCCACCATACCTACCTACTACATGGTATTTTCTTCCATTCCAAGTAAATACTTCGTGTGCTACCTTTAAACAATTCAAAAGTTATTACCTCTTATTTGTGTCAATGTTTTATAGCTCATGAGGAAGTATGTGGTGTTTATCTTTCAATCTTGTTGGGCAACTTTCACCAATGGACTAGTGGCTTCATCCGCTTATCCAATAATTTTGCAAAAAGAGCTAGCAATGGGGTTCCCAGCCCCAATTAATTAACTTTCATAATTTTACAAAAGAGACACTCCTCCATGGTATGTGATTGTTGGACGGCACCCGAGGATTCGGTTAGCCATGGCTTGAGAAAGCAAAGGTGGGGAGGAGTGTCATCCAAATAAAACTAAAATAAATAGACACTCCTTCATGGTATGAGATTGTTGGAAGGCACCCGAGGATTCGGTTAGCCATGGTTTGTGAAAGTAAAGGTTGGAAGGAGTGTCACCCAAAAATAAAAAATTTCATGGGAGCCGCTCTTCGAAAGTCTGTCTGGCAAGGGGGTTAGAGTGCCCACTACCATTCGTTGACAACAACAAACACCTCTCAAAACTTTACTTTTATGCTCTCTTTATGATTTCAAAACTTGAAAAGCTCTAGCACATGATTTATCCCTGCTTCCCTCTACGAAGGGCCTTTCTTCTACTTTTATGTTGAGTCAGTTTACCTACTTCCTTCCATCTTAGAAGCAAACACTTGTGTCAACTGTGCATTGATTCTTACATACTTGCTTATTTGCATTCATCATATTACTTTGTGTTGACAATTATCCATGAGATATACATGTTAAAGTTGAAAGCAACTGCTGAAACTTATATCTTCCTTTGTGTTGCTTTGATGCCTTTACTTTGAATTTATTGCTTTATGAGTTAACTCTTATGCAAGACTTTTGATGCTTGTCTTGAAAGTACTATTCATGAAAAGTTTTGCTATATGTTATCTATTTGTTAGCAACTATAGATCATTGCCTTGAGTCATTTCATTCATCTCATATGCGTTGTAATAGTATGATCAAGATTATGTAAGTAACATGTCACTACAGAAATTATTCTTTTTACCGTTTACATACTCGAGGGCGAGTAGGAACTAAGCTTGGGGATGCTGATACGTCTCCAACGTATCTATAATTTCTGATGTTCCATGCTTGTTTTATGCCAATACCTACATGTTTTGCTCGCACTTTGTAATGTTTTTATGCGTTTTCCGGAACTAACCTATTGACGAGATGCCGAAGAGCCGGTTGTTGTTTTCTGCTGTTTTTGGTTTCAGAAATCCTACAAAGGAAATATTCTCGGAATCGGACGAAATCAACGCCCAATATCTTATTTTTCCTGGAAGCTTCGAGAGCACCGAAGAGGGGCCAGAGGGGAGCCAGGGGGGCCCCACCCCACAGGGCGGCGCGGCCAAGGGGGGCGCGCCCCCTAGTGTGTGGGACCCCCGTGGCCCCTCCGACTCCGCCTCTTCGCCTATAAGATGCCTCGTGACCTAAATCTTCGACACGGATTGACGAAACTCCAGAAAACCTTCCAGAGCCGCCGCCATCGCGAAACTCCAATTCGGGGGACAGAAGTCTCTGTTTCGGCACCCTGCCGGGACGGGGAAGTGCCCCCGGAAGGCATCTCCATCGACACCACCGCCATCTTCATCACCGTTGTTGTCTCCCATGATGAGGAGGGAGTAATTCTCCCCCGGGGCTGAGGGCTCTACCGTAGCTATGTGGTTCATCTCTCTCTTTGTGATCTAGTTGAATATCATCTATGTGCTACTCTAGTGATGTTATTAAAGTAGTCTATTCTTCCTCCATGATGTAATGTTGACAGTGTGTGCATCATGTAGTACTTGGTATAAGCTATGATTGTGATCTCTCGTAGATTATGAAGTTAACTATTACTATGATAGTATTGATGTGATCTATTCCGCCTTTCATAGTCTGTCAGTGACGGTGTGCATGCTATGTTAGTACTCGGTATAATTGCGTTGGTCTATCATGCACTCTAAGGTTACTTAAATATGAACATCGAATGTTGTGGAGCTTGTTAACTCCGGCATTGAGGGGCTCTTGTAGCCCTACACAATTAATGGTGTTTGTCATCCAACAAGAGAGTGTAGAGTGGTTTTATTATGTGATCATTGTTGAGAGTGTCCACTAGTGAAAGTATGATCCCTAGGCCTTGTTTCCACACATCGAATCTCCGTTTATTTACTCGTTCTACTGCATGTTTACTCGCTGCCATATTTTATTCAGATTGCTATTACCGCTCATATACATCCATATTACTTGTATTTCACTCTCTCTTCGCCGAACTAGTGCACCTATACATCTAACAAGTGTATTAGGTGTGTTGGGGACACAAGATACTTCTTGTATCGTGATTGCAGGGTTGCTTGAGAGGGATATCTTTGACCTCTCCCTCCCTGAGTTCGATATACCTTGGGTGATTCACTTAAGGGAAACTTGCTGCTGTTCTACAAACCTCTGCTCTTGGAGGCCCAACACTGTCTACAGGAAAAGAAGCGTGAGTAGGCATCACCCTACCCTATGCGATCTAGCTGGAGGCCCATGAAGGTACTCGATGGCCAGGTGGGCCACTTGGACGGCGCAGCAGAAGATTCCTTGGCGGACAAGACATGGAGGGAGCCGAACAAGGAAAATCTAGATCTAGAACTACTGTAAACACTAGTCATACTCGGTTAGACCTCTTGAGACCTGGCCTCCTATATAAATCCAGGAGAGGGGCTGCCGAGGGACACGATCAATCTTAGCAATCTTAGCCACCAAAAGTCTAGAGCTAGGTCGCCGCAACACTTAGCCTCTCGACGAGATCTCAGCCGAACCCTTCGGCACCCCATTGTAACCCAATATTTTCATAATCAAGATCAGACAGGTACGACGTAAGGGTTTAACCTCATCGAGGGCCCCGAACCTGGGTAAATCGCTCTCCCCGCTTGTCTGTGAACCGATGTCTCCTGTCAGCCTACAGGATTCCATCAACCCTAAGCCCCAATCGAAGGGCATTGCCGAGGAGTACCCTCGACATCCTCCTCCTACTGCTACACTGTCGCGGAAACGACAACAAGGTGGCCCACAGTAACACGCAAAACGAACCCGAGCTAGATCTATATCTAGATCTAGATCGCCTTTTTTGGTTTCCTGGATAACTTCTTGGATGAGGATGAGAGGATGAGGAGGAGGAGTAGGTCGAAGGTGGAGGTGGAGGTGGAGGAGGAGTAGGCTGGAGGTGGACGTGGACATGGACGTGGAGGAGGAGGAGTTGGCCGGAGGTGAAGGTTGAGGAGGAGGAGTTGGCCGGAGGTTGGGGTTGAGGAGGAGGAGTTGGCCGGAGGTTGAGGAGGTTGAGGAGGAGGAAGAAGAGGAACACCGACCTGGCGTTCCTGATCGGCGGCTATGACGCCAACTTGGACGAGGAGACGAGGGCTTGGTACGACGCCCATCGCCAAGAAATCCTTCGGCCCCCGTCGGCTGCTTCGTCCTCTGCTTCGACATCAACTCCCGCCGCAGCGACAACTGCAGACGCCGATGCTTCGCCGCCCGATGCCGCGCCAGACGAGACTCAGGACGGGATCGCCGATGAGCCTGTAATCATCTAGTTTCTGTTTCGATCGCCAGAATGTGGCTGATCCGATCGCCGGACTTTGGCGATTCTTTTGTGTAGCGAGAAGACAATTTTTTGAAATTATCACCGCTGATGGGAGAATGTCGGGGGTGCGACTGGGAAAATTTTGTCCCCCACGCCCTTTTTAGATCCAATCCAGCGTTTGTTATATTCGGATTTTCGCCTGGGGGCTCAAACGGCTGGAGATGCTCTTACCGATTGATACGTCCAAAACGTATCTACTTTCCCGAACACTTTTGCTATTGTTTTTTCTCTAATTTGTGTATTTTGGATACAACTAACACGGACTAACGCTGTTTTCAGCAGAATTGCCCTGATGTCTTATTTTTGTGCAGAAAATCAACTTTCAGGAAAATCCCCGGAAATAATCGCAATGGGCCTATTTTCACAGAAGATTGACGGAGCCAGAAGACGAGACGGAGGGGGGCCACGAGGCTCCCACACCACCAGGCGGCGCGGTGGGCCCCTGGGCCGCGCCGCCCTATGGTGGCGACGCCTCGGCCAGCCCCCGACGCTCCCCTCTGGACTACTTAAGCCCTCTGACCTAAAAACGTGAGGGGGTTCGAGGAAATTGCCAGAAGACATCTAGAACTCCGCCGCCATCACAAAACTCCGTCTCCGGACCAGAAACTCCATTCTGGCACCCTGCCGGGATGGGGAATTGGAGGAGATCATCGCCACCATCACCACCGATGCCTCTCCATCAACCATCCATGCTTCCCCCATCCATGTGTGAGTAATTCCCCCACTGTAGGCTGAAGGGGATGGTAGGGATTTGATGAGATTGTTCATGTAATAGCATAAGATTGTTAGGGCATAGTGCCTAGTTTCCGTAGTTGGTACTTTTATGATATTGTTGCAACTTGTTATGCTTAATGCTTGTCACTAGGGCCCGAGTGCCATGATTTTAGATCTGAACATGTTATTGATTCATGTTGATATTCATTGTTTTATGATCTTACCTGCAAGTTGTATACACATATTGTTGTCCGGAACCCGAGGTCCCAAAGTGACAGAAATTGGGACAACCAGAGGGGAAGGCGGTGATATGAGGATCACATGTGTTCACGGAGTGTTAATGCTTTGCTCCGGTGCTCTATTAAAAGGAGTACCTTAATTACCGATGAGATTCCCTAGAGGCCCGGCTGCCACCGGCTGGTAGGACAAAAGATGTTGTGCAAGTTTCCCATTGCGAGCACGTACGACTATATACGGAACACATGCCTATGGTTGTTTAGTACGTGGATACTGTTTTATTACTATCTGCAAATGCCCTGCCTTGATTGTTACATGAGTTCTCTTATCCATGCAACGCCCGTTCATCCATCCCTATCCCTACAGTATTTTAATCCTGCTGTTTACTATAATCACTACTGTTGTCTTTATTACACTGCTACTTATATTTCACTCCTGCTACTGCTATAAAATTGTTGCTACTGATAAACTCTTGCGAGCAAGTCTGTTTCCAGGTGCAGCTGAATTGACAACTCCGTTGTTAAGGCTTACAAATATTCTTTGGCTCCCCTTGTGTCGAATCAATAAATTGGGTTTTACTTCCCTCGAAGACTGTTGCGATCCCCTGTACTTGTGGGTCATCACCGATTGACAGCAGCACTCCGGCGAGGTCCGGCCGCTGCACGCCCATGTGGCTCTCCCCTTACCTCTCTACCTCCTTTACTCCTCCACGACGGTCCCGTTGCTGCGCTGGCTCCGCTGCCCGACTCCTCTGCTACAACAGATGGCTCGAGGTCGAGATGCAAGTACACGGTACTACGGCACTGTATCTCTGTCCCTACACCACTACACAGCATTCCATGTCACCATCACCCGCCTTCATATGTGACTGCATCACACTGGTGGCCTACTGGTCTAGGAGGTGTTGGCGTTGGTTGATCCAAGATGAGGATGAGATCATGTTGGTTGTGTACGTGCTATGATCTCCATCTCTGATTACTTTTTTGTGTCATCGCCATGCGCCAAATGCCCCTTGATTCACCATTCCTCTCTAGATCCAGATTATTCAATTTAATGTCATTTCTGATGTACTCTTTTTTTCTCACTAATAAAGGGAATATATTAATATCAGAAGATACCAATTACACCCAACGCAATACCCTAATGGTAGTACAGATGCACACAGCTAAAAAGGAGAAAAATAAAACTAAGAAATAAAAGTCCCGCTACAGCATCCCAGCTCTACCAACAACAATACTTTCACCAGCAAGACAACACCTGAAATTCAAACACTCCAAAAGCGACGCCTCCAAGAAGAAAACAGTGCACCAGTACCGTCATCGCCCGATCAAAGATCTTAGGTTTTCACCCTGAAGATAGTCCCCGCTTTTAAAGCAATGCCTTCAACAAGATCATTGTCAGGCACAACCAGTTAAGGTCAGACCTTGGATTTTCACCCTGAAAGGTAAGACTCTGAACTTCACATGTGTTGTCGTCCCCACTTTCATACCACTGTTGTGAAGCCCAGAACACCAAGCAATCCCCTCAACAACACATAGACTTGAACCTCCCTTAGCTAGTCCTCCAATTCAGCCTTCATGATATTCCCTTCTTCTGACTTCACCATGGACCAAAATGTCACTTGATGTCAACACAGAACAGAGCTTCGTGCCGCACCCGCCTAGGCAACACCATAGCCCAACAGTCAGCCCTCCACCGCCGGCCACCGACACCACGGAGAAGGAAAGGAGGAGAAGACATAGGGTTTGCCCCATCCAGCCCGCCCCAACCCGCACATCTGCAGCTGGCCTGGCACGCCGCCGGAGGCTCCCACCACCGCTCGCCGGGCCGCGATGCCATACACCCGGAGAACCGCGCGCAAGATACCGCCTCACCATGTCCCGCCCCGATCCGTTGCCAAGGACACGAGGGAGCCACGAGAAATGCCCGGCCGCCACCGTCAGCCGCCCGACAGCTTCCTACGGTGGCGGCGCGGGGGAGGAGCGGCCCCGACGGCGCTAGGGTTACAGGGGATGGTCGCCCCCGTGTCGCCCTGGCGAGGGGGGGGGGGTTCTCTTGATAGCGAGTAAAAAAGAATCTATGGTTTGAGTTTATTTTGTCCTTTTTTATCTATGATTTGGAGATGCCGAGGGGACACAAAGGGCTGATCCAAAAGCTTAAATAGACCATTGATTTCAGGTGCGAAAGAATGTGCAGAATAAGGTGGAGAGAGATCGTAGAGTTTGCGGAGGCCATTGTGTAGAGATATGACAGCGACGCAATGCCAACGAGATGTTGACTGGGATGCCAAGAACAAGCTCACCAATATATCGCATGCCATGATCTGAAATTTTATTGACATACATAATAATATTCATAAATAATCCTATATTAGACCTGCATTAATATGATTCATCTCCTCAAGAGTTTGCTGTGTTTTTTAAAGAAATTAAATTTCCATATTAAGCCCGATTTAGAATTTTCTATGATGCGAAGATTATGCCTTTTCTTAACACTTGCATGATAAATTTAGTTGTTCTTCTCAATAGTTGAATGGATCAATGGGTGGTAAAGTGACATTCTGAAAGTTCAGAGATGGTAAACCTAGAGGGGGTGAATAGATTTCTACAAATTTTAATTCTTTCTTTGCAATATTAGGCTTTGCGGAATATAAAGATGAGTCTAATGCAAACTGGGTGAAGCACCCTAGATGATGATACAAGTAACTCAAGCACGAAGGCTCTCACGGGCAAATATGGCACAAGTAAAGAGATCGGTTAGGAATAACCGATAGCGCGCAGAGACGAAGGTTTATTCCCGTGTTCCCTTCCTTTGCAAGAAGGTACGTCACGTTTGGATAGGTGGGGGTCCCACGAAGGATTCACCAACTCCGCGAAGGCTCACCTTCTTCTCCGGAGCCTATCCCACGAAGGAATAGCTCACTCACTTGTGGTAGACTTTGAGGCAGCCTCCAAACCTTCACAATCTTGTCAGGAGAAAATCCACAACCCGGATGCTTTCAGACTTCTTTTGCTCACCTAGGGTTTCCAAGGAACCCTAGAGAGCAGGTATCTCGATGAATACAAGGGGGAACAAGATTTAGCTCGGTGGAACTATAGATCAAGACCTCCTCTAGCTTTTCCCCGGAGGGATTCGAGTTTGATTGGAGGAGTAGGGAGATCTGAGGCTTTTCGTGTTTCTATCAATGGAGTATGAGAGAGAGAGCTCAAGAACAGTTTGTAGTGTAGTGCCTAAGTGTTCTGAGCTATGTGAAGGGGTATTTATATGGTCCCTCGAAATCCAGTCGTTGTGACTTGTCCAACTCAGCAAATGATCGAGGGAGCCGGGCCTGGGGCTGGCCCATCCGGCGCAGAGGCCGGCCCAGCAAGTGGCATGGCATACAGGAGGAGCTCGACAAACGTGTTGTGAGCGGCGAGGACTTTGAAGCAAAGGTATACTCACTCGTTGTGGCTCCTCCGTCGACTGTAGATCATCCGAGGTTTAATCTTGAATCGTCAGCCTGTTTTTGCAGATGCGCTGGGCGCTCAACATGTACCCGGACGACAACGACGGCCAGATGTTCAAGTACCTTAACGTGTTCGCCCGCATCGAGGAGTGCGAGAAGTGCAAGAAGGTGCGTAAGAATCTCGCCAATAACAAGGGCGAGCAGTACAACCCGACGATCCAGCACCTGCCGCATCAGCGGGCCGCCACGAGCTCGGCCAGAAGAAGCTGAAAGAGCAGAAGAAGGCCGGACATCCAGCTGACAGGTTGCAGGCGTCCTTCGACAAGTGTTGGGCCAACGCGAGGGCACCACCGCCTGGAGGGACGACAAGCACGACGTGCGGTGGAAGGCGATGCTCGCCAACCAGGGCGTCCGGATTGCCTTGCTCAAGGAAACCTCCGGGGCGAAGAAGAGGAACACCGACCTGGCGTTCCTGATCGGCGGCAACGATGCCAACATGGACGAGGAGACGAGGGATTGGTACGACGCCCATCGCCAAGAAATCCTCCGGCCCCCGTCGGCTGCTTCGTCCTCCGCTTCGATGTCAACTCCCGCCGCTGCGACAACTGCAGATGCCGATGCTTCGCCGCCCGATGCCGCGCCAGACGAGGCTCAGGACGGGACCGCCGATGATCCTGTAATCATCTAGTTTCTGTTTCAATCACCGGAATGTGGCTGATCCGATCGCCGGACTTTGGCGATTCTTTTGTGTAGCGGAAAGACGATTTTTTGAAATTATCGCCGCTGATGGGCGAATGTTGGAGGTGCGACTGGAAAAATGTTGTCCCCCACGCCCTTTTTACATCCAATTCAGTGTTTGTTATATTCGGATTTTCGCCCGGGGGCTCAAACGGCTGGAGATGCTCTTACCGATTGACAGCAGCACTCCGGCGAGGTCCGGCCGCTGCACGCCCCTATGGCTCTCCCCTTACTTCTCTACCTCCTTTAATCCTCCACGACGGTCCCGTTGCTGCGCTGGCTCTGCTGCCCGAGTCCTATGCTCCTCTGCTACAACAGATGGCTCGAGGCCGAGATGCAAGTACGCGGTACTACGGCACTGGATCTCTGTCCCTACACCACTACACAGCATTGCCTATCTCCATCACCCGCCTCAATATGTGGCTGCATCACACCGGTGGCCTACTGGTCTAAGAGGTGTTAGCGTTGGTTGATCCAAGATGAGGATGAGATCGTGTTGGTTGTGTACGTGCTATGATCTCCATCTTGGATTACTTTTTGTGTCATCGCCATGCGCCAAATGCCCCTTGATTCACCATTCCTCTCTAGATCCAGATTATTCAGTTTAATGTCATTTCTGATGTACTCTTTTTTTATCACTGATAAAGGGAATATATTAATATCAGAAGATACAATTACACCCAACGCAATACCCTAATGGTAGTACAGATGCACACAGCTAAAAAAGAGAAAAAGGAAAAGTAAGAAATAAAAGTCCCGCTACAGCATCCCAGCTCTACCAACAACAATACTTTCACCACCAAGACAACACCTGAAATTCAGACACTCCAAAAGCGACGCCTCCAAGAAGAAAATAGTGCACCAGCACCGTCATCGCCCGATCAAAGATCTTAGGTTTTCACCCTGAAGATAGTCCCCGCTTTTAAAGCAATGCCTTCAACAAGATCATTGTCAGGCACAACCAGTTAAGGTCAGACCTTGGATTTTCACCCTGAAAGGTAAGACTCTGAACTTCACCTGTGTTGTCGTCCCCACTTTCATACCACTGTTGTGAAGCCCAGAACACCAATTGTCATTGCCTAATCAACGGTGCCTAGGAGGAGGGATCCTCACGAGGGGGAAAAGAAGTAGGGGATATAGGGCGGAGTGCACACGGGACGGTGGTACGCGATTTACCCAGCTTCGGAACACCTGCACGATGACAGGGCCTACTGCTGCTTGTCTGGAATTATCTGGGCGCTTTCGCAATGTTACAATGAGTTGTGGTTGTGCCTCTAGGGCTCCCGGGATCCGGCTTATAAAGGCGCGCGGATCTAGGGTTTACATAGAGAGTCCTAGCCGGATTATAGGTTGCCTAACTACGGTACAATGTCTTGCCGTGCACGTTAAGGATCCGCCTTCCCTTATACGTCGTACCGGATCCGGGTTCCTAATGGGCCTTCATGGATCCGGGTTCCTCCTAAGGCCGGTCGGATCCGGCTCCCTTCTCCTGGGCCGGACTCCATCCTTCAGGATCAACATCAACTGGGCCGCCCGATGGGCCACATGCCTTATCACCATCTACGGGCCACCCGGGCTTGCCGGATCCAGGCACTGTCGATGGTACACCCATGAAGTATACCCACAACACTAGCCCCCAGAGTTCTCCGAGTTTCACCTCATGTTTCCGCCTTGCTAGCGCCTTATGGTCTCCGGCAATATTGGTAACGCGGAGAAACTTGAAGAACTGCAACTTCACATTTTCTTCTTTCCCAACTTTTAGTCAGAAAATCCCCCATCCTGCGGGACTTCATCCATCGACACTACATGACATGTCTCCGGGTTACTCCCCTCGCGAATGAGAATTGCTTATCTTCACTCTGCTACCCGAAATCTTAAGAGACTCAAACGGTTCCGCCAATTCTGGCGCCATTTTCGCGCGATCTGAGCAGTAAATCATCCTTAGCCATTTTTACCGTTTATGGTTTTGACACGTGTCACGCATCCAACGGTGCGACGCTTGCATTCCGACCACAGGATGCGGAGCACGAATCTCCTCCCGCGGCCTATAAATATCCACTGTCGACCCTAAACCTCTCATTCACCCCCTCTTTCACCTCTCTGCGAAGCGCCGCCCTCGAACTCCCTCTCTGCCGTGCCGGAGTCTGCCGGAATTCTGCCGGAGTTTCGCCGGAGCTGCTTTGCCACCGCATTGAGTTCGTCGTGTTCTTAACCTCAGCGAGCCACCGCGCGAAAACCTCGTCGCCGGCGACTCCGACCACCGCGGAATCCATTACGGTAAGTCCTCGAGCTTCGCCCTTACGCTGTAGTTGGTAGGGATGATCTTTAGGATGACGACGTTGGATCCGTCTAAACGATGTTTTCCGCCATTGCTTCTTCTTCAGATGTCTTCTGCAACTCCGCCTCCAACCTCCGAGCCGATCTCGGCAATCCCAATCTCCTCCGCCCCTCCACCCTTCGTCCCAGTCCAGCTGGACCCCTCAAAGGATTCCGGCAAGGACGTCGAGGGGACCTCCGCTAACCCGGAGAAAACCTCCGGGGCGGAACAGGCGGAACAGAAAGCGGAAGAAATAGCCGCCAAGAAGTCCAAGGCTCGTCAGCGAGACTCTGAAGCCAAAGGGAAATGGTGGCCCTGCACCACCACTGAAATGGAGCTGAAGAACCTGGAGGCGGAAGGTTTCCTGCGTCCCGGAAGCTGGCGAACAGTTCCGGGTTCCCTGGCTCCAGCCCCTCAGGATGGTGAAATGGTGGTGACCAAAGCGCTGGTGGAGCGAGGCTTCTCCTTTCCGCCATCAGATTTCTTCTCGGAAATCAAGAAGGTGTACGGGCTCCAGCCCCACAACATATCGCCGAACAGTGTCTTGGCAATCAGCAACCACGTCACTCTCTGCGAGGGCCATCTCCGGGTACCTCCCGAACTCTCTCTTTTCCAATATTATTTCTCCGTCAAGAAGGAGAAGATCCGCCAGACCTCCGAGTTGACCACCTGCGGGTCCATGATACGCGTACAGCACGCAACCGTTGGGAACCCCAAGAGGAAGGTGTGATGCGTATAGCGGCAAGTTTTCCCTCAGTAAGAAACCAAGGTTTATCGAACCAGTAGGAGCCAAGAAGCACGTTGAAGGTTGATGGTGGCGGAGTGTAGTGCGGCGCAACACCAGGGATTCCGGCGCCAACGTGGAACCTGCACAACACAACCAAAGTACTTTGTCCCAACGTAACAGTGAGGTTGTCAATCTCACCGGCTTGCTGTAACAAAGGATTAGATGTATAGTGTGGATGATGATTGTTTGCAGAAAACAGTAGAACGAGTATTGCAGTAAATTGTATTTGATGTAAAAGAATGGACCGGGGTCCACAGTTCACTAGAGGCGTCTCTCCCATAAGAATAAGCATGTTGGGTGAACAAATTACAGTTGGGCAATTGACAAATAAAGAGGGCATGACCATGCACATACATGTTATGATGAGTAGTGTGAGATTTAATTGGGCATTACGACAAAGTACATAGACCGCTATCCAGCATGCATCTATGCCTAAAAAGTCCACCTTCAGGTTATCATCCGAACCCCCTCCAGTATTAAGTTGCAAACAGTAGACAATTGCATTAAGTATGGTGCGTAATGTAATCAACAAATACATCCTTAGACATAGCATTGATGTTTTATCCCTAGTGGCAACAGCACATCCACAACCTTAGAGGTTTCTGTCACTCCCCCAGATTTAATGGAGACATGAAGCCACTATCGAGCATAAATACTCCCTCTTGGAGTTACAAGCAAAAACTTGGCCAGAGCCTCTACTAGCAATGGAGAGCATGCAAGATCATAAACAACACATAGATAATAGATTGATAATCAACATAGCATAGTATTCACTATTCATCAGATCCCAACAAACACAACATGTAGCATTACAGACAGATGACCTTGATCATGTTAGGCAGCTCACAAGATCCAACAATGATAGCACAATTAGGAGAAGACGACCATCTAGCTACTGCTATGGACCCATAGTCCAGGGGTGAACTACTCACTCATCGATCCGGAGGCGACCATGGCGGTGAAGAGTCCTCCGGGAGATGATTCCCCTCTCCGGCAGGGTGCCGGAGGCGATCTCCTGAATCCCCCGAGATGGGATTGGCGGCGGCGGCGTCTCTGGAAGGTTTTCCGTATCGTGGCTCTCTGTACTGGAGTTATTATCGACGAAGGCTTAAGTAGGCGGAGGAGGTAGGTTTAGGGGCGATGCGAGGGGCCCACACGCTAGGCCGGTGTGGCCAGGGCTTGGGCCGCGCCGCCCTGTTGTGTGGCCGCCTCGTCGCCCCACTTCGTATCTCCCCCGGTGTTCTAGAAGCTTCGTGGCAAAATAAGATCCTGGGCGTTGATTTCGTCCAATTCCGAGAATATTTCCTTACTAGGATTTCTGAAACCAAAAACAGCAGAAAACAGCAACCGGCTCTTCGGCATCTCGTTAATAGGTTAGTGCCGGAAAATGCATAAATATGACATAAAGTATGCATAAAACATGTAGGTATCATCAATAAAGTGGCATGGAACATAAGAAATTATCGATACGTTGGAGACGTATCAGCATCTCCAAGCTTAGTTCCTGCTCGTCCCGAGTAGGTAAACGATAACAAAGATAATTTCTGAAGTGACATGCCATCATAATCTTGATCATACTATTGTAAGCACATGTAATGAATGCAGCGATTCGAAGCAATGTAAATGCAATGAGTAAACAATCGAATCATATAGCAAAGACTTTTCATGAATAGTACTTTCAAGACAAGCATCAATAAGTCTTGCATAAGAGTTAACTCATAAAGCAATAAATTCAAAGTAGAGGTATTGAAGCAACACAAAGGAAGATTAAGTTTCAGCGGTTGCTTTCAACTTGTAACATGTATATCTCATGGATATTGTCAACATAAAGTAATATAATAAGTGCAATATGCAAGTATGTAGGAATCAATGCACAGTTCACACAAGTGTTTGCTTCTTGAGATGGAGAGAAATAGGTGAACTGACTCAACATAAAAGTAGAAGAAAGGCCCTTCGACGAGGGAAGCATCGATTGCTATATTTGTGCTAGAGCTTTGGTTTTGAAAACAAGAAACAATTTTGTCAACGGTAGTAATAAAGCATATGCATCATGTAAATTATATCCTACAAGTTGCAAGCCTCATGCATAGTATACTAATAGTGCCCGCACCTTGTCCTAATTAGCTCGGATTACCTGGATTATCACCGCAATACATATGTTTTAACCAAGTGTCACAAAGGGGTACCTCTATGCCGCCTGTACAAAGGTCTAAGGAGAAAGCTCGCATTGGATATCTCGCTTTTGATTATTCTCAACTTAGACATCCATACCGGGACAACATAGACAACAGATAATGGACTCCTCTTTAATGCATAAGAATTCAACAACAATTAATTTTCTCATATGAGATTGAGGATATTTGTCCAAAACTGAAACTTCCACCATGGATCATGGCTTTAATTAGCGGCCCAATGTTCTTCTCTAACAGTATGCATGCTCAAACCATTCAACTCATGGTAAATCGCCCTTACTTCAGACAAGACGGACATGCATAGCAACTCACATGATATTCAACAAAGAGTAGTTGATGGCGTCCCCGGGAACATGGTTATCGCACAACAAGCAACTTATAAGAAATAAAATGCATAAGTACATATTCAATACCACAATAGTTTTTAGGCTATTTGTCCCATGAGCTATATATTGCAAAGATAGAGAATAGAAATTTAAAGGTAGCACTCAAGCAATTTACTTTGGAATGGCGGAGAAATACCATGTAGTAGGTAGGTATGGTGGACACAAGTGGCATAGTGTTTGGCTCAAGGATTTTGGATGCATGAGAAGTATTCCCTCTCGATACAAGGTTTAGGATAGCAAGGTTATTTGAAACAAACACAAGTATGAACCAGTACAGCAAAACTCACATAAAATACATATTGTAAGCATTATAAGACTCTATACCGTCTTCCTTGTTGTTCGACCCTTACTAGAAATTATCTAGACCTTAGAGAGACCAATTATGCAAACCAAATTTTAGCAAGCTCTATGTATTTCTTCATTAATAGGTGCAAAGTATATGATGCAAGAGCTTAAACATGAGCACAACAATTGCCAAGTATCAAATTATGCAAGACATTCTACCAATTACTACATGTAGCATTTCCCGTTTCCAACCATATAACAATTTAACGAAGAAGTTTCAACCTTCGCCATGAACACTATGAGTAAAGCCTAAGGACATATTTGTCCATATGCAACAGCGGAGCGTGTCTCTCTCCCACACAATGAATGCTAGGATCCATTTTATTCAAACAAAACAAAAACAAAAACAAACAGACGCTCCAAGCAAAGTACATAAGATGTGATGGAATAAAAATATAGTTTCACTAGAGGAACCTGATAATGTTATCGATGAAGAAGGGGATGCCTTGGGCATCCCCAAGCTTAGACGCTTGAGTCTTCCATAAATATGCAGGGGTGAACCACCGGGGCATCCCCAAGCTTAGAGCTTTCACTCTCCTTGATCATATTGTATCATCCTCCTCTCTTGATCCTTGAAAACTTCCTCCACACCAAACTCAAAACAACTCATTAGAGGGTTAGTGCACAATCAAAATTCACATGTTCAGAGGTAACATAATCATTCTTAACACTTCTGGACATTGCACAAAGCTATTGAAAGTTAATGGAATAGAAAAATCCATCAAGCATAGCAAACCAGGCAATGCGAAATAAAAGGCAGAATCTGTCAAAACAGAACAGTCCGTAAAGACGAATTTCTAAGAGGCACCAGACTTGCTCAAATGAAAATTCTCAAATTGAATGAAAGTTGTGTACATATCCGAGGATCACTCACGTAAATTGGCATAATTTTCTGAGTTACCTACGAGAGAATTAGGCCCGATTCGTGACGAACAAGAAATCATGTTTCGCGCAGTAATCCAAATCTAGTATGAACCTTACTATCAAAGACTTTACTTGGCACAACAATGCAACAAAACTAAGATAAGGAGAGGTTGCTACAGTAGTAACAACTTCCAAGACTCAAATATAAAATAAAAGTGCAGTAGTAAAATAAACACATGGGTTATCTCCCAAGAAGTGCTTTCTTTATAGCCATTAAGATGGGCTCAGTAATTTTAATGATGCACTCCCAAGAAATAGGAGTTGAAGAAAAAGAGAGCATCAAAAAGCAAATTCAAAAAACATTTAAGTCTAACCCACTTCCTATGAAAAGGAATCTTATAAATAAACAAGTTCATGAAGCATAATGCAACAAGCATAGAAAGACTAGACATGCACAACTTCAAGATTTTCAGCAAAAAGAGAGGTGTTTTAGTAACATGAAAGTTTCTACAACCATATTTTCCTCTCTCATAATAATATCCAGTAGCATCATGAGCAAACTCAACAATAAAACTATCAAATGAAACATTCTTATCATGAGTCTCATGCATAAAATTATTACTCTCCACATAAGCATAATCAATTTTATTAGTTGTAGTGGGAGCAAATTCAACAAAGTAGCTATCATTATTATTCTCATCAAGTGTAGGAGGCATAGTATAATCATAATAAAATTTACTCGCCATAGTAGGTGGCACCAAAAGACCACTATCATTATAATCATCATAAATAGGAGGCAAAGTATCATCAAAGAAAATTTTCTCCTCAATGCTTGGGGGACTAAAAATATCATGCTCATCAAAACCAGCTTCCCCAAGCTTAGATTCTTCCATAGCTTTAGAAATAACAGTGTTCATACTAATAACATTGCTACTAGCATGCAAATAAGGTTCAATAGGTTTTTTAATTTGGGATTTCTATTTTCGTGCCCCCGCTTCGTTAGTTGTACTCAGTTTTCCCCAGCCCCTTAGTTTTTCCTCAGTTTTCCCCAAGCCTATGTCTGAAACCCGCAGAAGGAGCTCAGACGGAAGGAATCCGTCTATTTGGACGTTCCGTGGCCGACGTGTTGCGCCACGTCGTCCGTGGGGCCGCGTGGGGCCGCGTCGTGTGGGGCTGGTAGAAAGGGACCGCGTGGGACAGGACGAGAAGCGTTTGGTTGCACGTGAGCGAGGAGCTGGGTTTTGTCTCTCTCGGCCCAAATTGGCATTTTTAAGAGCACCTTTTGCCCTCTTTCTCTCTCTCGTATTTTTCACTAAATTAGTATCAAATCTAGAGAAGCTTCTATTTCTGTCTTTCTTCAATATGGCAGCAAATCTAGTAGCAAATCTCCGGGGTTATTTATGCCTTTTGGCCCTCGTTTTTTGCCCAATATGGCAGCAAATCTAGAAGCTAGTATATGATAAATTCACAACAACATAATCGGAAAACTAAGTATAATACATAAACCGCATACAGCAGCCAAAAGCAGCCAATAACGTTGTTAATGCTAACGACAAACTAAACTGAAAAATATACAAGACGCACGCAATGTATGGACAACAAGAAGATTAGGATAGGGACCCCAGGATGAATGAATTTGTTCTTCATTCCTCCCCATATATTTCTTCCTCCCTCCATTCGTGCATTACCACAAGGAAATATGCATTGAACTCCTTCCGTCCGCAGTAGTGAGGCCAATACATCCTCCAAACGGTATGGCCTCGTGTTCATTTCTCAAACCGTAGAGTCCTATTCTATCCACACGTAGTGGCCACTCATCCCGTGCATTTGTATCATGAGAGTACTCTCCGATATAACCCAAATCCGTGTAGTAGATGCTGCCGAGGTTGAAGTGTCGGGTACACTCGGTGTCGACGGAGATACACCGGATATAATTCACGAAGAAGGCATTACCGCCAATGTTATCGACCGGATGGAGAGAGCGGCTCGAGTGTCCACACGGTACACCAATGGTTTGCCCGCCAAAGCCTCGCCGACCAACAACACAAGCAGCAGATCACCATCCGACTTCACAAGGTAGAACTTCGACGTCCAAGTTCTGGAAATGAAATTAGTGTCTCCATCTTGACAAGTGCTCGCGCGCTGCTGCAATCGTACATTGGTGCACACTATTCTTCCGATCTCAAAATTGTCCGCAGCCTACGCATACAGTTCACCATTGAACGGGGTAATGCAACGCAAACAATGGTTCTTGATCGAAAATCTTCCTTCTCCCCAATCTTCATTTATATCCTTAGTTGGAGTGCTCTCATCGACCCAACCAATTTTCGGCGGGTAATTTGCGGCAACGAAGACCATAGTCGGGGATTTGATAACAGCGATCGATTTCGAAAAACGAGATGGCATCCGCGCCTCAAACATAGTGTTCGATTTCTCTCGTGAGTGGGTTCAGCGGCCGTATCTTGTGCGGCGGGTTCTTCCGGGCAAGCACGATGACGCCACGGCAAAAGCCGACGAAGTAGTATCTAAAATATATTGATGAAGATAACATTCAGCACTAAGATGTTTAAGATTGAAAATAAAAAGGTAGATATGGAGGAATTTGAACCTTGTATGAACTTCCGATAGATCTATGGTGACGTAGCGTGATGTGCCGAGTTGGAGGAAGGTGAACTCAGCGACGCGTGGAAGGGCGTGGTCTAGCATGATCCATTCATCCAGGTGCACGTCGGGCTCGGTGCAAACCCGAGCGCCAATTTCTACGCGACTTGCCTCATAGCAGATTAGGTGTCGGCGTACTCCTCGTTCGCCAGTAAGCATTCGCCGATCTTGTGAAGTGGTCCATCAGCCGAGAGAGAGGCCCAGTTCATGGAGGCGCCGCGCTTGGATGCGCCGCCCTCGGCGGCGACACGCTCGGCGGCGACGGGCTCGGCGGCGACGGGCTCGGCGGCGACGGGCTCGGCGGCGACGGGCTCGGAGGCGACGGGCTCGGCGGCGACGGGCTCGGAGGCGACGGGCTCGGAGGCGACGATCGCCGGCGCATTCTTCTTCTCCATCGCCGGCAGGGTAGCGTGCGTACGGCGGTTGGGGTTTTTTCGATTTGGAGAAGTTGATGGGACGTGAGGGGTGGTTTCGTGCGTGAGCGAGAATGAGACGACTGTGTGCAGAGGGGGGGAGGGAGGGGCTTACGCGTCCTAAATGCGACCCGCGTCCTTACGCGTCCACTATTTGCACGTCCGCACCGCGACACGCGTCAACAATGGCACGTCTTCCACTTCGCATCGCAACACGCGTCCTCGGGTCTAACCCCGGAAATTTAGATATACTCGGGTATACCCTCGAGTCATATACTAGCATTTTTTGTATGCTCGGCTTTCCCCTTGAGTGCTAATACCGGCTAGTGCAATATACTCGGTTTTACCCTCAAGTGGCTGGTCAACAGAGAGTCAACAAATGGGATTAACTAGTTAAATGAGTTATTTAATGTGCAAAAAATTCCGAAAAAGAGTGGCACTTACTCATTGAGTCTTTACCACAAATTGCCACTTCTCAAATCATAGATAAATCATAGATAAATCAAGTTTCACCACAAATTGCCACTTCTCAAATCACCTAGTAGCTATGAAGGTGCATGGTTTTCCATAATAAGCCCTACCCAAAACAGCTTTCCCCAAAACATACTTTGTCCGAATGAGGCCATAATTTTCACACTCATGTAGATTTGTATTGCAAATAGTTTGAGGTAGGCCAAGATGGGTTTCATTGTACAAAACACGCATTTTCCATTTTTTAAATCTCATATTTGAATCCCTTAGTCTCGTTTACTACTCACTTGCCCTTGGTTTCTTGATACTACTCAGTTGTGCCCTCTCCCTTCACAAACTCTCACAGACGCCCAACATTGCCCTGATTGGTCTAGCCCATGTCACGCGGATCGTGCCCGCCGACCGTTGATCGTATGATCTACGATCAATGGGCAGGATAACCCCTATCTCTCTCTCTGGTCGGGGCCACCACCCTCTCTCTCTCTGTCGTCGGTTAGATTCACGCAAAGTTTGGTTTTCTGCATTATTTTTCACGAGCTAAATTATAAACTCTTTTTAGGCATTACGTTTCACGCAAAAAATGATAAACCATCACCGATTTGTTGTAGGCATTACTTTTCACGCAAAAAAATGATACACCATCACCGATTTGTTGTAGCCATTACTTTTCACGCAAAAAACGATAAATCATCACCGATTTTGTTGTAGCCATTACTTTTCACGCTAAAAATGATACACCATCACCCATTTCTTGTAGCCATTACTTTTCACGCAAAAAACGATAAACCATCACCGATTTTGTTGTAGACATTACTTTTCACGCAAAAAATGATACACCATCACACATTTCTTGTAGCCATTACTTTTCACGCAAAAAACGATAAACCATCACCGATTTTGTTGTAGCCATTACTTGTCACGCAGAAAATGATACACCATCACCCATTTCTTGTAGCCATTACTTTTCACGCAAAAAATGATAAACCATCAACGATTTGTTGTAGCCATTACGGTAAATGATAAACTATCACAAATTACCATTTCTTTTAGGCATTATTTTTCACGGTAAAATGATAAACTATATCACGAAGTTCCATTTCCATCAAGATAGTCCGCATTACTTTTTAATTTTGTTGAGATATATACCCCCACAACGGTCGTCTCCTCCTTAATTTATTGTGTAAACCCCCACAACGGTCATCTCCTCCTTAATTTATTGTGTAAACCCCCACCAACGTTCACCTCCTCCTTATTTTATTGTGTAAACCCCTACAATGGTCATCTCTCCCTTATAAACACCCACACGGCCATCCCTTGTGTCAATAGGTTCTGCCTCTCTCTTCTTCGTTCACATACACTTGATCCATTGCCATGGCTTCCACGTCTCGGACGCGGACCGGAAGGGGAAGGGGAAGGGGAAGGGGAAGGGGAAGTGGATCATCATCATTGCCACCACCACCGTCAACACTGCCATTGATCATAGAGGAGTTCTTCATCGTCGTCTATGAAGACCCTTTGGTCAAGAAGGTACGTACGCGTTCCCACATATATGATGCATGTGATTAATTATGGGCATGTTCTAAAAAACCTTTAATTTCAAACGATCGGCGCTCGATCTCTTTGCAGGCTCTCCCAATAAAGTTTGTGGACTATCTTGACGGCCAGGAGCCAGCTAAGGTGTATCTGCGAGCAGCTGACTGTGGTCCTCGTCTCTGGACCGTGTAGGTCCTATTTGACGGTCAAGGCCGGATGTACCTCGACAAGGGCTGGGAGAAATTCGCCATCGCGCACGGTGTGTATTTCGGCTGCTTCGTACACTTCAAATATGAAGGCGATGATGTGCTCACAGTGAAGGTGTTCGATGGAACAATGTGCAGGAAGTACTACTACTCGGACGATGAAGATACTGACGATGAAAGCGACGACGACGTGAAGCCATGCATCCATCCCCTTTAGATAAGGGGATTATGACCAAGAATATATATGTAGCTTCATATGCATCGATTTAGAGATTTAACTATTTTCTATATATTATGCACATGTAAAAGATAATGTCGCATTTCCACTATTATTTGAGCACCACATCCTCCAAACGATGCCGATGCCGATGCCGATATCGGCATGGTCAGAACGGCTATGCTCGCCGCCTCTGCTAGGTCAACGTCGGGATGCACAATGTTTAGCATAAGAGTCACTTTAGATTAAGCTGCGAAAATAGTCACCTGCCACAGCGGTCATTGGCTGCGGAGGCCCCACGGAAGCGGCAATATAATTTTCTATAAATAAATAGACGACCCACTCGGTCATTGGCTGCGGCAGCCCCATAGAGCGGCCCCATTTGTCATTGGCAGCACCGTGTATACAATCAGGAAATAAAACGATCCACGCGTCAACGGTAGATGGATGGCTACCCGTCAGCACGAGACGGTTGATGCGTGTGGTTGACACGTCCGTTGGGAACCCCAAGAGGAAGGTGTGATGCGCACAGCGGCAAGTTTCCCTCAGTAAGAAACCAAGGTTTAATCGAACCAGTAGGAGTCAAGAAGCACGTTGAAGGTTGATGGCGGCGGGATGTAGTGCGGCGCAACACCGGAGATTCCGGCGCCAACGTGGAACCCGCACAACACAACCAAAGTACTTTGCCCCAATGAAACAAAGTGAGGTTGTCAATCTCACCGGCTTGCTGTAACAAAGGATTAACCGTATTGTGTGGAAGATGATTGTTTGCGAGAAAACAGTAGAACAAGTATTGCAGTAGATTGTATTTCAGTATAGAGAATTGGACCGGGGTCCACAGTTCACTAGAGGTGTGTCTCCCATAAGACAAACAGCATGTTGGGTGAACAAATTACAGTTGGGCAATTGACAAATAAAGAGGGCATGACCATGCACATACATATTATGATGAGTATAGTGAGATTTAATTGGGCATTACGACAAAGTACATAGACCACCATCCAACTGCATCTATGCCTAAAAAGTCCACCTTCAGGTTATCATCCGAACCCCTCCGAGTATTAAGTTGCAAAGCAACGAGACAATTGCATTAAGTATGGTGCGTAATGTAATCAACAACTACATCCTTAGACATAGCATCAATGTTTTATCCCTAGTGGCAACGAGCACAACACAACCTTAGAACTTTCATCACATCGTCCCGAGTGTCAATGCGAGGCATGAACCCACTATCGAGCATAAATACTCCCTCTTGGAGTTACAAGCATCTACTTGGCCGGAGCATCTACTAGTAACGGAGAGCATGCAAGATCATAAACAACACATAGATATAACTTTGATAATCAACATAACAAGTATTCTCTATTCATCGGATCCCAACAAACGCAACATATAGAATTACGAGATAGATGATCTTGATCATGTTAGGCAGCTCACAAGATCCGACAATGATAGCACAATGGGGAGAAGACAACCATCTAGCTACCGCTATGGACCCATAGTCCAGGGGTAGACTACTCACACATCACTCCGGAGGCGACCATGGCGGCGTAGAGTCCTCCGGGAGATGATTCCCCTCTCCGGCAGGGTGCCGGAGGCGATCTCCTGGATCCCCCGAGATGGGATCGGCGGCGGCGGCGTCTCCGGAAGGTTTTCCGTATCGTGGCTCTCGATGCGGGGGTTTCGCAACGGAGGCTTTAAGTAGGCGGAAGGGCAGGTCAGGAGGCGGCACGAGGGCCCCACACCACAGGGCCGCGCGGCCAAGGGGGGGGGGGCGCCGCCCTAGGGTGTGGCCCCCTCGTGGCCCCACTTCGTCTCCTCTTCGGACTTCTGGAAGCTTCGTGGCAAAATAGGACCCTGGGCGTTGATTTCGTCCAATTCCGAGAATATTTCGTTACTAGGATTTCTTAAACCAAAAACAGCAGAAAACAACGAATCGGCACTTCGGCATCTTGTTAATAGGTTAGTTCCAGAAAATGCACGAATATGACATAAAGTGTGCATAAAACATGTAGATAACATCAATAATGTGGCATGGATCATAAGAAATTATCGATACGTCGGAGACGTATCAACGGTCAGAGAGGAACTGCCCTCTATGCAGCCCCACCTCTGTGCAGCCCCACCCGTCAGATTAACGGTAACGGTAAGGCCTCTGACCTGACGGCAACCCGCGTCTTCGAGGGGTTTCAAACTAGAGGGAGGGGAAAGCTGAGGAAAAACTAACGAGCTGGGGAAAACTGAGTACAACTAACGAAGCAGGGGCACGAAAATAGAAATCCCTTTTAATTTTCGCATCAAACAATCCATATCTTAACTCAGGAAATAGCTTCAAAAGCTCACTGTTACTTTCCATTATGCTTAACTAGTGAAATAAAAACATGCATGATATTAAGTAAAGTAAAACAAGTAACTAATTTTTTTGTATTTTCGATATAATGCAGCAAACAAAGTAGTAAATAAAGTAAAGCAAGACAAAAACAAAGTAAAGAGATTGGAGGTGGAGACTCCCCTTGCAGCGTGTCTTGATCTCCCCGGCAACGGCGCCAGAAAACAGTCTTGATACGCGTACAGCACGCGACCGTTGGGAACCCCAAGAGGAAGGTGTGATGCGTATAGAGGCAAGTTTTCCCTCAGTAAGAAACCAAGGTTTATCGAACCAGTAGGAGCCAAGAAGCACGTTGAAGGTTGATGGCGGCGGAGTGTAGTGCGGCGCAACACCAGGGATTCCGGCGCCAACGTGGAACCTGCACAAATATGACATAAAGTGTGCATAAAACATGTAGATAACATCAATAATGTGGCATGGATCATAAGAAATTATCGATACGTCGGAGACGTATCAGCATCCCCAAGCTTAGTTCTGCTCGTCCCGAAGCGGTGTAAAACGATAACACGGATAATTTACGGAGTGACATGCCATCATAACCTTGATCATATTATTTGTAAAGCATATGTAGTGAATGCAGTGATCAAAACAATGTATATGACATGAGTAAACAAGTGAATCATATAGCAAAGACTTTTCATGAATAGCACTTCAAGACAAGCATCAATAAGTCTTGCATAAGAGTTAACTCATAAAGCAATAATTCAAAGTAAATGCATTGAAGCAACACAAAGGAAGATTAAGTTTCAGCGGTTGCTTTCAACTTGTAACATGTATCTCATGGATATTGTCAACATAGAGTAATATAATAAGTGCAATAAGCAAATATGTAGGAATCAATGCACAGTTCACACAAGTGTTTGCTTCTTGAGGTGGAGAGAAATAGGTGAACTGACTCAACATTAAAAGTAAAAGAATTGTCCTCCATAGAGGAAAAGCATCGATTGCTATATTTGTGCTAGAGCTTTGATTTTGAAAACATGAAACAATTTTGTCAACGGTAGTGTTATCACCAGATTTTGGCCAAATCAGGAGGTGGGCCG